>NW_022589722.1:34410069-34456556 GCF_004348235.1 Phoca vitulina | reverse complement strand
CCCCGTCCCCCTGCAGGCCATGCCCTCGTCCTTCAGCGCCCCCCCGGCCCCCCTGCAGGCCATGCCCTCGTCCTTCAGCGCCCCCCCGCCCCCCTGCAGGCCATGCCCTCCTAGAGGAGGAGAACCGTGTGTGGCACCTGGTGCGGCCGACGGATGAGGTGGACGAGGGCAGGTCCAAGCGGGGCAGCGTGAAGGAGAAGGAACGCACCAAGGCCATCACGGAGATCTACTTGACCCGCCTGCTCTCCGTCAAGGTGGGCCGCAGTGCGCGTGGGCGCTTGCTGCCGGGCCAATGCCCGCTGGGCTCAGCTGAACCCTTCCCCTACACCCCTGCAGGGCACGCTGCAGCAGTTTGTGGACAACTTCTTCCAGAGCGTCCTGGCGCCCGGGCACGCGGTGCCGCCCGCGGTTAAGTACTTCTTCGACTTCCTGGATGAGCAGGCGGAGAAGCATGACATTAAGGATGAGGACACCATCCACATCTGGAAGACCAACAGGTGGGGGCTCCTCCGTCCTGCAGCCCACTCTGTCCCAGGGTCTCAGCGGCCCCTCACTCCCTGTCGCTCTGCCTCAGTTTACCACTCCGGTTCTGGGTGAACATCCTCAAGAACCCCCATTTCATCTTCGACGTCCACGTTCACGAGGTGGTGGACGCCTCCCTGTCAGTCATCGCCCAGACCTTCATGGACGCTTGTACGCGCACAGAGCACAAGCTGAGCCGCGTGAGTGGACCCTGCAGGCCGCTCTGGCGGGGTGGGGGGGTGTGGGCGGTTGCTCAGGAGGCGTGGAGGGACTGGATGGGGTAGTATCCATGGGTGTGTGGGGGTGGCCTGGGGAAGCCGTGGCTGTGATGGGGGTGAGGAGGTGAGGAGAGGTCAGTCTGGGGTGTGGGTTCAGGAGAAAGGCAGGTGGGAGGTAGAGGGCCGGGGGCAGAGCCTGGGACCCCCCCGCCTTCACTCATGGGAACCCACAGAATTGGAAGCCCCCCTCCTGTCTGCGCTAGGCAAGGGTGGCTCCCCGGTTGGGCCTCTGTCCCTCACACACCTTTTCTCTGTTCTGTGGGTGTGCTGAGTGGCTGGGCGCCTGGCTCTGTCCCCCACAGGACTCCCCCAGCAACAAGCTGCTCTACGCCAAGGAGATCTCCACCTACAAGAAGATGGTAGAGGAGTGAGTGCTCCCCTCCCCCCAGCCAGACCCTGGGCACCCACCCTTGACCCCACCCAGTGGGCCCCTGGGGGTGGTTCAGGCCTGTGACTGGGAGGGGGCCCTGCTGGGCAGCTTCAGGTCCAGCCTCCGGGACCCACTGCCCCACCCCTTCCCTAACCGTACCCCCACGCTCCTGCAGTTATTACAAGGGGATCAGGCAGATGGTGCAGGTCAGCGACCAGGACATGAACACACACTTGGCAGAGATTTCCCGGGTAAGAGGAGATGCAGGGGATGAACCAACTGACCCTACCCACACGAACGACCCCCGCCCTTCCCCCAAAGTCCCCTGCTGAGTGGGGCTGGAGACTGTTCTCTGGGGGGTGCCCAACCCCAGATGGGCTGTCCCCTGTGTGTGACCACTATGCCCTGGGGAGAGGGGTTTGTGAGCAGTGTGTCTGTGTGGACGGGGGAGTATGTCTGTTTGTGGCCATCCCACATCCCTCTGACATGCCTGGGACTCTTGGCCTGCTCCTCTGCCCTGGGTCTCACTCTCGTTCCCCTCCCCACGCCCCCAGGCACACACAGACTCCCTCAACACCCTTGTGGCCCTGCACCAGCTCTACCAGTACACGCAGAAGTACTATGACGAGGTACGGGGTGTCCTCCGGGGGAGGCAGCCCTCGGGTGGTCCCCTTCCCTGGCCTGCGGTCTGACGTGGCCCACCCTCAGATCATCAACGCCCTGGAGGAGGATCCCGCCGCCCAGAAGATGCAACTGGCCTTCCGCCTCCAGCAGATCGCGGCTGCACTTGAGAACAAAGTCACAGACCTCTAACCTCTGACCTCTGCCACCACTGTCTCTGGGCACAGGTGCGTGATGCCCCGTGTCAGGCATTGGGCGGCCCTTGGAACACGAGGCCAAGTGGTGAGGCCCTTACCTTTCACCAGCAGAGGAAGAACCCCCGGGCGTCCGCGTGTGGGTGCCCGTGGGAGCCCTCTCCTCGGTGTCTGGTGTCTGTAGCATCTTTCTCCTGAGCAATACCAGCACCAGCCCCCGCCTGCAGAACCAGCATCGGGTGTCTGTATCACACCTCCCGAGCGATTCGCAAATGTGCCTTACGCCCCTGGCGCTGCGCTGGGTCGCTGGGGGCCGTGGGGCCTCAGCTCCCCTCCCTGAGCACCAGCAGCTGCCTGAGATCCCTGGGTTTGGCCTGTTCGGGTGGGGTGTGAGTGCCTGCAGCCCCCAGGGCCTAGTGCCCAGACTGTGTCTGTCTGCCCCGCCGGGACGGGAGGAGTAAAGCGGTACGATGCCTTCCTGACCTCACCTGGCCTGCCCTGTGGGGCACTGGCACTCCGGGTGGACTCCGCACCACGGGCCCGACCTCCAAGGTCAAGCTGGACGTCAGACGTCGAGGCCCAGGTGGCCAGAGGGGCCCCAGCAGACGGGGGTCCAGGTTTCCGCCTGTCAGACAGGCTGTCCTGGAGGCCCTGCCCAGGTCTGGGGTTTGAGCAGCTCCGCCAGGACCACCCTCACCCCCACCCCCTTTTGTAAATCTTGTTAATTGTAAATCAAATAGAGCTGTCTTTTTCACTCTGCTGGTTGGCTGGGTTCCTCCTGGGGCGGCCGCAGACTGGCTGTCCGGACTGGCTGTCCGTGCTTGCCTGCCCCCGTTGCCAGGCCTGTCCTGCTTAAGATCTTCCTCTGTGGACACTAACTCAGGTGGGCAGGTGGTTCCCCTGGGCCGCCAGGGCTGCAGTGGGGGCAGGGGAATGTGCAGCGGAGTCCACGCCCTCCCTGCCCTCCCTGCCCCAGGGCTGGGCGAGGAAGTCTGGAGTGTGGAGAGGTGCTGACAGTGATCCCGGAACAGATTGGCTCCAGACGGGGACAGGGAGGGGGACAGGGAGGTGGCTGGGATTGGGTGGATCTGGCGCCATCTGGTGGCGAACATTCCCCGCCTGTCTTGCTTGGGCTGAGTGACTGGACCTCCCCCCCCCCCCCCGGGGGGGGCGGGGCTTGGGCTTACTGTCTGGACTTTGAGCTCTCAGGGACCGATGTCCCCTTTTCTAAGGTGGGGGCACTTCACAGGCATGGTCCAGCCAGCACACATGAAGTCACTGCTGTGTGCAGACCCCCCCAGACACTGGCATGACTCTGGGAGAGAGGGCCCTGGGTCCCCCTGCTTAGGCTATGGGGCCACTAGGGTCAGCTGCTTGGTCCCAAGAACAGCTCCAGGATGACTTAGGACATAAATAAGGCTGGAGGGCCGTGTAACGGAGAGCGAGGGTACCTTTGCCGATGCCTGAGGGAGGGGGTCGTCTGGGATTCTGGTGCTGGGGAAAGGGTGTGGCTCCCAGTCCCCGTGCTGCGTGCAGGGCCACAGCAGACAGGCCACCCCGCAGCTCTCAGGCACACGCACGTGTCCACGCACACACAGCATCAGCATGTCGGGCCCCTCACTGAGTAGATAAACCTGTTCAGGGCCTGCCCTGAGAGAGCTCTTAATGCTCCGAGGACGCCAACCCAGCAGAAAGGGGATTTCGTGTCTCCAAAACAAGGACGTGGTGGTGGTCCGGCGAGCCTCAGATATGGCTGGATTCAGGCGCTCACATGTTTTCAGGTGTCTGAACTTCCCAGCATATGCTGCTGTGTCCTCAGACAGTGGGGATGCTGTTCACAGGCAACCCCAGACTGTGTCTTCTCGACTTGGGGCATCGTCGTGGCTGGGGTTGGGCTAGGCCTTGGTCATGAGCCAGCTGTGCACGGGGGCAGCCCCACTGAAGCCACATGGAACAGGTGTGGATATCTCCCGCAAGGAAGGGGTACTAGGCAAACAACTGATATCCCCCATCCCAGGAACCCCAAAATGACACGGTTATGATCCACACTAGGTTCCCTGAGATTCAGCTGTTCAGAAGCAGGTGGGGCACAGTCTGGAAGTGCTAAGCTGTGGATGCCTGGGGCAGGGAGGTGGGAACCTAGAGGACGGGGCTTCCAGACTGGACCTCCACAAGCTGCTCCTGTCCCTCCGAAAACTGGACAGCCAGGCAAAAGCTGAGTCAGGACCCCCTTACGTTCTGTGAAGCTTAGAGAGAGAGGAAGGGGCTGCAGATCCAACAGATGGGGTTACCCCCATGGAGGACAGGAGTGTGAAGAGAGCCGGGGGGCTGTCCTTTGATGGGGCCGGTGAAGGGTAGAAATTGGGCATGCATGTTGGGGTGCAAGGTGGCGGTGGTGGGGGTCAGGCCAGCTTCGAATAGTCAGGATGCTGACAACTGAGGGATGACCCAGCCTCCTGTTTCTACTTCCCCATTTCCTCCTAATGTTGGGGGCAGGGAGGCAAGGATGGGTGGAAGCCACACACAACCTCAGTGACCCTTCCAAGTTGCAGAAAATGGCCTAAGGCCATGCCCTGCTTGCTAAACATCATGAACACCCCCCCCCCCCCATCACCTCGCCCCCATGACAGGACGTCATTCTGACCTCAAGCGCAGCCAGGAGACCAGCAAGTGGCCAAAAAAGGGTGGCCTGGACCAGTGGAGGGGAAAAGTGGACATGGAGACAAGGAGTGGGATCTTGATGTTGAGGGGCAACTGAATCCCAGGGGAGGGTGGAGGGAGACAGGGATGGGGGTCCTCAGGCCCAGGGCTGATGTCTGGGGAGGAAGCTCTTCGGCCTGGCTTCCCCACTTGTGCTCCGGCTCACACCTGAAGCACCTGCCACCCCGCACCCCCCACCCCCCCACACACACACCCTGCTGCTCTCCACTCCACGCCACCCACTTCTCTGGGCTCAGGCCTCTCCCACCCAGGCCAAGCAACAGTCGTTCTGGACCTGGTGGCCAGGATGGTGCTGTGAACATGTCCAGCAGGGCTCCCCAACAGCCTGAGAACAAAAATGAAATCCCTGCTGTGGCCCCACCCAGCCTGCCACAACCCTCCAGCCCACCACCATCCTCTTCTGTTCAAGTCAGGCAGAGTCCTGGAGAGTCGGGACCGTGGACGCTTGGCCCAGCTCCATGGCGTCTCGTCTCCAGGGGACTTCCTGACCTGTCCGGCCCTGTGTCCTCTCCCCACCCTAACCACCACCGGAAACCCCCTGGTTACCCCTCTGCGGTATTACAACCCCGACCCTCCCCAGAAGGCAGCTTGGCCGGGATCCGCCAGCCTGGGGGCCAGGTGGGCACTCGGGGATGAATCATGACGGAGGGCCTCCGCTCCGCCCGACTCGCTGAGCGGGGGCTGGGCTCCCCTAGGGGCGGCACAATCCCACCCCCAGCCGGGGAGGAAGGGCGGGGCCTGTCGCCATGGGAACCTGGCCCGGGCCGGCGCAAACCAAGGCCACCCCCCTTGTGCCCGGCCGCGCGGCCAGCGCCCACCGTCCGCCGCTGAGCGAGCCTCTTCCCGGCCCGTAGCTGAAGCTCCACAGACTCCGCACAAAACCCCGGCGCGCCTCAGCCGGCTCGGGAAACGCACCGCAGGGCCGGGACTCCCAAGGAGGCGCGGACGGGGGCGGCTGTGGGAGGGGACGCCGGTGTCCTTCCCCCATCACCGCCCGGCCGACACCGGCTCCCAGAAGGGAAACTGAGGCTGGGGATGGCTCGGGACTTGACCGAGGTCGTGCAAGGCTGGCCGGCTCGACTGGGACGCGCTCACGCCACGGTCCGGGTTCGCTGGGCAGTTATGTTTGCCCGGTATTGCGTTGACATGTTTTATTTTGATCTGGCTGCCAATATTTAAAATCAGGAGATTTCACATAAAAACCCAGGCTTTAGTTTGTTTGGAAGAGGTAGAAGGTCGGGCAACACACAGCCCGATTGCCCACGTTCCTGGGAAACGGCAGCCCCCCCAGTGCTCTCCCGACAGAGAGGGTCAGGGGGCATCTGTCACGGGAGCAATGCTGTCTCCGAACACTTGTCACTTTTAAGTGGGAAGTAAAGATGCGCGGGCCCAGAGCGCTAGACAGATGCGGGGAGGCTGTCTTGCCGGAATGAGAACACCCCCCGTCAGTGACAGCAGCCTGTGAGAAATCATCCTTCCAGGCTGTGAGAGGACACGAGGAAACGTGTGGTGCGCGGAGGAGGAACTGCGGCTATGTACCGGAGGAGCGCCTGAGTACCTAGGAAAGTCAGGGTGGGCTTCCTGGGAGAGGTGACGGCTGAGGGGGGCGGGGTTGGAAGGGGGAAAGGTACCAGGAACCAAGAAGGACCCGTTTGGGGAATAGCCCTTTATGGGTACAGCACCTCAAAGGTGCCCTGGTGCCGCCGCTGTCCCTGGTCCTGACAGGGCTGGGTCCCCAGGCCTGGCCAGGGCGGGAGGCCGCTATCAGTCCACGGAAGTCTACCAGGTGACGAGCCACACCGCCAGGGCCACAACGGCCTCCAAGGGAGAGGGAAGCCGGCGAGCCCAGGATCCAGGGCGCGTCCATCTGCCCACCCCACAGGGCGACCCATCCAACCAAGCGTCCAGTTTTTCTATATTGATGAAAAAAAGTCTCTGCCCTGGCTTCTTTGATTGTGAGGGTTCCCCTTCATTTCTGAGGGAGCAGGCTGCGTGGGGGGGTCGTGCGGGGCCCGGAGCAGGGGGTGGGAGAGGAGGGATGCATGCGCCGGAGGGTGCCGGCAGGGGAGGGTGCGGGGAGCGGAGGCTGGTGAGAGGCGGTGGCGTCCTGGGTGGGGCGGTGCCCGGCCGAGCACAGAACGCGGGCGGATACTCGGGGAAGCGCGGACCCCAGGAGGTAGAAGCGGGCTGCGCGGCGAGCTGGACGCCGGCCGTCCCTCCCCCTGCGCGGGCGCAGCGGCCCCGGCCCCGAGCCGGGGAGGGGACAGCAGGGCTGCTGGGCGCCGGGCCGCCGCCAGGCAGGGGCAGGAAGCCGCGCGTCTGTCCCCGCGCAACGCCCCCCCGGCCCCGCCCCGCGCCGCGCCGCCGCCCGCCGCCGCCTCCTCCCGCCGCCCTCCGTCCTCTCCGCTCGGGCTCCGGCGCGGGGCGGGGGCGCGGGGCGGGGGCGCGGGGCGGGGGCGCGGGGCGGGGCGGGGCCGGGCGGCGGCCGCTTCGGACATGTCGGGCCCGCGCGCAGGCTTCTACCGGCTGGAGCTCAACAAGACGGTGTGGGAGGTGCCGCAGCGGCTGCAGGGGCTGCGCCCGGTGGGCTCCGGCGCCTACGGCTCGGTCTGGTAGGGGCGGCGGGGAGGGCGGGGAGGTGCGGGCGGGACTGAGCGCGCGCCCCCTCCCCTCCCTTTGCGAGGTGCCTGGCGTGGGGTGGGGCCTCGCCCCGCCTCCGCCCCCGGGCCTTTCACGGAGCGCAGCAATGAATGGGGGGTGGGGGGCGTGAAGGAAACTTTCCTACCGGGCGCCGTTCGGGCTTGGGGAGAGGGGTCGTTCTTACGCCCCGTCCCAGCCGGAGCGTCCCCCACCAGGCCCAAATCCTGCGGCGTCACAGTCGGCGAAAGGGCGGGTCTCCCGGGCCCCTAAATGTGCAAGCATGCGTCTACGGTGGCCCCCCCGCCCCTTCCCCCCCCCCCCCGTCAAGGGTCTGGCATCCCTGGGGTCTGGCGGATGCCCGGGTACTAGGGTGGGTAGTTTTGTTTGCAAAAGAAAAAGCCCAGCTTGGGGGAGGGCAGGATCCCTCCCCTTGAATGGCCTCAAACTGCCCGGTGGGTCCTGCCCCCTCCCGTTTTATAGGGGTCTCAGACTCTGGATGGGGCCTAGACCTGAGCAGAGATGCCTACCATTATCCGTACAATACTTGTGGGGGTCTGCACCCCAGTCCATTTCTTGCCCTAACCAAGAGACCTCAGACCACAGCCCCACAGTTGGGCCCTGGTGCCCAGACAGAGGACAGTCTGGAAGTGGGAGAGAGGGTTGGGATTTGGCTGAGGCCTGTGTGGGGTTGGGGAGGGACTGGGGGTCTTAGGGTAAGGTGGTTGCAGGAAGTCTGTTGCGGGTGCAATACTGACGGGCTGACTGTGGGTGTGGATGTTGAGAGGTGCCCCCCAAAACCCAGCGGGGTCCTTACCAAGGCCTGAGCCAGGTGGCTGCAGTCCACTGAGGGAGTCTTGGAGGTGGGGAGGCCGGAGCCCCTAGGGATGGGGCATTGCTCCTGGCTCTGAAAGAAAGTTAAGAGTGGGACTTCCTGAACCCCCCAGAGGTCAATTGCTGGAGCCTGGAGCAAGGGCTTCTTCCCTGCCCCGCCCCTCCCCAATCTGCTGTCATTGGCCAGCTTGCCAGAATCCTCAGGCTGGCCATTTCATCCATTCCAGCCTCAGGCCTCTCTCTTCATCTCTAAGACCTCAAGGGCCGGAAGAGGGTCAGGATAATGCATGAGTGGTCCCTGGGGAATATAGAGTCCTTGCTGGAATCACCTCCGGTCTATAATCACCTTCTGGGAGTTCCTAGAGAGTATCAAGTTCCCCAAAGGAGGCTTGGGTCTCTCCCCATTGCACTTAGTGGGCGGTGCCCAGCGCAGGTGATGGCCCTCTCCTGGGTTCCTGTGTTCTCCTGATGAAGCTGGTGACCGAGTGCCAAATCCCTGTCACTCGATTGTGCAGACACAATTGGGCAAAAGGATCTGCTGCCCCATAGGAGCGGCCACTCCCTTACCTGCCTCCCCAGAAGTTCCCTGGACCTTCCCCAACGGGCCACAGTCTGGGGGAAGGGGCGTGGGTGCCCCAGGCACATAGCTGGCTTTCCTTCACCACCACCTGGGCCCATGGACATCCCAGGTGCTGCAGGAGCTGCTCCCCGGGCTGTGTAGACTCCACTCGTTGCTGGGGGAAGCGGGAGCTAGAGAGTGGATGTGAAGTGAGAGGGAGGGAAGGAGTGATTATCAGGGAGAGGAAGCATGGATGGCTCTCAGCAGGGCTCCCATGCTGAGGCCAGAGGGACTCTGGGGGGGGGGGCGGGGCAGACCGTTTGCATTTGAAGATGATGCCCATGACTGTTGTGTCTCCTGTGAAGAGTAGATGGGTGTGGAAGCTGGTGTGGACGTGGAGCATCTGGACCTCTGGGGAGTGGGGTGCGGCAAGGGGAATGTTCTGTGGGTCCAGACACTTCATAGTACCCAGTTTCTCACTCTTAAAAATAATAATGTGGTAAACGCCTTTGGCCAGTTTTTCCTCCATATTTTGAATATTCAGAGGTGTTGGGGACGCAGGGGCTTTGCAGGTGGCTCTGGAAACCCGGAGGGAGCCTCCCGGAGCCATGAACCAATAGGGGAGCAGGAGGACGGTTTGGAGTGAAAAGGGATGGTTTGCAATGGCTGTTTTCCTGACCTGGTTGGTGGAGACTCTCCCCCAGCCCCATGCTGAGCTGCGGGGGAAGATCCAGGTCCTGCCCTAGGACTCCCTGGTGGGGCAGGCTGGGACCCTGTGGGCTGGAATGCCGCTGGGCTGCCTCTTGAAGAAGGAGCAGGCCCCAAGGAGGCACAGAGGAGAGGCTTTCCAGGTGCCGGTCCACCCGAGGGACCATCTGAGTGACGCGCAGGGCGGGGAAGAACAGGCCCGACAGGAGCAGGGCCTGGGGGCGCTCGCCCGGCCCTCACACGCCGCCTCACTCAGCGCCCTTGCAGCTCAGCCTATGACGCGCGGCTGCGCCAGAAGGTGGCGGTGAAGAAGCTGTCGCGACCCTTCCAGTCTCTGATCCACGCGCGGAGAACTTACCGTGAGCTGCGGCTGCTCAAGCACCTGAAGCACGAGAACGTGAGCGGGGCGCGCCGGGGCGGTCCGCCGGGCGGCCGGGGCTCCCCGCGGGGCACGCAGCACCCGGGGGGCGCTCCGGCGGGAGCTCCGAGTCATGACCCCCGTCCCCACGCAGGTCATCGGGCTGCTGGACGTGTTCACGCCGGCCACCTCCATTGAGGACTTCAGCGAAGTGTGAGTGGCAGCCGACGCGGGAGCGCGTCCGGTGGGGGGCGGGGCCTCTATGCTGACCCCCTGCCCCTCCCAGGTACCTGGTGACCACCCTGATGGGCGCGGACCTGAACAACATCGTCAAGTGCCAGGCGCTGAGCGACGAGCACGTCCAGTTCCTGGTTTACCAGTTGCTGCGCGGGCTCAAGGTGGGCGCCGCGTGGGCGGGCACAGGGCGCGGTGCCGGGGTCAGAACCTGACCCTCCCACCGTGTCCCCCTCTCCCCCTCGCAGTACATCCACTCTGCGGGGATCATCCACCGGGTAGGTGCGGCGTCCGGGTGGGGGTCGGGGCTTCTGCAGGCCCGGCCCAGGTGCTCTTCCGGCACTCACAACCCACCTGCCCTGCAGGACCTGAAGCCCAGCAACGTGGCTGTGAACGAGGACTGCGAGCTTAGGGTGAGCCGCCTGCGGGTGAGGGGCCGGCCGTGGAGGGAGCATTCAGGGAGGTGCTGACAAGCTTGGTGGTCACTCCAGATCCTGGACTTCGGGCTCGCGCGCCAGGCTGATGAGGAGATGACCGGCTATGTGGCCACTCGTTGGTACCGCGCACCTGAGATCATGCTCAACTGGATGCACTACAACCAGACAGGTGACGTCAACCCGCACGGGGGCAGGTGTGCTGTGTTGGACAAGGGTGGGCAGGCAGCGCTCGCACCTGGGCCTGCGGAGGGTGGATGGGTGGGTATGGCGCCCAAACCAAGGCCATTGGGGAGGTGTGTGTCCAGCTTTGGAGGACAGGCAAGGTCTGGGACCATCATGGAAAAACAGACCTTAGAGGGGCCAAGCACAATAGGTCTTGGGCTAACTCTTCCCCTTTCCCAGGGTTGTACCTAGAGGAGTAAGGGGGTCTGCTGTTTTGGGGCCTGGGTTTGACTGAGAGGCCACTGAGCTGGCAGAGTCGGGGCAGATCCCTAATTCTCTGAGGGGGTCCTTGGGGAGGGCAGACTAATGGAGACTCCTTCCCCAACAGTGGACATCTGGTCTGTGGGCTGCATCATGGCTGAGCTGCTCCAGGGAAAGGCCCTCTTTCCAGGAAATGACTGTATCCTTGGCCCAGGTTGGGGAGGAGGGTGAGCCAGGGTCCCCTTCTGCTGGGTGGGGCTCAGGGGAGGTGGGCACTGGCCCTTTCCGGCTGGCCTGGCCTCCTCTGCCCCACGCTGGGCCACCTCAGGCCCACTGGTCCCAGGTGTAGGAGAGCAGGGTTTTGGCAGAGCCCCAAGGTCTGGGATCGGGGGGCCTGGGAAGGGTCTGTTCCTGGCCAGCAGGCATTTCCTCAGCCAGGCAGACATCGACCAGCTGAAGCGAATCATGGAGGTGGTGGGCACACCCAGCCCTGAGGTTCTAGCAAAGATATCCTCAGAACACGTGAGTCACCAGCCACCAGCTCCCTCTGCTAACCAAGCTCCTGGGCACTCCGGAGGAAGGGGCTCTGTGGGAATAGACCGGGAACCATGTGGGAAACATGGGTCACAGTGGAATAGAGCCCCAGGCAGGTGCCTGACCCTTTCAGGGAGAAACAGGTGAGCAGGGAAGACATTCCTGGCACGAGGGACAGTGAGGGCACAATCTCAGCACTGACTAGCAGTGCTTTTGCCAAGGACAGTGGGGTGCTCCAGGCATGGAGAGCCAGGTAAGGCGCTGGAGCCACCACACCCAAAGTGGGGGATGCCTCTGGTCCATGCATGCTCCTTTTTTTTTTTTTTTTTAAGATTTTATTTATTTATTTGACAGAGAGAGACACAGCGAGAGAGGGAACACAAGCAGGGGGAGTGGGAGAGGGAGAAGCAGGCTTCCCGCCGAACAGGGGGCCCGATGCGGGGCTCGATCCCAGGACCCTGGAACCATGACCTGAGCCGAAGGCAGACGCCTAACGACTGAACCACCCAGGCGCCCCTCTATGCATGCTCTTGTCCAGTCCTGTTGCAGTGAATGGGTCTGGGGGCTTCTCTCAGGAAGTCCCTGCCTGGCTTTGGGCCAGGGGAGGTAGGGTGTGAGCCACCCCCTCAGGCCCTTCCTGTGTGCCCCCAGGCCCGGACATACATCCAGTCCCTGCCCCCCATGCCCCAGAAGGACCTCAGGAGCATCTTCCATGGAGCCAACCCCCTGGGTGAGGATGGGCCCTGGGTCTGGGCTGGGCTCCATGTCTGGCCCTAGATGCACGACTGACCACCCCCTTTCCACTGACCACTCCGTAGCTGTGGACCTGCTGGGAAGGATGCTGGTGCTCGACAGTGACCAGAGGGTCAGTGCGGCCGAGGCCCTGGCCCATGCCTACTTCAGCCAGTACCATGACCCAGATGATGAGCCTGAGGCTGAGCCCTATGATGAGAGCGTTGAGGCCAAGGAACGCACAGTGGAGGAGTGGAAGGGTGGGCTTGAGGAGGGCCAGGGGGGTGGGAGCGGTGGAGCCCAGGGGCCTGAGGGCTTCATTCCCCCGCAGGCTAGGAGCTGCCTGTTTCCTGCTGGAAGTGTCCAGTTCCTGCCCAGAGTGGTCCCCGAACTCCCCGCACTCCTGGGGCTGGCTGTGTCCGGCAGAGGCTCATGGGCGGCACAGGGCAGGCTCCGGAAGGAAGCCCCAGGGGCTGAGGCTGCCCTCAGGGTGGTGGGCCTGGGCTGGGCAGCTGGCACCGGGCAGGGAGGCGGGGGCGGTGGCCCGGTGACAGCATGATGTCACCCTCTCCCTTCACTTCCCAGAGCTCACCTACCAGGAGGTCCTCAGCTTCAAGCCTGCAGAAGCACCGCAGTCTCCCGGCAGCCTGCAGATTGAGCAGTGAGGGGCGTGTGCCCGCCAGCCACGGGCACCGGCGGACGGGCCGGAGCATGCCGGCCCACTTCCTCAGCCTGCCGCATTCCCACGAGGGGTGCCTCCCAACACCACTGTGGCCAGCGCCCTGACCCTAGCCTGGGGTCCCCCGCCTGCACGCGGCTCCTCGTGGGCAGTCTGTACGCATGTGCATGCACGATGGTGTGCATGTGTGCAAGCCGCGGGTGTGGGAGTCTAGACGGAGCATCCCGGACTTCCTTGGTCCTCCTGCCTCCTTCCAACAATCTAGGACCTCCCCTGGATGCCACAGGGGTTCCCCTGGGAGTGTGTCTGTCTCCAGATCTTCTCAGTCCCAGAGGGCTGTCTCTGGAGGGCGTGGTGCCCTGGGGCAGGGGTCTCTGGAGACTGAAGGGGAGGGTCTTGCTTGTCAGAGCTTCTCGACCTGGAAGTGGGGGCTACCCTGGGAAATGCCGAGACCCGAAGGTCTGAGAGCTGAGACTGCCGCCAGGAATCACAGGAGCAGACCATCCCGGGGCCACGTGTTCACCTGGGCTGTGGGGGGCTCACATGTACTAACGTGCTCCCCTGGCACTGACGTGTCGAGGCGCGTGTGACCCTGTGGGTGCCGAGACCAGCAAGAAGCCTGAAGCGAGGGGTCGTACTGTTACTTCCTTTCCCTCAGTTCCCGGTGTGGGAGGTGGGGTGCTGCTGCTGAGATCCTGGCTGCAGCGTGCGAAGGACTCAGGTGGGCAAGGGGCAGCCAGGGGACAAAAGCCAGGGGCTTTCTCCTTGAGTGTGGGGGCTGTGGCAGGCAGGAAGAGCTGGTGGGCAGGGGGCCTCCAGCCTTGATTCGGGGGGGGGAGTGGCGCCCACCGGTGTACCCTTGGACTCAGACCCTGACCTTGGCCTGGAGCTGATGAAGAAGCCTCTGCCCGCTCTACCTCTGCCCACCCTCCGGCCCTGCAGCTGAGCGCTGGGCTGTTCTGGCCTATGGGTCAGCTCGCATCCGCCCTTCTTCCAGAACGGAGCTGATCTAGTAACCTCTGGGACGTGACCCCGCCCAAGATGTGTTGGGGGTGTGGGTCCCCCATCGAGGGGCTTCTCTGTGAGGGGGTGATGTCCCGTGTGTCAGGTGGTGACCTCCCACCTTGCAGAGGTCTCAACGTCAAGTGCCTGCACGAGGGTTTCACAATAAAGGGGGTTCTCTCTCACTCAGCTTGTGTCCCGAGTCCTGAGGCCCCGCTGCCTGGCTGTCCCCGCTGCTTGGGGAGAGGGTGGCTGGATCTGTGCGTCACACCCCCAGCTGCTCTGGCCCCCCCAGACCCTGCACTGCCCAGATCCCTTGGGTCTCCAGTCAGACAAGCAGCCGTATTCAGCCCAGCACCCTCCCTGCTCCCGGAGAGCCCAGGGCCACTGGGGGTGGGGTGGCGTGAGTTCTGCACCCAGGCTAATGGGCTCTGACCCGGGACAGAGCTTCATGGCCATGCACAAATCAACCCCGGCTGCCCTGCTGAGGAGCTCACTGGGCAAGCTCAGCTTCCGGTCTGGTTGCAGATCTGCCCCTTCTCTCAGCGGTCAGGGAAGCTGCTGTGGGACAATCTCTGGGAGCAAAGGCTTATCCTTCCCTGGAGCTGGGTAAAGTGGGAAAACTTTCCTTTCCTTCCTGCTTAAGGGGCGAGAGGGCCGCCTCAGCCCTCAGGACATACACCGAGCTACTAGCCTACTGTTCACTGCAGCTCAGGTGAGGAAGGGCACCGGCCTCAACAGGGATCAGGCAAAACGTCCCCAGGATGGGGGCATTTGTGCCGTTCCCCTGGGCCTTGGGGGTGGAGACCATCTGGGAGTCAGAACACCAGGGGCCTGGTCAGTGTGGCTACTGGGCCTCCGGTCCTAGGGAACCCTGCAGACCAGGTTGGGCCAAGTCCTGTGGTTGGGGGGTGTGTGTGCTGGGGATGGGAGCAGAGCTGGAACATGCCCCACATGGGGAAACCTGCCAGACCCCTGGGCCCCACCTCAGGGAGTAAGTGGGCCAGCTAGGGGCTTCCTGGAGGAGGCAGCCCAGGGCATGAGGGGCACAGTGGTGGTGGCTCCAGTGGCCCCAGGCCGCTCTCTCTGGCTAGTCTCCAACTCCTGGGTGCTGTGGAAGACTAGCCTGCAGCCCAGGTGTAAAGCTTCTCTGGCCGGCTCTAAGCTGCTGATTCATGGTGGCCAGCAGGGCACAGAGGGAAAGGCGGGGGGCCCTGGGGATCCTGTTACCCCACTCCCTCTCAGACCTGGGTCACTGGGCTGGAGGAGGCCGGGGAGGGGGCTCTGTCCTCCAGGAGCATCTGGTCCAGGATGTGGCCAGACCTCTGGAAGGATGATGCGCATGCCCCCACCTAGGGATAAGGGGGGGGGGGCACTGAGGGCCCAAGTAGGGCCCTCCTTCACCCCTGGGTCAGGTATAACTTTCTGCAGAGAGAGGAAAGGCTCAGGCCAGGCTCAGGACAAACAGGAGGGAGAAAGATGGGAAGAAGGTGGGACGGGCAAAGGGACTTGCACATGCTTGGAGCAGGCTTCCCACTTGCCAGGTGGGTGGAGAGAAGGGAGCTGGGTGTGCACCAGGGCCCAAGGGAGACCCACAGGACCACCCTCTCTGGTTCCAGGGGTTGGGAGGCCTGGGGTCGGGTGGTCACAGGGAGGCATGTTGGGGATGCAGCCTAGGTTTGGTCACAGGGAGAGGGGGATGCAGGCCAGGTGCTGGGGACGCCACACTGGGACGTGGATGGATCAGCCCCAGGGGAAGGGGCGGCCTGCAAGGTGGGCCGTTTACGTGGGGGCCACAGCGCTCAGCTCAGGGGCCTCAGGGGTGGGGGCCCGGGTTGGTGGGGTGGAGTTGGCCAGGCTGGTGGACAGTGACTTGCAGTTGGGAATAGAAGCGCCGCGGTTCCGGCTGCCCGGGATGGGCCCAGCTCCCTGGGGGCGTGGTTACTAAAGAGGGTCCGCGCGCCCCACGGGACTTGTGCTAAGCCACCCCGCACCCGGGCCCGGGGAGTCCGGCCCTGGAGAAGAGGCGGCCCGGGTCTTCAGCGCGTTCCGGGCCGGCCCTGCGTGGCCTGGCGGCGCTCCCCTCCCCCGCTCCGCCCCTCCCCCCAGCCCCCGGCCCTCCCCCCGCGGCGGCCGCCTCGGGTTTCCGCTGGGGCCAGAGGGCCGGCGGGGGCGTCACGTGCGCGCGGCCCGGGGGCCGGTTGGTCCGCGGGCAGGGGAGGGACCGCGCGCTCCCCGGGCCGGGGCTGGGGTCGGGCCGGGGTCGGCGACTCCTGACGGCCTGGAGGGCGGCCCCAGGAGGGGAGAGCCGGAGGCCCCAGCGGCGGACGGAGCAGGCTTGGCCCACGCGGTGGCCCCGGGCGCGCCCAGGGAGTCCCGCTGATCCCGGGTCCCCGGTCCTCGGGGCGCAGCGCCCAGGGGGTCCGTGGCGGGGGCGGTGCCTGGGGCCGCCATGAGCTCTCCGCCGCCCGCCCGCAGGGGCTTTTACCGCCAGGAGGTGACCAAGACGGCTTGGGAGGTGCGCGCCGTGTACCAGGACCTGCAGCCCGTGGGCTCCGGCGCCTACGGCGCGGTGTGGTGAGCGGGAGCCGGGCGGGGCGGCGGGCGGCGGCGCGGGGCGGCTCGGCCCTCCCGCTGACCAGGCGTCCCGCAGCTCGGCCGTGGACAGCCGCACCGGCGCCAGGGTGGCCATCAAGAAGCTGTACCGGCCCTTCCAGTCGGAGCTCTTCGCCAAGCGCGCCTACCGCGAACTGCGCCTCCTCAAGCACATGCGCCACGAGAACGTGAGTCGCGGCCGCCGCCTCTGCTCATCTCCCTCCTCGCCAGCAAATCCTGCCCTGGAAGATGGGGTCCCTGCTCCCCGTGTGCTGGGGTGGAGATGCGGGGTCGGGGCGTTGTACCCCAGAACTGTGGGGGGGCTCCACGTGGTGAGGCCAGAGCCCCGCCTCTTTCCAGAGAGCCTGCTTCCCTGGGGTCTAGTTCCCGCTGCACCTGCGAAGGGCTTAGCTCCTTGGCTTCCTGCTGGGGCCACATCTGGCTCCTCAACCCAGGCCCTCGTCAAGGCACCGCCACTTGCTCAGGCCTAGGGCTCGTCCACAGCTCAGCCCAGCCCTGCCCCCAGCCAGGAGCCTGGAGGTGAGAGAGGACGCTCACTGTGACCAGCGGTTATCCTGGACGGGGCCCTCAGCCTCTTCTCTCTTGCTGGGCATCCTCCACAGCCACACCCCAGGCCCCCTTTCTCCACCCCTTCAGGCCCCTCTCCTGAACAGTCTGCTCCAGTCTACCTCCCCAGCCTCAGTTCAGGAATGCAGAGCTGGGCACGGGCAGGAGTCAGCATCCGGGCACTGGCAGCCCAGAGCCTTGGGGTCTCTTGTGGTGAGGGGTTGAGGGGGCCGGTGTGTGGAGGGCACTAGGCATAGCGGCCAGAGATGCCTCCTTCCATGGTGGGGGATGGCAGATCTGGGGCCCCACCAGGAAAAGGCCTCCCTTGTTTCCAGACCTGCCCATAGGGCACCACGTGTGGCTGCCGTGGGCCTCTCTCGTGGCCATTGCTGGCTACTGAGAGCCCTCCTCTCTCCTGGCGGAACTCCTGTTGTTCCACGATGTTCCTCCTACAACCCTGAACTCTGCCCCTCCCACACAGGCCATTCCTGCCTCACCCCGAGTTTGGGCCCAGTCTCAGGGCTGGTGGTCTGGGTACCCAGACCCCGGGCTAATCATGCTCTTGACAGATGGTCTGGTCCCTCCTGGATCATCAGAGCCACCAGCCTTCTTCCGGGAAAATGAGTCCCATGTCCACCAGGAAACTTATTCCCTCAGTTCCTGGCTGATGCTCACCCTCTTAGCCCCTTGAGTGAGTCCTTCATTCACTCAGACTTTCCATCTCGGCCCTTAGCCCTTCCCAGGTGAAATCCATTCATGATGGACACCAGCCCAGCCCCGACCTCACCCCCTCCTGGTTACACTCAGTCATGCCCAGGCTTGGTTCCCATGAGGGCGGAGTGTGCTACTCAAGGCTTCATCCTCCTCCCCAGCTGTCCCCCACTCCCACCCACCCACCCTGCCCTTCCCCTAAGGTCTCAGGGCTTTCTTTTCAGGCGCTTCCGACCCCTGGCCCAGTCCCCTCCTCTGTGCCACCCGTGAGCAGCCAGGCGCCCCTGCCTCAGCGGCGCCCTGCACACAGCTGGGAGGCTCTGCCAGTCATAAGCCTACTTTCTTAGGAGGACGCTGAGCTGTAGGAAGCTGAGTGCCGTGACAGGTCCTGCCCTTCTGCCCTCCCTCCTACTTCAGGCCAGAAGCCACACTGCAGAGGCGCAGAAGTCTCTACCAACCTGACATCCCCCTTACCCTTGGGGACCGTGTCCTCTATCCTCTTCTTGCCAAGACACTGTCCTGGTGCCACAGGCCTCACTGGCTTCCAGGCCCCTCACTGAACATCCCTCTCTGTCCTCCCCTTCCCTATGCCCATGACTCTGGCCCTGGTCACCTAGTTGTCCCTCCACTTTGTGTCCACTCTCGCCTCGCTCCCGTCTGTCCCCACACAGCAGGTAGGGGGACACACTCAGCGTCACACCTGTTTAAACCCTTGCTCAGCAGCTCTTAGGATCCAAGCCAAACCTTCACCTGGCAGGCAAGGGCCTGCCCAGGCTCCGTCTGGCCTCTCCTTGGCTACTCCCTGGCTTGGGCCTTGGCCACCTGGCCTTTCTCCCCGTGTTCCTCAAATGCTTGAAGTGCTCTCCCTTCTTCCTCGGCATCGTTCACATGGCCTCTGCCAGGCGTCCCCCCCGGCACATCCACGTGCCCCCCTGGCCACTCCGGTGTACAGGCCTCCCAGGGATCAGCAGGCCAGCTCTAGCCGCTGGCCTGCCTGGGCCTCTCCAGCAGAGGCAAGGCTCCCTGATGGACCCGCTGGCTGTTGGCTCTCCCCTGGGAGGCTGTCCCACCCTGGTCTCGGGTCTTCAATGGGGATAAGAAGAGGGGGAGGAAGGGCCAAGGGGCTGGAGCTCGTTGGATGCCTGGGAGCTGACCCAGACTTGGGGCTGCCCCTCCCCCAGAGGATCCCTGCAGTCACCATTCAAAAATAGCCTGTGTCTGTGGGTGTGTGTGCCAGGGCTGGGCCGCCCTGCCAGGAGACAGTGGGGGGGGGGACAGGGACAGTGTGGGGGGACGGGGACAGTGGGAGGATGGGGACAGTGGGGGGGCAAGGACAGTGGGGGAGGGACAGGGACAGTGTGGGGGGGACGGGGACGGGGGCGTGGACAGTGGGGGATGGGGACAATGGGGGGGACAGGGACAGTGGGGGAGGGACAGGGACAGTGTGGGGGGATGGGGACAGTGGGGGGCAGGGACAGTGGGGGGATGGGGACAGTGGGGGACAGGGACAGTGGAGGAACAGGGACAGTGGGGGGCGGGGACAGTGGGGGGATGGGGACAGAGGGGGTGATGGGGACAGTGGGGGGGATGGGGACAGTGGGGGGGCGGGGACAGTAGGGGGAATGGGGACAGCTGTAGGGGGCTTTCCTGCCTGGAGCACAGTGCCAGTTTTGGGGGTGTACCCGAACCCTCATGCCCTCCACTGTGCCCCCATCCCACACGGTACTCCGGCCTCCTCCCCAGGTCATCGGGCTGCTGGACGTGTTCACCCCTGATGAAACCCTGGATGATTTCACAGACTTGTGAGTGAGGTCCTGGGCAGGCTGCGCAGGGCAAAGGCGTGTTGGGCTGCTCCTGGCTGCTGACTCGGGTTCTGGGTTGGCATGTGGGGGTCCCTGCAGCCCGGGTCGGGGTCGGGAGGCACACTGCCCACCCCTTCCCCACACCGCAGCCCACCCCCTGTCACAGGCCCCCCAGACCCATGGTGGTGACACAGCTGGGTGGAGCTGGAGGTGTGAGCGCGGGACTGCATGGTTAGTCGGCAGGTCCCGTGCTCTGGGACCCTGGCATCCTGGGTAGCCTGTAACTAGAGCTGCTGACCTTTGCTGGCAGGCAGGGGAGGGGTAGCAGGGGGGCCTGCCTGTGGCTGCCATCCCTGGATTCACACTGTGGCCGGCCAAGAGCCAGGGGCTGAGCCGGGGAAGCGCTGAGGACAGGCTCCTCACCGCCTGACCTTGCAGAGGTCAAGGACCCGCACATGCCCCTGTGCTGAACGTCTGTCCTCTGTGTCTCTCTCCCTCCGCCTGCCCGGCATGCTCCTCCCACCCATGTATGCTGCCGTCCCCCACTGCCCACAGGCCCTGCCCTCCTTTCTCTTGCACCCTCTTCTGCGTGTGATCCCTGGCGCTCCCCAGATCCTAGCCTCTGTGCGGCCCTGACGCACCTGACGTTCTGGGGCAGGGTGGGCGGAAGAGCTGTGGGTGTGCCCTGGAGAGGTGGGTGGAGCCTGGTGTTGCCCTGTGGAAGGTGGAGCCCGCATGCTGCGGGGGCGCCTCCAGGATCTCCAGGGGCTGAGTGGGTGTGACACCTGCCGTCTGCACCCACCCCGGTCCCTCAGTTACCTGGTGATGCCATTCATGGGGACTGACCTGGGCAAGCTCATGAAGCACGAGAAGCTGAGTGAGGACCGAATCCAGTTCCTTGTCTACCAGATGCTGAAGGGGCTAAAGGTGGGAGTGTGCGGGGCGTGCTGCAAGCCGGGCTGGGGCTGGGGTAGGACTGCTGGCCCATGGCTCTGAGGTCCCAGTGAGCTGGCCACCGCTGACCGTCTCTCTGTCCCCATAGTACATCCATGCTGCTGGCATCATCCATAGGGTGAGTCCTGGTGGTGGTGGGCACTTCCTCTGGCCTGTAGGTGTGGGAGGGGCCTGGCTGCCAGGAGCCCCCATTGCTGGCCTGTCAGGGCAGTGTGTGTGATGCCCGTGAGCAGCTGTGGGGGCTGAGGGGCCTTCCTGGAAGGGCTGCTGGGTGGGGCTGGCCGGGGCGGGCTCTTCCCCCGTGCACCCCCATGGGAGGGGCTGCACGGCCACCTTTCTCCCGCCCCCAGGACCTGAAGCCCGGCAATCTGGCAGTGAATGAGGACTGTGAGCTGAAGGTGTGTGTTGGGTCGGGGGGTTCTCCCCACCTGTCCATCTGCCTGTTGCCCTTGGCCCTCAGGCCCGAGCAGAGGGACCAGACCCCAGCCGTCCAGGCCAGGGGAGGCACTAGATGCAGGCACTAGGGCATGGGGCACATTCCATATCTCATTGAGGTGAAGGGAGGGAGGTATCCCCAGTTCCCCATGCCTGGGCCAGGGTAGGGCCAAGGGGACCTCTCCAAATGTGCTGGCCAGGTCCTGGGGTCAGCAGGGAGTAGAGGAACAGGGAAAGGAGACCCACCGGGGCGTCTGCTCCTGAGGGTGGTGGAAGGTGAGGTCAGGGGGGCTGGGTGCACTGGCCATGGGGAGGAACTGTGGGGGAGTCTGTGGCCATGACCTCAGGTCCTGGAGGTTTGGCAGGAGGCCCCGGTGTGCCCAGTTCTCCTGGATCACAGGCTGACCCACCTACTCCCTGGGGGCCTCTTTGCCCCACCTTCCTGATTCTGACTATAGATCCTGGACTTCGGCCTGGCGAGGCAGGCAGACAGCGAGATGACTGGGTATGTGGTGACTCGGTGGTACCGGGCGCCTGAGGTCATCTTGAATTGGATGCGCTACACACAGACAGGTAAGAAGCTGCCCAGAGACTCAGAGCCACTCCTGACACCAGCCTCCCAGGCCACACCCGCCTGCTTCCATTTCTTTATGGGAAGTCCAATGGTGGCTTCTCCGTGGGGAGGCTGCTGAGCTGGGATGGGAGCCGGGCGAGGGTGTGGCAGGCTAGATGGCCCCCTTGTCTGTGTCCCCCCCCATGTGTGTCCCCCTGCCCTCCCTGGCCTACAGAGCCCTGATGCAGGGGCTTCTGTCTCAGTGGATATCTGGTCGGCGGGCTGCATCATGGCGGAGATGATTACAGGGAAGACGCTGTTCAAGGGCAGTGACCGTATCCTACACTTGTGGGGGGGCAGGCTGGGCCTGGGTGGGGGCTGGGCATGCTGCCCTGGCCAGGTGGGGTGTGCCCTGCTCTCTGGCCCTGTGCTGTGCTCCTCAGCTTGGCACAGACCTGGACCAGCTAAAGGAGATCATGAAGGTGACAGGGACGCCTCCCGCTGACTTTGTGCAGAGGCTGCAGAGTGCCGATGTCAGTCGGGAGCTGGACGGGGGCTGGAGGGGCTGGGCCTGGGTCTGTGGGTTGGTCCCTTACCCTTTCTTCCTGAAAAGGCGAAGAACTACATGAAGGGCCTCCCCGAGTTGGAGAAGAAGGATTTTGCGTCCATCCTGACTAATGCAAGTCCTCTGGGTAGGACTGGACTGGGGGGGGAGTGTTGGGTCAGTGACGAGGGCATCAGGGCCTGGGACCCTCCCTGACCAGCCCTCCCCGCAGCTGTGAACCTCCTGGAGAAAATGCTTGTGCTAGATGCAGAGCGGCGGGTGACTGCGGCCGAGGCGCTGACCCACCCCTACTTCGAGTCACTGCAGGACACGGAGGACGAGCCCAAGGCCCAGAAGTACGACGAGTCCTTTGATGATATGGACCGCACGCTGGACGAGTGGAAACGTGAGTTGGGGGGGCTCTGGGCAGGGCCTGTGGAGGGACCCTGGGAGCCCAGTGCAGGGCGCCAGGGCTCAGAGTCCTGGGTCCCCCTACCTGGGGATGCAGGTCAGGTAAGGAATACAACAGTCAGAGGGCAGTGGGGCTTCTTGGCCAAGGTGACCTCTGGCTGGAGTTGAAGGATGAAAGAATGTCCCTGGCAGGGGGTTCAGAACTAACAAGAGCAGGAGGTGAGTTCTGGAAATTGTGGGAGGCAGCTCCTAGCTCAGGGCAATTGTGAGCACCTAGCCTCTCCCCACCCTGCTGGCCCGGCCCCAGGGCTGCCCCCATCTTCCCCATGTCCTGGCCAGAGACCTGGGCCATTCTGGAGCCCCTCTGCACCCACTTGTCCCCCAGACCTCCACTGTTACCTCTTGAGCTTGTCCTTGTTTCTCTTTGCCCCCGCTTTTAAAAAAAGATTTACTTATTTGTTTTGTGGGGGAGGGCGTGTGTGCGGGCGAGGCAGGGCAGGACAGAGGGAGGGAGAAGATCTCAGGCAGACTCTGCTGAGTGTGCGGCCTGACACGGAGCTCGATCTCACGACCCTGGGATCATGACCTGAACCAAAACCAAAAATCAGACCCTCAACTAACTGAGCCACGCAGGTGCCCCTCGTTGCTCCTTTTAGGACCCCTCCCACCTGACTACTGCACACCCCTCTTGTCCCGCCAGCAGGATAAGGCCCACCGCCGCAGCCTCCTCGCAGCCTCCTCCACACCCCTTGCCCATCCCTTCTAGTCCCGCGGAGCAGTTCAGACCCACCGAAGCCTGTGCTCGGCAAAGCCGGGCTTGGCACCGGCTGTTGGGTTACACCGAAGGCCCCTACCCTCACCTCTCAGGGCCCAGCCAGCACATGCTGAGCCTCAGGCTGGGCCCAGGGACACCTACCAGGTCCTCAGGCCCCATGCTGGGACTGGCTTTGCAGAATGGCAGGCAATGAGGGCTGCGCTTGGTATCTTTCTGTTGGTGGCTGCAGGCAGCAGTTAGGTCCCGTCCTGGCTCTGCCTCAGACCCGGGGCCTTGGTGCTGCACATGGGGCTGGGGTGGGACGGGACTGGTGCTTCTCAGACCCTGTTCCTTGGCCACTGGGCTGCTCCGTGCCTCTGGCAGGGCCCCACCCTTATTTGTGCTTCTAAGTTTGGTTTGGTTTGGTTTGATGAAAGTTTTCTGTTGCTAAAAAAGATAACATGAAAACCACGGGCCACAGAATCCTTTCTGTGGTCCCCACCCACACACAGTGGTAAGAGCTTTTGCTTTTACTACAGACCATGGTGAACACATGACCTGTTTGTGGCCGAGCCCCTGGTCAGGAATGCAAACTCTCATCACCTCCTGTTTCCCTGGGAACAGCTTCACACAGACCTCCCCTGTGTGGACTGACCCCGGTGTTAGGGTTAGATGAAGGGCCTAGGAGGCACCTGATGGGGCAGGAACACATGGGTGCCACGGGCAGGGCCAGCCACACAGATCGCCTGCTCTAAACACACAGTGTTTCCTGAACTGGGCTTTGGAGGACTAGTGTCCCCCAAACAGGTGCTGCACTGGCCAGGTGAGTCTGGGAACGCTGGGGTAGGCTGAGCAGAACCTGTCCCTTTGCAAACTGCTCAGAGGGAAAGCAAGTCAGGCCTTCTCCCTTCCTTTGGGATGGCTTGCCCTGGGAACACATTTTAGGGGCCATGACCACCAGGCGAGGAAGGTAGAAACTGGGTGTTTGTGGGAATTCTTCTCATTTAAGTTTTGGTGGATATTTTGGATCCAGAAGCTGGGGTGTGTTCTGGTGGGATTCTGAGTGGCTCCACTTGAGTAGACACACTGATTTATATTAGGACACGGCTCATTACACCAGGCTATGGGGCCAGGGCCTGCCTGGCCACCCCAGGGGCAGTGGGTTTGGGTTGCAGGAGCCCTATCAGGGTGGATAGCCCCTGTGGATGGACACAGGTGGGCTGAGCATGGCCCTAGCCTGGGATGAAGTCACGTGTGTGGGACAAAAGCAGCCTGTCTGGCACCTGCACTCCAGCAATGACTTCTGGCTCCGATGTTTTTGGGGACCAGGTGGGCCCCTAGGTCAATGGCGAACAGCCTGTGCTCTGGGCCTGGGAGCTCTCCCCTCCCCCACCCCCACCTCACAGGACTCAGTGCTGGTCAGGGCAAGTACCAGTGCGCTGGACCCAATGCTCTTCCTGGGTCACTGGCTTCCACCCTGGGTGTGAATCCTAGGAGGTGACTCTGAAGGGTGATGAGGCCCCTTCTCCCCTGATGGTCCGTCTCTCCCACCCCGACCCAGGTGTCACATATAAAGAAGTGCTCAGCTTCAAGCCTCCCCGGCAGCTGGGGACCAAGGTCTCCAAGGAGACGGCCCTGTGAAGACCCCTGGGCCCCCACAGTGGTGGTGAGGACACCTTGGGGATCCTGGCTGGGGCTTCTACCTGGAAGGGGGATCCTAATTATCATTGTGACTTTGGCTGGGGCTTACATCCCAGGAGACCTCTGGTTCCATGGATCCCCCCTCTCCCAAGCCTGTTACCCTGCTCTCAAGGCTCCCACCTCAGCCTAACCTGGGGGAGCACCTGGACCTTCTGGACAGGATGTCAACCTGACTGGGGACTGGCCTCTGACTCCCTGAGCAGGGGTCCTCTCCCCCAGGTGCAACAAGAAGCCTCAGAGCCTGTGGGGGTGGGTGAGCCTTGGGTTCAAGGCCTGCCCTCTGACCCTGCTCGCTCCAGCCCCTGCTGAAGCCCAGTTCATACAGCTGAGAAAGGACAGGGAGGGCGCAGAGCGCCTACTCAGGGATGTCTCTCCCGGGGGCTGTTGGTGTGGACTCTCCCGCACCCCCAGCCCAGAAAGTGCTATGCCCACGTGGCTGGAAAGAAATAAACCCTTTTGTAGAGATCCCACTCTCGCTTTCCTGATTCTCAGGCTGGATCTCCACCTCTAGGCGTCTGAGCTGCAGCCTGGCATAGAGAAGCTGGCCCTGGAGTCTCAGCCCCTGCTCAGCAGCTGGGCCTGGGCACCCCCTTCCTCCCAGGTCCACAGTGAGCCCAGGGCCTGAAGCACCCGCACTAGGGATGGGCACCTGCCCTCTTGTGGACTGACCTTCCTCTAATGGCTTAAACTCTGGAGCCAGACCCCAGGCAGGGCCTGATGAGGACGGGGTTAGGGTCCGACCTGGGGCTCAGTCCCAGCTGTCTGAGCTCCCTGCACTCTCCAAGGCCAGGTTCCTGGTGAGGAGGGGTCACGCTTGGCGCTTTGAGACACCTGGGGCACAGCGCACGAATGGGTTCTATTGTCTCCAAACCTCCTGCCCCTTCGTCGGCCACACCCCAGCGCAACGGCGAGCCCGTGCCGCCCTCTGCCAGCCATTGGACGTCTCGGAGAGCTGACAGCTGGGTCGGGGGCCACTTTGGGGCTCCTGCGTCTGCCCTGGCTCCTCCCACCTGTCCCCACGGCAGGTGTGCCGAAAGCGGGGCCCGGCTGTCCCCCTTCGGCCTGGAGCTCGGCTGCACACGCGAACAGCTGACCCAGCCAAGTACGGTCAGACAAGTTGCCAAAGTGGACACCGGCCTTCTCTGCTCGGGGGTCTCCGATACCTCTGGGACAGACGCTTGCCGGGACCCCCAGCTCGGAGCGACCGGGAAGGGCGGTCCGCCACAGGCCCTGCTCTGGAGCCACGTGGCCCAGGGTGGCCACTCAGAGTACGCCACTCCATAGCCATCGTGATTGGCTCAGGGGCGGGCACGTGACCCAAATGAGCCAATCGGAGTGTGCCCAGAGCTTCGGTAGGACGCCCGTAGCCCGCCCTGGCAGGTGCCCTGATCAGGACCGTGGGGACCCCTGTGGGGTCGCGGGCCGCAGGGGGTAGGGCCCTGTGGGGGCCGCCGGCTGCATTCCTACCGCCGTAGAGGTCATTTCTGCGCTTCTGGGGCACCGAAGAACGGGATTGGTGGCACTCCCGCCCCAGGGCCCCGCTTCCAAGACCCCAAGTCCCCAGGACCTGCGCTCCCGGCCCCGCCTTCTAACAGGCCCGCCCTCCCCCACGCCCGGCCTCCCGAGGGCCCGTCCCCCTCAGAACACCGCTTTCGAGACCCCAGGGCCCCGCCTCCGATAAGCCCGCCGCTCCGGTACTCCGGCCCACGGCCCCGCCTCCCCCAGGGCCGGGTTGGCAGAGGCCCCGGGTTTCAGGCCTTTGGCTCCCGCATGCCTCCTCTCTCTGGCCGTCTTGCTCTGGGTCTGTGTCCGCGCCGCCTCCTTTCCTTCCTTCCTCGCTCAGATCTCCCTCTGTCCGCCTTTCCCTCCGCTAGGCCTTCTGCCCTGCCTCGCCCCACGCTTCGGCGACCCCTGTCCAACGTCTCTGCCACCACCCTAAGCCTCCGACTCTGCTCTTCGGCCAGGGTCTTTTGGAGCTTCAGTCGGGCCCTGCCACTTCCTTACACCTCGACGCGGCCCAGGCGGGGGCTCTCCGGCCTGCGGCCTTGCTCCTGCGGGCCCTCGGCCTCACCCCCTCACTCGCAGCTGTTCCTCGAGCTCTGGCTAGGATGGGCCCCTGGGGTGCGCCAGACGTGATGGGCTGCGGACGGGTCTGACGCCTTGGCCTGCGCGGTCAGCGTGGGTCTGGGGGAGATTTGGGGCGGACCGGGACACTCAGTGGTGCCGCCGTCACAGTCCGCGGGGTCCGGGGCACACTGGCCCTGGGTCCCCACACCCGCCCCCCTGGCACACCCGCCCCCTCGCGCACTCCCGCCCCCCTTCGCGCACCCGTCCACTCTCGCCCCCTGCCGCTCCCCGCCTCCCCGCGCACCTGCCCCCTCTTACACCTGTCCACTCCCGCCCCCGCTCCCTCCCCCCCTCGCGCACCTGCCCCCTAGCACACCAGTCCACTCCCGTTCCTGCCCCCTCCCTCGGGTCAGGCCGCGCTTCGGGGCGGGGCTTTGAGCGGCGGGGGCCGGACCGTGCGGGGTCCGAGTATGAGGAAGCCGGAAACCTGTGCCCGGGAGCCACCCGGTCGACCCCGACTGCGGCCTGCGGCCTCCTTCCGTGCCTGGATTCTGCGCGTTCGTGCCCAGGCTCCGTGCGCGCCGTCCCAGCTGTGGCCCAGGGGTTGAGCTGCTCCCCGGGGCTGCAAGGAGGGAGCAGGCACTCACCGGTTCCCCGCCCCCCCCCCCCCCCAGGGCGGCTGGGCCATGAGGACCGCACTCGTGTACCATGAGGAAATGACAGCCGCCCGGCTGCTCTGGGAAGAGTAAGTGTGAGCTGGTAGAGGGGGGAGGGTGGGGAGGGGGCTCTGGACGCTAAGCTCTGTGTCCACGCAGCCCTGAGTGTGAGATCGAGCGTCCCGAGCGCCTGACCGCAGCCCTTGAGCGCCTGCAGCAGGGGGGCCTGGAGCAGAGGTGTCTGCAGTTGGCAGCTCGAGAGGCCTCAGAGGCAGAGCTGGGCCTGGTACACAGGTCAGACCCCAGGGAGCCACCTGCCCCAGAGGAGGCCGCCTGGCACGTGGGGCCGCCCAGCCTGCCCGCATCTTGAAAACAGAGCATCTCCCCTACCTGCCTCAGTTTCACCACTGGGTGGGTGGGGGAGGGAACCGTGAGGTGGGCGGTCCCACCAGCGCACCGCCCCTCCTTCTCCCCTTCCGGCTCCTGCTGGTGACCCTGCCTTGCTTGCCTGCTCCTCTGCAGCCCAGAGTACGTGTCCCTGTTGCGAGGAACCCAGGCCTTGGGCACGGAGGAACTACGGGCGCTGTCTGGGCAGTACGATGCTGTCTACTTCCACCCGGTGCGGCCCTGGGGACACCCCCCCCCCCACATACACATCTGCATGCTGGTGCCCATTTCATGGCTGCAGCTGCTGACCCTGGCCCATATGCCCTCGGTCACCAGCGTGCACATGCCCTGCATGCCCGACCAGCTGCTGCTGCTGGGACCTGCAGCTGGGCACAGGCCTGGGCAGAGCCCGTGCTGCAGGGCGGGGGGGGGGCTCATCTGCACCCCTGCCCCCGCAGAGTACCTTCCACTGTGCCCGGCTGGCCGCGGGGGCCGCGCTGCAGCTGGTGGATGCTGTGCTGACAGGAGCCGCGCACAATGGGCTTGCCCTGGTGAGGTGAGGGCTGTCCCCTTCTGGGCTGCCGCCAGCTGTGGGGGGCCCTGTGAGGGCACAGGATGACCCTGATGTGTCAGTTTTCACCCGCAGACCTCCTGGGCACCACAGCCAGAGGGCTGCTGCCAACGGGTTCTGCGTGTTCAACAATGTGGCCATAGCGGCCAAACACGCCCAGCAGAAACACGGTCTGCAAAGGTGTGTCCTGGGCTGTCCGGGGGCAGGGCCCAGGCCAGACGGAAAGCGGTGGAGTGGGCTGCTGGCAGACCCCATTCAGTCCTTTCCCCTCTTGGGGTGGGCTCTGGCCCCCAGGTGGGAGGCCCTGCCCCTCAGTGACCTCTGCACTGCCTGTCCGCAGGATCCTCATTGTCGACTGGGATGTCCACCATGGTCAGGGCATCCAGTATATCTTTGAGGATGATCCCAGGTGAGCTGGGGTCACCAGCCTTCCCTGAGACCCACTGCTGGGAGCCATGGGGCTGAGGTCCTGACCTTTGAGCTCCGATTTCTGACCTCGGCTGGTTGTCCGCAGTGTTCTTTACTTCTCCTGGCACCGCTATGAGCATGGTTGCTTTTGGCCTTATCTTCAAGAGTCAGATGCAGATGCTGTTGGGCTGGGGCAGGGCCGTGGCTTCACTGTCAACCTGCCCTGGAACCAGGTGCCCCCCCCCTCCCCCCACCCAGAGCCTCTCCCCCAGGCCTCACCCCTTGCCCCACAGCCCCAGGCCTCCTGAACGTAGTCCAGGGCATCCTTTCAGGGTCACCCCCAGAGCCTGGGCCCCAGGGGTGAAGACCCCAGGCCCCCCCCCCCCACAGGGCCCAACTCTGATGCCCGGTGGCCACAGGTTGGGATGGGAAATGCTGACTATATGGCCGCCTTCCTGCATGTGCTGCTCCCTGTGGCCTTTGAGGTAACTGCATGGGGGGGCAGGCGTGGTGTTGGTGGGAGGAGCGTGGGAGGGGGAGTCAGTGCCCAGAGGTGTCATCTCCTGCCCCCCTCCGCCCCCTGCCCCGACCCCCCCGGAGCAGAACAGAGCCCTGTGGGTGGGGAGCACTCTCTGGAGGGGCCTCCTTCACCTCTGCTCCAGGCTCTCTCTTGCCCATCCCCACCTGGCCCTGTCCACAGTTTGACCCTGAGCTGGTGCTCGTCTCGGCAGGATTTGACTCAGCAATTGGGGATCCTGAGGTGAAGGCCTGTCCTGGCTGGGGAGGGCTTCTGGGGCCCTGGGGCCAGGCCCCTCACACTTGGCTCTGGTTCCAGGGGCAGATGCAGGCCACGCCTGAGTGCTTCGCCCACCTCACGCAGCTGCTGCAGCTGCTGGCCGGCGGCCGGGTCTGCGCTGTGCTGGAGGTGACAGGTGGCAGGGAGGGCTCACGGGCCAGGTGTCGGGGTGCAGTCAGGGGGGCCTGCTCTACAGGGTGGGGCGCCCCACTCCACTGACAGCCCTGTCTAATCTCGTGTCTGCCTTCGCCCTGCTCCCAGGGAGGCTACCACCTGGAGTCGCTGTCCCAGTCGGTGTGCATGGTGGTGAAGGCGCTGCTGGGTGACCCTGCCCCGCCCCTGTCGGGGTCCATGGTGCCTCAGCACAGGTATGGGGCAGGAGGCTAGGAAGGGCTGGGGGTTCCAGGCCAGGCCTTACTGCTCCCGTTTCTCCCCACAGTGCTCTGGAGTCCATCCAGAGTGTCCGGGCAGCCCAGGCCCCTCACTGGACTAGCCTTCAGCAGCAAGGTCAGTGTGGCCCACGCTGGGTGGCAGGGTACCTCCCCGGGCTCCCGTGCAGTGGCTTTGACTCTGAACCACTCCTTAGGGCCGGCCCCCCTACTGAGCCCCAGCACCTGCTCCCCAGAGGGGAGACGCCTACCTGTGTCGCCTGGGGGGCCCGAATTCAAGGCAGCGGAGGCCCAGACCTCGGCTGTACTGAGGTCCCCCCTGGACCAGCTGCACCTCTACCCCACACCCCCTGTCCGCACGGCTGCCGCCCTGACGGCGCAGGATGCTGCTCTGGTCCTACCGCCTGATGTCCTCCGTCAAGAGGGGTCAGCCCCACAGGAGGAGACACAGGCCTGGGCCAGGTGGGCAGAGCGGGCCTGGGGAGAGGGATGGGGCTGTGGGTGCACATGCGCTGTGGTACCGGTGTCACTTCCTGTCCACGTGTCCCTCTGGTTTCCCACCACAGGCTACATGCGGCCCTGGCCCAGGACACGGCTTTCATTGCACTTGGAAAGGTCCTGCATCTACTGAACGGGATCCTGGATGGACAGGTGGGGGCACCTGGGATGGGCTGAGGGTGGCCATGGAGCTGGGGGCAGGGCCCAGGAGCCGCCCACAACAGATGGCCTGTCCAAGGGAGGGCTGGGTGGTGCAGAACCACATGGACCCTTTCTAGAACAGCTCTTAGGGACAGGGTCACAAGTTCAGGCTCAGTCAGTCTTCTTAGCTAAATACTCTCTGACAGTGAGGTGAAGGCGATGATTTAAAGTGTAGTTTTAAGCATCTTACTTCCAGAAGGGGAGCAGTTTGAGCTCAGTGTGCAGATGGCAGCTCCGTAGACAGGGACCAAGAGGAGGATGGATGTGACTCTGTGCCTGGTTGGGGGTTGCCCCCCACAGGTGAGCAGTGGCATCGCAACAACCCCAGCTGCGGCGGCCACCCTGGAGGTGGCCATTCGGCGCAGCTTGTCCCACAGAGCCCAGAGGTGAGCACCTCCGCCCTGGCGGGCCACAGTGCTCCTGCTTCCCGGCCCCATGGGGAGGGCTCTAAGCATGGATTCCTGGCTGGGTGAGTGCAGCCCGTCCTGGGGCCACCTTTTCCTCTAGGGTGCTCTGTGTGGCTGTGGGACAGCTGGATCAGCCCCCAGACCTTGCCAGTGATGGGTAGGACACTCGGCTCCTGTGTGCATCCCGTCCTGTGTGTGGGTGGGCACGTACTCCTGGGGTCCCCACGGGGGAGGGTAGGCAGGGCCTTCCCCAGCTGGAGTTTGGCAGAGGAGCTCCTGGGAGGGTCTCCTGCACCTTCCCTTCTGCTGTCTGGGCTCTGGAGGGTGAGCCGCATCTCACAGCCTTGCATGTGTGCCCACGTGCTCACTCTCTCCTGGAAGGAGGAATCTGTGGCTGAACATCAGAGGCAAAGAAGCGGCTGCCCTGTCCATGTTCCATGTGTCTGTGCCGCTGCCAGGGGTGAGTGGTGGGGTCCCGGGTAGGGCGGCTGCCGCTCGTTGGCACCCTTGGGGCCGCTCCTGGCCTTCACCTGCCCTTCCTGGCTTCCTGATGGGACTGTGGGAGGTGGGGTGACCCCTGGCTGAGGGCCTGGAGCTCTGCTGCTGTCCTTCCCACAGACAACAGGTGGGTTCTTGAGCTGCATCCTGGCCCTTGTGCTGCCCCTGGCCTATGGTTTCCAGCCTGACCTGGTGCTGGTGGCGCTGGGACCAGCCCATGGCCTCCAGGACCCCCAAGCTGCACTCCTGGCTGCGCTCCTACGGGGACCAGCGGGGGGCCGAGTCTTGGTCCTAGTGGAGCAGGTGAGTTGGGCAGGGTGGACGTGCTGTGGGTGGGAGGTGGGGAGTGACCAGTGACTTGCTGCTTCCACCTCTACTCCTGGCCCAGGAATCCACATCCCAGCTTGCGGGGGTCCTGGCCCGGGTGTTGCATGGAGAGGCACCCCCCAGCCTGGGTCCCTTCTCCATGGCTTCCCCCGAGGACCTGCAGGCCCTGATACACTTGAGAGGGCAGCTGGAAGCACAGTGGAAGATGCTGCAGGTGGCCGGTGAGGCTGGGGGGCAGGGCTGAGGCTGAACGCCGGGAGTCTAGGGGGACAGTTCTGCCATAGAGCTCTGTGGGGAGAGGGGCTCACGTCTTGGGGAGTGAGGTGCTGTCCTGAACCTGCTCATCGCAGTGACAAGCTGACTGTACGTTTCTTCTTAGCTCCTTCTTGAGTTCCGTGACCTGGTAGCTTGAAATCAGCCAGGGTGGAAGTCTTTGCACCCCAGAAATGACAATACAAGCTAGTCCCCCAAGAGCCACTTATTAAACATTCGCCAGTACCCCACTGCCTGAGGCCTTTGTGCAGAGGGCTGGGCTACGGAGTTGTCCAGGGCACTGGCTCAGGGGCACTCTGTCCACGGCAGTGACCTGGAGCCCCCCTCCAGTGGCCCACCTCTTCACGGATGGCCCCATCCTCATTTCCCACACTTCTGTTAACCTTAAAAATAAAAGTTATTTTACCAGCAAAAATGGGTTTATTCAGGAGTAGCAGAGAATTACAATTTGGGACAGGTAGACTATGGCGAAATACTAGGCAAGTCCAACAAGCAAAGAGGAACGTTATTTTATGGAGAAGAAGGAAGAAGCTGGAAAGGATTGTTCTGAATGAACATCCATTGGAGAAAAGCAAGAGTTCAGGATGATGATGATTTTCTGATGATCCTTTGCTGTTGATTCTTCTGTTGGGCCTCTAATCAACGATCGTTCCTGTGATGGGCATGGAGTGGTATAGCTCCTCCTTCCAGCCTCCCCTTCTAGCATCCTAAGCCCACTTCCGAGAGTTTCCCTTTATTAATTTCCAAATTTCCCTCCTTTTGATCAAGACCTTTCTTTGAAAGCGTCACTGATCAAGAGTCAGGTTTTCCGTATTTAGTGGTTTTGTCTGTTGCTGCCAGGAAGGACTTCTCTGGTTATCCTGTCCTACAGCAGAGGGAAAGTATGTACCAGTTGGAAACCACTTGAGGCCACATTTGAGTCAGACGGGAGGTCAGGAGGGAGAACTGCCAGGCACTTCCCCTCTAAAGTCTACATATTCTCGAGGTTACAAGTATTGGAGATCATTTCCGTAGTGGGCACATCATTTTTACAAAAGTTTGACAGTTAACAAAATACAAAACTTAAACGAGCTATACAAAACAGAAGTAATATAACAATCCCAAATTGAATGGTGGTTCTAAACCAGACTGTAGGTCTGCAGTCGCCAACTGAAGATACTTACTGGCACTCATTCCAATTTAGGGGAGAAAGTTCTCCCTAGGGAGGCAAACCCAGAATCCTGTGTGCCTCCTGGAAGTTCCTGTGGGGAGAGGGGGGTACTGCAAGATCACATGAAAACAAGTAGCCAAGTGTGTTTGGGAAAAATGAAGCAATAGCTGAACAAAAACAGCAAAACCTCAAAGATGTATTAAAACAGTACTGTTATCTCAAAAGAACTGAAAACAAATGTTATCCAGTAAGAGCCTGTATGGTGGCAAATTCACAGACTGAATTTGGGTAAGAATCCAGTGTAAGATACTAGGTCAGATGAAAGAGGGACTTTTGTGAATCCCGAAGAAACCTAACCCTTCAAAAAAAAAGTGAGTGGAAAATTCATTTGTCCCGGGATCATGGTGAGGCTGTTTCTGCAAGGCCATAATCAAAAGAGGTTTCCCCCTTCCACAGGGCTTGGGAGATCCACACAAGGGCATTGTCTTCCCCCTAAAGGAAGGGAAAGGAGGAAAAGGCACACGGGCCTGGTCTACGCATCTCAGGACAGCTCCCTCCCCAGATGTCTGTTTCAGTCTGGGAGGTCTTTACTTCCAGGTCACCAGCTGGTGTTTGGGTCCAGTCAGGCTTTGGTGCTTTCTCTACACATGTCCCACGGATCCAAGAGTCTCTTACCTGGAGTTTGGTGGCACAAGGGCTGGTTAGCAGATCTGAGAGGGGCCTTTCTGGCAAGGTTGTGGAGGTGTCTTTTCCAATAAACGAAATGTCCAGGTTGCAAGGTGTGATGCTTAAGGCCACCCTCTCCATCTCCCAGGAACTCACTGTGTAGATTGTTCTACCAAAGCGTGGCTACCTTCTTTTTTTTTTTTAAAGATTTATTCATTTGGGGGGGGAGGGGCAGAGGGAGAGAATCTCCAAGCAGACTCCCCGCTGAGCGCTGAGCATCCCCCGCCTCCCCCGTGGTGCTCACCACTGAGGAGATCACGACCTGAGCTGAAACCAAGAGTTGGATGCTCAACCCACGGAGCCACCCAGGCGCTCCAAAGCATGGTTACTTTTTTTTTTTTTTTTTTTTTAAAGATTTTATTTATTTATTTATTTGACAGAGAGAGACACAGCGAGAGAGGGAACACAAGCAGGGGGAGGGGAGAGGGAGAAGCAGGCTTCCTGCGGAGCAGGGAGCCCGATGTGGGGCTCGATCCCAGGACCCCGAGATCATGACCTGAGCCGAAGGCAGACGCTTAACGACTGAGCCACCCAGGCGCCCTAAGCATGGTTACTTTTAATAGAAGCAGTTAGACCCGAACATTTTGAAGTGTATCTCCTTTTATTAACATGTGTCAGAGGAGGCAGGGGCCAAGTGCATTGGACGTCCTGGAAATCTCGAAGGGTGGGAGTCTGGGAGATCCCAGATCTGAGGGTTAGAAGGACCAACAGCAATGCTCTCGGCCCAGGTATTTTGGAGGGGCTGCAGATTTCGCCAGTTGAGGCTCACCAGTGCTGGTGGTGCGTGTGACTAACGCGGGGAACGTGGATGGGGGGTGCAGTGAAGGTGAGGCCTGCCAAGCAGCGCGGGCCTGCTGAAGCGTCTGGCCAGTAAGATGAGTTCTCCGACCACAACGAAGTTGAAGAGGGGTTCCCTGGGTAGGGACAATCTTTCCTAACAGAATTTTATTTTATTTTTTTAAGATTTTATTTATTTATTTGAGAGAGAGAGAATGAGAGTGAGAGGGAGGAGGGTCAGAGGGAGAAGCAGACCCCCTGCCGAGCAGGGAGCCCGATGCGGGACTCGATCCTGGGACTCCAGGATCAGGACCTGAGCCGAAGGCAGTCGCTTAACCAACTGAGCCACCCAGGCGCCCTTTCCTAACAGAATTTTAGCCACAGAAGCAGCACTGGCCCGTCTAGAAGAGAAAGCTTCGATCCAGTGAGAAAACATGAACCGGGAGACATGGAAGCTGTAGGAGACCCATTTGTGTGGACAGGTGGGACGAGCGATGCAGGCCCTCTTTGTGGCCTTATTATTTCCCACCCATACTGGTTCGTAAACACTATCATTTTGCCCTACCTGACCCAGTGGGAACAAATGACCAGTGTCCCCAGACTCTGCCATGGTGCCATCATAGACAAGTACAGGAAACATGCCAAAGGGTCGTTTATTTCCCCTGGTTGGCTACTTTTGGTTCATTCAGTCCATGGCACCGCAGTTTTAAAAACAGAACCGGCTGAGGTCCCAGAAAGGGGGGGGTCCCCCAAAGCACTGTGATTTCTGGGGGCCCGTTTCTCGGAGGTTCTTCTCTAGAGCAGACAAATTCCTCAGCAGCGCAGCTCTGACCGAGCAGTCCAGTTCTGAAAAGGCGACCTCTCAGCCAGGACAAGGCCTGGAGCACCCGCACACAGAGCGCGGAGCTTGAAATCCGGGGAAAACTTAGCCTCCAGCCCCGGTCCGAGACGGCAGCGCGCTCCGCGGGCGCCCGCGCCTGTCTGCGCACCAGCTCGCAGCTCGTGGGGGTCCGCTCCAGGTTCCACTGCGGGCCAGCAAGTACTGTGCCCCTACAGATCATTTCACGAGCACACAGGGGTTTATTCGGGAACAGCAGGCTTGCAGCCCGGGCCCAGCATGCTGCGGCAAAACCAGAGAAGGAAGTTGGGAGGTTCGGTCGCTGGGCGAGAAGCAGGAGTCCAGGGTGCTGGGGTTTCTCCCCGCCGGAGCCGCGGCGCACAGGGCTCGGGGTCCCTGCGTCCCCGCGGGGCGCGCTCGGGCTGGGTCTGTGACGGACGCGGCGACGACCGGGGTCCAGCGGGGGGCCCCGCTCCAGCCCCCACTGCTGGCGTGCGCAGTCCACCCTAGCGAGTGTGACGCCACCTCCTTCGACTAACCCGCCGCGCGTCTCGGCCTCCCCACGGGCCTGCGGCACTCCAAACCGGAAGTACCCTCCCTGCCGCGACCTCCGGGTCCGCCCCGCCCCTCCCGATGACGCAATTCCGGCGCGCCCGCTTTAGCGGTCTTGCGGGGTCGCGAGGCAGTGACGCCGCGGGCGGGGATAGTGGTGGCGGGAGCGGGCACTGCGGTCTCGTCGCAGGGTGAGGCCTCGCCCGGCGACCCTGCCTGCCGCCACCCCCACACTCCCTCCTCCGGCGGCGCGTAGTCCCGGCCGCCCCTCTCCGGACGTCGACAGAGCGTCCAAAGCGGGCCACGTCCACTGTGTACGGCCCTCGCGCAGTCTCCTCGGGGTTGTCCCGCTTCCGTGACCCCTAGAGGGTGAAGACTAGTGGGTGGGACAAGTGGCGAGCTGGCGCTCTGCAGACTACTGCGGGCGGCGGGGTGGCGGTGGGCACAGGGAGGGCAAGAACCTGAAAGTGCAAGTGCTGAGCCTCCGGGTGTCGGTTTCGGGGTCGCGGGGCATTCAGCCCCGTCTGACCCGCTCCCACGCCCTGCGTTTCAGAGGCCGGAGTGCAGCCCGGCTGGGGTGCTTTCTCACTCGCTGGGGGCCTGGAGCTGAGAAGGGGTGGGCATGGCCAGCGTCCCTCAGCTGTTCGACGACCTGTGCGAGGCCGTCCTGCCGGCCGCGAAGGCTCACCTGGGCCAGCACGGCGGGAGCCGGAAGAGGGCAAAGCAGAGACTTAAGAGGGTGGCCTACAATGCCCTTTTCACGAATCTCTTTCAAGATGAGACTCATAAACTGCAGCCTGATCTCTCCAAACTCCCAGTGAAGAACAAGATCCTCATGCTGTCCTTCGACTTGAGAGTGGGTGGTCTGGGCCCCGAGGCTGACCGTCTGGAGGAACTCGTGGAGGAGCTCCTAGCAGCCCCTTGCTGTCCGTTCGTGGAGGTGGGATCTGTTTTGGACCTCCTGGTTCAGCTGGCAGGGAGTGGCCCCCCTCAAGTGCTGCAGCGCAAGCGGGACTACTTCTTTAACAACAAGCATGTGGGGAGAAACGTGCCCTACAGTGGCTACGACTGCTACGACCTGAGTGTTTTTGAGATGGACGTTCAGTCTTTGATCTCCAGAGAGGAGTACTTATGTCAGGACATGATCCAGAAGGCGCTTCAGGTGATGGAGGCGGCCCCAGGCACTGGCCTGCCCACCGCGGGGCTCTTCTCATATGGGGACCCTTGCGGTGACAGGTTTGAGAGAGACACCCGGGTCTCGCTTTTTGGCGCCCTTGCGCACAGCCGCACATACGACATGGATGTCCGGCTAGACCTGCCCCCGATGCCGGACAGTGCAGACCTCTCTGGATTGGCCATTAAGGTAGAGTGTTTGCTTTCCTGCGTCCAGCTCCCCGGCAGCTGGAAATGCCTCCTTTGACCTTGCCTTGGTCATGGTAAAGGTAGGATAGCGCTCGAGTCCCTGTCACTTGGTGGCTGAGCCGTGGTGAGGCGAGGCTGCTGCAGTGGGCTTCACCTGGGTGGGCAAGGACCCGCCGCCCACCTGCAGACCAAAGCAGCACGCTGCTTTCCACCTTCTAACGGGGCGCGTTGTCAGGTCACTTACTCGTAGGGTTGCTGTTTATGTTTAATTACAGGGAAGTAACAAGTTCAGCTACATCTCAAGTACATAGCAGAGCCACGTGCAGCAGAATGTTTGTTCTTGCTATGTGCGCAGTTTTGTGCACTTTCTTCCGCCTATAAAGTGGGATATTTCCTACCTTAGTAAATCATTGTTGGCCTTTATGTTTTGCGACTTTATAAATGTTGCCGAAACATTTCAGCACTATCATTACTCAGTTATCCCCTTACTACGAAAAATTCTCACTGTAGTGAACATCTTGGCGTGCGTAAATTTTTCTGTTTACTATGATTTTTTAAATTTTTTAATTTTTAAAGGATTTATTTACTTATTTGAGAGAGAAAACGCACACGAGCTGGGGGGGTGGGGGAGTGGCAGGCAGAGGGAGAAACAGGCTCTGCGCTGAGCCGGGAGCCTGGCATAGGGCTCGGTCCCAGAATCCTGGAATCATGACCTGAGCCGAAGGCAGACGCCTAACTAACTGAGCCACCCCGGTGTTCCTACTATGATTTTTTTATGCTGGGTTCCCCAAAATGGAATTTTCACATCAGAATCATTTCATGAAAAATTCCATTGTAAGTGATATTGACGCTTATACGTCCTATATAACTGGAAATCGATAATCTTAATTAATCCAGTAAGTGATTCGGTGGGAGTGAAAACATTGTGTAGTAGCTACGTGCTTGGGAAAAGTAGAGGAAACATTCTGCTGGGTGTTTCTTGTAACGAGTAATGGGAAGTGTGTGGGGAAGTCCCGGAATTCTGACCACACTTGGGTGAAATTTAGACCCAAAGACATACATGATGTTTCCTTCTTTCCTGTGGTCTCCAGGTTCCTCAGAGTGTGGATCAGTCCGACGATGAAGGGTTCCAGTCAGCATCTAATTTGACTCCTGACTCCCAGTCTGAACCAGGCATGACTCCAGACATCGACCTGTGGGATGCCGTGCTCACCTACGAGGCCAGCAAGCGGAGGTGCTGGGAGCAAGTTGGATGGTACGTGAGCCTTTGCTGCTAAATGCATCCCCCCATCCCCCTCCCCCGCCCCCCGCATGTGAGCGTGGCCTTTACTCGGGAGGGCTCAGGCAGTTGTTTGTAGAGCAGCTATGGTGGGATTAGGAGCCTGGAAGTTTCATCAGGCTAGTGTGTGGCATGGCCTGGATCCTGGGAGGTGAGAGGGATGCCGAGGGGAAGGACTTGCAGGCTTCAGGGAGGTTTCTCCGGTGCCAGTGACTTTTGCAAATCAGTGAGGGCTCCCAGTCAGAGGTGTCAAGGGCAGCCTGGCAGGTGCAGTCAGGGCCAGGGCACAGAGTGCTGGTGAGGGAACAAGCTTCGCGTCCACTGGTCTTCACATCCAGGACTGACAGTGGTGCTCTCTGGCGGACAAGTTCAGTCATGGCAGTGCTGCCCTGACCGGTGCCAGCATCCCGTCCCCTGGGCTCATCCGTGCCCAGAGGCCTCTGCACTCAGGACCTCTCAGTCTGTAAAGCACTGGTGTCGTCCCTCAAAAGCTCCCAGAATGGGGATAGAGGACACACATTTCCCACTATTTGCTCCTGGGACCCTCTTGTCCTATCTCATCTGCTGGCAATTCTGTGGAACTTCATTTTGGGGAGCATAGGATGCAAGAGTCAGTGTTCACAGGAGTGCAGTGCCTTCTGGTGCAGCGTCTGGGCCCAGCAGGGTCTCTGCAGGGTGCACGTGGGCCGGGGCGTAGGCAGTTAGGTGCCCGTTGTGTGCGGGCACCGCTCCTGCTGGCGAGGTCATCTGTCTCGTGCAGTGGGTTCCTCCAGGGATGGCCAGCTCCCTGCTTCCCTCAGCACCACCGGCGGTGCTTGCCTTGTCCTGCAACTTCCTGTCTTGTGTGCACAAAGCAAGTCTAGCCATCCCGCTTGCTGCTAACCCCTCACATGTCCCAAAAGTGGGCCAACAAGTTAGCACTTTCTTCTGTAAATATTTGCTTAGTGGTATTTCATTCATTAGTTTCTACTTTTTAGGACACCATTTAGGTGATACGATTGCTCACCAGGTCTCTGTCCTTGCCCCCTGTTCTGCCGAGTGCAGTTGATCTCCTTGGCGTCCCCCGAAGGTTGCTGACCTTAGAGCTCCAGCAGCGAGGAGCACCGTGGCGTTCTTCCCCTCGCTCCCAGGACGTGAGCGCGTGCCCAGCAGTGCACACATGGTGGCTTCCTCAGGGAGACCCTCAGGGCCACGCCTCAGTTGGGCATGGGCCCCAAACTCACTTCCCCCAAGCATCCTCCTCTGCCTGTTCTGGTGCGAACCTGATCCCACCGGCCCCTGACCCCTGAGGCCTTTTGCACTAGTTCATTTGGCAAATCTTTTGAACTTGTTTCAGTTTAAATCCCAGCCACCTGCTAGTTTCCTACCATGAGCTCTGGCTAGTGGGCAGTTAAGGAAGCTGCTGCCCTCCAGAAGCAGGGCTGCCTGTCCACCCGCAGCCCTAGGACTGTAAACTCTGTCCTCTGAGACCCCTGGAGGACCCCTCCCCTGGGCTTCGGCCCGAGTACCCGCGTAGGTCTGAAGGCCTCCTCTGCCGTTTCTCTGGCTGCACCCATTCTGGGGGGAGTGGTTTCATTATGTTGACGGCTGAGTTCTCCGTGGGGACAAGGGGAATTTGGTGTTTTCCTTCCTGGATTTTTCTTTTTTTTTTTTTAAGATTTTATTTATTTATTTGACAGAGAGAGAGAGAAACAGCATGAGAGGGGATAGGGTCAGAGGGAGAAGCAGGCTCTCCGCTGAGCAGGGAGCCCGATGCGGGACTCGATCCCAGGACTCCGGGATCATGACCTGAGCCGAAGGCAGTCGCTTAACCAACTGAGCAACCCAGGCGCCCCTGGATTTTTCTGCCTTAGCTCTGAATCCCCAAAGGGGGCACACATGGCCACGGCAGTGCTGGCGTTGACCCTGGAAGAGTGGGGGCAGGAACAGCCGGGGGTCAGAAATGGGATGGCACCTGCAGCGTGCACCTGTCCTGAGCAACTCCCTAGAGGAAGCTCAGAAGGACTTTGAAACTTGAGAAGTCTTTCCTCACGCTCTTCTCTCCCCGAGGGAGTGAGGGCAGATGGCTGTGGTCTGGCCACAGCCTACCTGCCAACCTGGATGCCTCAGGTCTGGCCTCCCTGCTTCCTCCTGCCCTTCCCTCATCCTCCACACAGCTGGTGCCACCTTCCAGGGACAGAAACCAGAGCACATCATTGCTCTGTCTGCCACACTTGATGGCTGCCCCTGGTCTGGATCGAGGGCCAATCCTTCCGTGAAGTCCTCCCCGCACTCCCCAGCTCCACTCACACTGACCCCTTTTCTCTTCTTGTTGCTCCCTGGGCCTCTTGGAGTCCTCGCCAGCCCTGGGGTCCAAGTCGATGCTTCCTCGTTTCTCCCCTCTGTAGCGCCTGCCCCGGGAGGCTGGGCTTGTCTGCCTCGCTGCTCCCCCCGCACTCAGATACTTGCTGAGAGAGGGGAAGAATGATTGACGTGCATTGTCAATTAAAAAGGATTTTTGTTTTTTTTAAAGATTTTATTTATTTGCAAGAGAGGGACGCCTGGGGGCTCAGTAGGTTAAGGGACTGCCTTCGGCTCAGGTCATGATCCCAGGGGCTTCTCCCTCTTCCTCCTCCTGCTCGTGCTCTCTCTCGCAAATAAATAAAATCTTTTTTTTTTTTTTTTAAGATTTTATTTATTTATTTGAGAGAGAGTGAGCAGAAGCAGGGGGAGCGGGGGAGGGGTGAGGAGCAGGCTGCCTGCTGAGCAGGGAGCCCGATGCAGGACTCGATCCCAGGACCCCGGGATTGTGACCTGAGCTGAAGACAGACACTTTACCGACAGAGCCACCCAGGCGACCCAGCAGGATTTTTGATTTAATAGGTTCTGAGATGTATTGTTCTTGTACCTTGTACATCATTCCTGATGGGATGAAAACGTGCTGGTGGTCAGACATGCATCTTGATGTTAAAATGTCCTATAGCTTGGAGCTGTTACCCCCTCAGGAAATGACTTTTGTCTTTGAAGAATAAATGATACTCTTTTTGACATGTTAGACCTAAAATAAATTTTTTTTGCAGAGGAGGAGAAAGGAGCTGGTTAGGTATTAAAAATGAGAAGAAAAGTTTTAAAAGAGCTTGTATTCCCCAAGCTCCCTTTATTAAGAAATTACTTTTTCATGGGGCGCCTGGGTGGCTCAGTCGTTAAGTGTCTGCCTTCGGCTCAGGTCATGATCCCAGGGTCCTGGCATCGAGCCCCGCATCGGGCTCCCTGCTCGGCGGGGACCCTGTTTCTCCCTCTCTCACCCACCCTGCTTGTGTTCCCTCTCTCTCTGTGTCTCTGTCAAATAAATAAAATCTTAAAAAAAAAAAAATTACTTTTTCAGTGGATTTTAAAAAACAGCTCTTTTATGTTTTTCAGTAGGGGTTTATGGTTTTCAAAGGAATATTTAAAAAGTGATACTGGTTTTTTTTTGGCTGCTTTTGGCTGATGTGGCTGTGAATTCCTGGCATAGATAGGACCGCGTGGAGGCAGAGCCCCGGAGGCTGCGGTGTGTCCGGAGGCACCTTCCGCGAGACCGCAGGCCTGTTACGTCCGAGCATTTGGGAGACTTTTTGCTCCATGAAACTGAGTAAAGGAAACCTCATTAAGATATTCGGGAGGCTGGCAGGGGGGCTCCCAGGAGGGAGCATGCTGCTGGGGCTAAATGGGGGGCCACCTGCCGGGTGTGTCTTGTCCTACTGGGGCTGCCCTGACCCGGAGCTCCCCCTGCCGGCCGCCGGCGCCGCTCTCGTCTGCTCTCTCAGGCCAGATCCCAGGAGTGGCAAGATGTACGTAGCGTAAGATTTGCCGTCATGCTCGTCTTGAGCATACAGTTTTGTATGTGGCTTATTTAACTTAGTGTAATGTATTCGAGGTTCATCCATGTTGTAGCAGGTGTTGGTGTCCATTCCAAGCCTGGACTATATTCCACTTCATGGGCAGGCTGTGTTTTGTGTATCCATTCATCTGTCGTCGGACACCTGGGCTGCTGTGGGCGCTGTGCTTATTTTTAACATGAAGACACATTGTGGTTGTCATCCCGAGGAGCAGCGTGTGCCCCTGGGCACTGGGCGGGGGGGGCACTTGTTGCTGCTCCTGGTCTTAGTCCCTCTCTGCCCTGCCTCTTGTCCATGCAGCTGAGGTGTGTGTGTCGCTCCATCCGCTCAGCGCCCCCTCCTCTGTCTCCCACGCAGCCCCCCTGGCCACAGAGAGGAGCCCTACCTCACGGAGGCCGGAAGGGATGCCTTCGACAGGCTCTGCAGGCTCCACCACGGGGAGCTGCAGGTGCTTGGCGGGGGCCTGCTGCAGGCCCCACAGCCCGTCCTGGTGAAGGAGTGTGAGCTGGTGAAAGATGCGCTGAATGTCCTGATTGGGGTCGTGTCTGCCACGTTTTCCCTCTGCCAGGTAAGCAAGTGCCGGCATGCGGGGGCAGCAGCAGCACCGTCTTGGCAGCCTGCCGTCTGCCTGGCCCCTTACAGCGTAGACGGGAGCCCAGTGCACTAAGCGGGCGGCCTCAGATACCAGCCTCTGCGAGGCGGGCTGGGGGTAGGGCGCCGTGGGTCTGCTGGGAAGCCGGCTCCATGGCCTGCCCGGAGGTCATGGCCACCGTCTTCTCGTTTCAGTTTTAAAAAGTATTAGTTTATGAACGCCATTTTAAAACTGAACAAAAGTGCGACGTTTATTGCTATTGGTGAAACAATAGAAACGTGCCCACCATTTCCATGCCCATCCTCAAGAGGGGCCGAGGGGCCCGCTGAGCCTTCCCTGTACTTGGACAGGGTGCACACTCAGCCCCGAGGACCACCTGCCTTGCAGGAAGGCCCCCCTCCCCCCCTGTTCGGAGACTATTGCTGGCTTTACTCAGCACCCTGGGCTTCTCTCCTTGCCGGTGGGCGGGACCTCACTCATTCTGGGCAGTAGCTGCAGCTTATCTACCTTTTGCCTCTTGCTGGGCACTCAAAATAAATGAATGTATTTACAAGCATGAAGCCTTTTGTACATGTCAGTCTGCGGAGCCTTCTTTCATGTAAGTGCCCCGCCTCTTTGTATCTTAAGCGTTCTTCCATAGTGGCTGTTCTCGAACTTGAGTGTGTGCTAGACGCACGGCCTGGGGTTGCCCCGAGACACGCTCTCTCGAAGACTCCTCAGGCGGTTGACGCAGGTGCTGGTGTGAGGGCCGCCCTCTGGAGACCTTCTGGAAGGCCGCTTTTATGGCCTCTTATGAAAGGCCTTACTGTGGAAGCAACCCCCCTCCTTTTTTTTTTTAGTTTTGGTAAAATACACATAAAATTTAACATCTTAACCACTTTTTTCTTTTTTAAGATTTATTTATTTATTTACTTTGAGCAAGAGAGTGTGCGTGTGTGTGTGCGAGCTGGGTTGGGGGCAGGGTAGAGGAAGTGACTCCTCAGTAAGCACGGAAGCCATCACGGGGCTCGATCTCATGATCCTGAGACCAGGACCTGAGCTGAAACCAAGAGTCAGATGCTAACTGCGCCCCCCAGGCATCCTCCACTTTTTTTTTTAAACCACTTTTAAGTGTACTATTCGGTGGCATTAATTACATTCCCAGTGTTGGGTGATCATCATCACTGTCTGTTTACAAAATTTTTCATCTTCCCAACCTGAACTTCCCAGACTCTGTCCTCATCACGCACTCTCCCCCACGGCCCCCTCCCCGGCCCCGCCGTCTGCTCTGAGTCCCCCTGGGTCTGACCACTGCAGGTGCCTCCTAGAAGTGGAACCAGACAGGATTTGTCCTTCTGTGTCTGGCTTATTTCACTCAGCACGGTGTCCTCAGGGCTCCCCTGGGTCGTGGCAGGTGTCAGCAGCTCCTTCCTTTTTAAGGCTGAGTACTACTCTATGTATGTACGTACCACGTTTTATTTATGCATTCATCTGTGTGTGGGCACATGGGTTGGCCGTTGTGAATGTGCTGCGTGAGCGTGTGTGTGCAAGAGTTTGAGTCCCTGCTTTCAGTTCTTTCAGGTATATACCCGGGAGTGCGAGTGTTGGGCCCTGTGATACGTTATGTGTAGCTTTTGGAGGAACCACCGAACTATTTTTCATGGTGGCTGCACCACTTTACCTTCCTTTCCACATCCTGTGAGGGTTCTGATTTCTCTTTGTCCTCATGGACACTTGTTTCATTTGCTTTAAGATAACTGTCTTGGGCACCTGGGTGGCTCAGTCGTTGGGCGTCTGCCTTCGGCTCAGGTCATGATCCCAGGGTCCTGGGATCGAGCCCCACATCGGGCTCCCTGCTCGGCGGGAAGCCTGCTTCTCCCTCTCCCACTCCCCCTGCTTGTGTTCCCTCTCTCGCTGTGTCTCTGTCAAATAAATAAATAAAATCTTAAAAAATAAATATTTATTTATTTAATAAATCATGTCTTTAAAAAAGATTTTACTTACTTATTTCACAAAGAGAGGGAACACAAGCAGGGGGAGCGGCAGAGGGAGAGGGAGAAGCAGGCTTCCCGCCGAGCAGGGAGCCCGATGCGGGGCTCGATCCCAGGACCCTGGGATCATGACCTGAGCCGAAGGCAGACGCTTAATGACTGAGCCACCCAGGTGCCCCCCAAAATAAAATCTTTAAAAAAAGATAACTGTCCTAATGGGTGTGAAGCGGTGTCTCATAGTTTTGATTTGCATTTCCATAGTGATTAATCATACTGAACATTTTTTTATGTGCTTATTGGCCATTTGTATATCTTCTTTGCAGAAATGTGTATTTGAGTTCTTTGCCCATTTTTGAGTTGAATTGTTGAGTTGTAGCATTTCTTTATATATTCTGGATATTAATCCCTTGTCAGTTTCATGATTTGCAAATATTTTCTTCTATTCTGTAGGCTGTCTTTTCACTCTCCTTATAGTTTTCTTCAAAACGTACATGTTTTTAATTTTCATGAAGTCCAGTTTATTTGTATTTTGTGCCTTTGGTGTCATATATGAAAAACTGCCAAATCCGGGGTCAGGAAGATTTGCCTCTGCGTTCCCCTCAGAGTTTCTTGGTCTTAGGTCTTAAGTTGAGGTGTTTGATCTACTTTGAGTGTATTTTTGTATGTGGTGCTGGGGGAGGACCCAACTTAAATCTTTTGCACGTGAATGTCCAGTTTTCTCAGCACTGTTGGTTGAAAAGACTGTCCTTTCCCCATTGAGTGGTTTTGGTGTCCTTACTGAAAATTAATTGGCCGTACATGTGAGGGTTTACCTCTGGGTTTCCTGTTTCGTTCGTCTGCTCTTGGCGTCTGTCTTTATGCCAGGAGCACACTGTCTTGATTACTGTAGCTTCGTAATAAATTTTGAACGTGGGGGGCACCTGGGGGGCTCATTCGTTAAGCGTCTGCCTTTGGCTCAGGTCAGGATCCCAGGGTCCTGGGACTGAGCCCCGCATTGGGCTCCCTGCTCAGCGGGAAGCCTGCTTCTCCCTCTCCG
>NW_022589722.1:34405085-34409969 GCF_004348235.1 Phoca vitulina | reverse complement strand
CTCTCTCTGTCAAATAAATAAATAAAATCTTAAAAAAAAAAAATAAATTTTGAACTTGGGAAGTGTGAGTCTTCCAACATTTTTCTTCTTTTTCAAGATTATTTTGGTTCTTTTTTTTTTTTTAAGATTTATTTATTTTAGAGCATGTGAGCAGGGGGAGGGGCAGAGGAAGAGGCAGAGAATCCCAGGCAGACTCCCTGCTGAGCGCAGAGCCTGACCACCAGGCTCCATCCCAAGACCCTGAGATCGTGACCTGAGCTGAAATCAAGAGTTGGACACTTAACCGACTGATCCTCCCTCCACGTCCAGGTGCCCCTCCAGTGCTATTTTAAACAGAAGTGGTGAAAGCAGACATTCCCGCCTCCTTCTTTGTCCTAGGGGAAAATCTTTCGGTCTTTTACCGTGGAGTGTGATGTTAGCTGTGGGTTTGTCATACATGGGTTTTATCATGTTGAGGAGGTTCCCTATATTCTCTAACCTATTGAGTGTTTTTATCATGGAAGTGTGTTGGAATTTGTCAAATGCTTTCTTTGCACTAATTAAAATAACCCTATTTTTGGGCGCCTGGGTGGCTCAGTCGTTAAGCGTCTGCCTTCGGCTCAGGTCATGATCCCAGGGTCCTGGGATCGAGCCCCGCATCGGGCTCCCTGCTCGGCAGGAAGCCTGCTTCTCCCTCTGCCACTACCCCTGCTTGTGTTCCTGCTCTCGCTGTCTCTCTCTCTCTGTCAAATAAATAAATAAAATCTTTAAAAAAAAAAAAAAAAAGTAAAATAACCCTATTTTTTCTTCGTTCTATTAATGTGGCCTATCGCATTGATTGATTTTTTTTTTTCACTTCTCCAATGAGTATTTGTTATTAGCTAAGCCATGATTCAGGATCCCAGGGTGGGGATCAGCCGGCACACAGGTGGGAGAAGGATGGAGGGCAGAGGAGAGGCGGGTGGAGCCAGTTGAGATCTTCCCAGGAAACGTTCCTTCTGCCCGGCGGTGGTCCCGGGCTGACACCCAGGGTATGGGGCTGTGGGACGCGTACCGGTGCTGGTCTCATGAAGTCCGCGCAGTTCTTCCGGCGGCTCCCGCTCTGCCTCTGGCTGGGGAAGCAGCTGGCCGCCGGGCAGTCTGGCAGTTCTGGACTTCAGTCTTGATGCGCGGTACTGACTCCTAAAGATGCCCCCGACGCGGCTCGGGGGTTGGTGTGACCCTCGGCAAAGACCGAATTGATTGATTTTTGTATGCCGAGCCACCCTTTTTAACATGCTGCTGGATTTGATTTGTTAGTGTTTTCTTTTTCAGATTTATTTATTTATTTGGGGGGTGGCAGTGGAGAAGTAGAGAATCCTCAAGCAGACTCCACGCCCAGCATGGAGCCCCATGGGGGGCTCCATCCCATGACCCCGAGATCATGACCTGAGCTGAAACCAAGAGTCGGATACTTAACCGACTGAGCCACCCAGGCGCCCCTGATTTGTTAGTACTTTATCAGAGATTTTTACATTTATGTTTATAAGGGAAGTTGGCCTATAGTTTTCCCTCCTTATAGTGTCTTTATCTTGCTTTGGAATCAGGGCAATAGTGGCCTCTTAAAATTAAGAAGTATTCCCTCCTTTTCGGGTTTTGGAAGAGTTTGAGAACAATTGGTGTTAGTTCTTTAATTGTTTGGTAGAATTCACTGGTAATGCCATCTGGTCCTGAGCTTTTCTTTGTTGAGAGGGTTTTTTGTTTTTTTTAAAGGTTTCTTTAAATTGCAATAAAATACACAAAACATTTACCATCTTAATCTGTTGGGAGGTATTGTGTCTGTGGGAGCCTGTTGATAGAGAGGCTGTTGGCTGGGACGCCTGGGGCTTGTCTGTTGGCCTTCCCTGCCCGCCGTGCCAGAGCTGCGGTGGGCCGGCCTTCGCGGCTCTCCCTGTGATTCCAGGACACAGCTCGGCAGCAGCCATGTGTTGTCTCCTCCGGACGCGTCCCTGCGAGTCCAGTAGTCAGATCTAATGACAGCACTTTAGGTGTTGTGTGTGCACTTCTCAGGTAGTGTGGGAGGCCGCGTGTCTTCCTGCACCCGCATCCACAATTGGCTTGACGTTTCAGATACGTATTATTTTTCAGTGTGGTCCATAAAAACTCATACTTTGTTGTTTCTGCATGTGCATGTTTTTATTGCTGAGGGTGGGACGGTCGGGCTATGCTTTGTGGCCGTCTGCTCTCTGCTCTTGGCGCTTCCTGTGTGTGTTTCTTGGTTTGGGGCACCCAGTCTTGGGACACTCTGCGCCGTGCTGAGAGGGTGGAAGGGGCAACAGTACCATGTTGGGCTCTGGGTGCCTGACTCAGTAGCCTCTCCTCTGCCCTGTCCAGCCAGCTCAGACCTTCATGGTGAAGCGGGGTGTCCACGTATCAGGAGCCTCCCCTGAGAGCGTCAGCAGTCTCCTCTCAGAGGTGGGCGAGTGGGGGACATACTACACACGCCTGAGCCAGTTCTCTCTGCAGCCTGTGCTGGACTCCTCGTGCAGCAAGGGCCTCGTGTTCCAGGTACGGCCCTCCGCCTCGTCGCTCTCCCAGACCTTCCTGGGAGCCTCAGGATTCTACTCCAGGACCACTGAGTGCAAGCCTTTTGTTTCCTTAGCAACGTCTAAAAGCTGACAGTCACTCTTCAGGAACGGGGTCCCTAGGGATGATGTTTTAGCTCCACTGTCACTTACCTGCAGACCTGGGCAGCCGTGTTTAGGCCATGGGATAGAGGTGTGGCCAGCATTCCGGGAGGGGGGGCTGGGCGGTAGGGGGCAGGCTTGTGCTGCCCGCTCCCTGCTGGGTCCTCAGGGAGTTGCACAGCGACCGACACAGCGTCCTCCCTGCTTTGGGGTGTTGAAGTTCTAGGCCCTGGGGCTAGGCCAGCTCTTCTGGAGGACCTCACAGTCGGCCCATATGCCGGGCAGAGTCCCCCTGGGACAGCAGGTGCGGCCTGCTGGGAGGGGCAGGCGTCCAGATGGAGCAGGGCGTTTGGGGAGAGCTGAGCGAAGAGCAGCAGGGAGGCTGAGCAGAGGAGGCAGGATGCTGGGGCCCACGGGGGGCTGGGCGGCACGGGCTCCTTCACTTTGTGGCCCAGTGGCAGTGCTGTTGGCTGATGAGGTTCAGGTTTGAGACGGTGCAGGCCGGGCCCATGGAGGCAAGGAGGAAACTGACGAAGATGGGAGGGACTGCCATGCGGGTCGAGGACATGGCTGGTGGGTGGACTGACTTCTGTTCCGGAGCGTTCCGTGCAGACCCGCTGCTGCGGTGCAGCCCAGGACACGTGTGTTGCCGAGAGCCCGGTGGTTTGAGCGGCCAGAGACCCTCTCAGAGTTGGCACCCGCATGCAGAGCCTGGCTACCCCTTCCAGAACTCCCCCTGGGACCCGCAGTTCCCAGTGTCCTGGTGTAGCTGGTCTGGGCCCTGGGATTCCGTGAAGGGTCCTTTCTTCCAGCTGGGCTGGGGTGCCTGGGCATGACCCATCCATGCCCATTCCTTGGAAGATGGAGCCCCAGGGTTGGGGATGGGAGCCAAGCCTTTTCCCCCAGCTCCAGTGCATCCTATAAGTTCTGAGCTTAGCGGCCGTGCCCCTGTGCCCGGCCGCCCCGCTCCCAGCCCCGTTGCCCAATAGGCCTTCACCAGCGGCCTGAGGAAGTTCCTGCAGTATTACCGTGCCTGCGTCCTCTCCACTCCGCCCACCCTGAGCCTCCTCACCATTGGCTTTCTTTTCAAGAAACTGGGCCGGCAGCTCAGGTGAGCCTTGGCGTGGGGGCCGAGTATGGGGGCCGTGTGGAGGCAGGTGTGGGACTTGCTGGGCTGCAAAGGGCTTGTGAGAACAGGGGCCCTTGTCCCCGGTGGGCTCTCCGGGTGCTGTGTGCTGTGTATCTGTTGGTGGCCTACCGTGGCAGGCCCCGTCTAGGGTTGGGGGCACCTGCCTGAAGGGCACACAGGGTCCCCACAGACCTGGCTCCTGGAGCTCCTGGTCAGTTCGTAAACCCCAGGCGGAGTGGTGTGGCAGGTGCCCTCTGGAGAAGGGAGCATGAGGGCCTGGGGATGCTGGGGAGAAGGGTTCAGTGGGAGAGGAAACCTTGTGGGCAGAAAGGCTGGAGGTGGGGTGCAGTGGGGGTGGCGAGAGTCTGGGGGCGCCTGGAGGGTGCTGGGGCAGGGGCACTGTGCTGCCATGTGGATGTAGACTGCAGCAGGGCAGAGAGGGCGGGGTCTGGGCGGTCATCCAGGCCAGAGGAGGTGTCACCCGGCGTGAGGTGGCGGGGTGCTGCGGGGCGGGGGGAGGGTCATGCACCCAGGTGGTTCTGATCTTGTCGGAGCCTGAGAAGGGGGTGGAGATGCACAGGGTGTGCGGGGAGGGACCGGGCAGGAAGCTCAAATCTGGAGTCCTTGAAGTCCGGGGGCTTTTAAACCTGGAGCGTGAAGGCAGGCAGAGATGGGCCTGGGAGACATTTTGCTCTGGTGTCCCTGGACCTGGGGCCTCAGAGTGTCTGCTCCCTGGTCTCACGCAGCCTCTGTGTCTAGGTACTTGGCTGAGCTCTGTGGTGTTGGCACTGCACTCCCAGGTAGTGGGGGCGGAGAACCCAAGGCTGCATTCCCCACCGTGAGTTCTGGGTTCTTCCTGAGTGTCGCCCGTTGGTGGGGCTGCTGCTGGGCGTCGGCCGCGTGTGGTGCTGCGCTGCAGCCCCTCCCCTTGCTGTCTCCAGGGGGTGAAGCTGCTCTCCTACCTGTACCAGGAGGCTCTCGATAATTGCAGCAACGAGCACTACCCAGTGCTGCTGTCCCTGCTGAAGACCAGCTGCGAGCCCTACACGAGGTGGGGCCCGCGCACCCCGCGCAGACCGCGCACCCCGCACACCCCGTGCACCCCGCGCA
>NW_022589722.1:34357390-34405075 GCF_004348235.1 Phoca vitulina | reverse complement strand
GCGCAGACCGCGCACCCCGCATACCCCGTGCACCCCGCGCAGACCGCTCACCCCACATACTCCGTGTACCCCGGCGCACCTTGCGCAGAGCATGCACCCCGCGCTGACACAGGGCAGCAGCCTTTTGTCACACACCTCCTAAGGGTGGGGGTTGTGTGGGAGGAGGGGGGAGTAGTGCTGCTGGGCTTGGACTGTGGGCACCTTGGTGGACCACCCCCATGGCCGCCATGCCCCCTCATGGCTGGCCTGTCCACCCTGGCAGGTTCATCCACGACTGGGTGTACAGTGGGGTCTTCAGAGACGTCTATGGGGAATTCATGATCCAGGTGAACCACGAGTACCTGGGCTTCAGAGGTAGGTGGCTGCTGGCTGCTAGGCCGGGCCTCTGCCATCAGACGGGTCGGGGCCAGTGCTGCACCCCAGCCAGCCATGTGTCCTGTCCCCCATTCAGATAAGTTCTACTGGACCCACGGCTATGTGCTCATTTCCAAAGAGGTGGAGGACTGCGTCCCCGTGTTCTTGAAGCACATCGCCCACGATGTGTACGTCTGCGGGAAGACCATCAATTTGCTGAAACTCTGCTGCCCCCAGGTGAGGAGAGCCTGCCCTCCCGTGCCTTCTTGTCCTGCTGCTGTTCCCTGTCCCCTGAGACCTGGCCATCTGTCTGTAGTGTGTGGTGACCTCTCATATCCCCCTCAGTGTCACAAGCAGCTCCATCGAGTTTCTGGGAGCTTGTCCAAAGACAGGACGGAAAGCAAAGGCATTTCAAAGGCCAAGGGGCGGTGGGCTCCTTCCCTCCCTCCACGTGGGAAACTGCCCCAGTGGGACAGTTGTGGGCCACATCTGCAGGAAGATGGACCCAGGCTGGTTTAGGGAGTCGTGTCTCGTGGTTTGGAGGGTTGCGGGGGAGGCCTGGCAGCGGCCCACGTGCCATCCATGGTGTGAAGCCCTGTAGAGCAGGGAGGCAGGTGGGCTGCCCAGGACGGGGCTGGGGAGGGGCCAGGAGGCTCAGCCTGTGCCTGACGGGGTCCCTCCTGTGCTGGGCTGAGAACAGACTGGAGCTGTCAGGACATGGGGAGGGGCCGGATGCTGGGGAGCTCGAAGGCTGGGGCTCCCTGGGGGAGGGGTGGCCAGCAGTGGGGTCTGTTCTGTGTGGGCTGACCCTGGGCCTGTGGCCCACGCGCCTCCAGCGAGGGAGGCTGAGGAGAGGTCTTCACAGCTTCTGGAGGGTCGCTGGTGGGAGGCAGCCTTGGCCTGGGCAGAGACCCCGCACAACCCGTCTGGGATGTCCTTGGAGCCAGGCCCCTCCAGTGAATGAACGTTTCTGAGAAAGGGAGCTGTCCCCGTGGGTCCCCAGGAACAGAGGCAGAGCTGGGCATGGGTCTGCGTGTCCCTGGCTCACTTCAGCTTTTCCCTCTTGGTAGCATTACCTTTACTGGTCTGACGTCCCCGTCCCTCGGATCTCAGTGATTTTCTCCCCCGAGGAGTTGAAGGAGGTCGAGAGGGACTGTGCCATCTACGTGGGGCGGATGGAGAGGGTAGCGCACCACAGCTCCATCAGCAAGGAGGAGAAGGTGCTGGGCGCTGTGGGCCTGGGGGCTTTCCGTGCACCTCCCTCCCCTCTAAGGGTCTTGGGCCAGTGGGGAGGCTGCCCTGATGTTCTCTGTCCGGTAGGGTATCTGGGTGGGGGACGCCTGGGCAGGGCTCTGTCCTCTCTTCTCTGGGACTGGCTGGGCGGGAGACACGCCCAGTCCTGGGCAGCAGGACCGGAGGTTCCTGCACTCGGTGACCCCTGTGAGCTCCTCTCCTGCTCAGAAGGGGCTGGCGTACCAGGACCTGTGCTTTGAGTGTTTTGTGTACCCAGGGAGGGGTTTGATGGAAAGCCATTTCCGGCCTGGCCCCCCGGGGGAGACTTGAGAGAACACGTAGGGGTGGATGTGGGGAGGGGGCTGGCCCTCCATCCCTGTGGGGAAGCCCGCCCCGAGCTCCCGGTCCCCTCCAGGGTGGGCGCACGCAGGCCTGGGGTCTCAGCCCTGGATTGCTTGGAGAGTGTGTTGACTACCTAGGCTTGTTGAGCCAGGGTGCTGCCCCTGGGGGGGCCTGCATGGGGTCCGAGCAGCCCCCGCTTTCAGGCCGCCCTAGAGGAGGGGACAGAGAATTGGGATGTGTTTACAGATGATCTTTTTCAGGAATTACGAATGGAAATTGCAAAACAAGAATTGATTGTCCAGGCCCGGGAAGCAGCGTCCAGGGTCCTGCGAGCGCTCAGTGGTACGTGTGGCTCGGGTCGCCCTCTGGGGCTCTGGGGTCACCTGCTGCGGGCTTCTCATCACGCCGCCCCCTCCCATCTCAACATAGATCGGCAGACGTCAGAACGCATGGCCTTGGACGCCCGGAAGCGAGAGCAGTTTCAGAGGCTGAAGGAGCAGTTTATGAAGGACCAGGAGGTAGGCGGTGCGGCCGTGGGGGGGCGGGGGGGGCAGGCTCGTGGAGTCCAGCTCTAACCTGCAAGACCGCGTGTGGTGTGTTGTGCAGCGGCGCCGGGCGGCCAGGCAGGAGGCTCTGGATGACGACTTGGGCTACGCGCGGGAGCTCCGCGACAGGGAGAGGAGGCTGAGGGCCCTGGAGGAGCAGCTGGAGAGGAAGACGAGGTAGGCGGCCGCGGGCGACCCTCCTGGCAGGGTCTGGTGATGGTCGTCTTTTTATTTTGGAGATTTTTCAAGCGTGTGTTAAGGTAGGAAGAGTAGGGGTCCAAACTCCAACGTGCACCTGGGCGGAGTGCGTGTGGCCATTTTCCCACGCTCAGGTGTGCTTCCCCGTCCTCAGAACATCTTCTCCTGGTTGGTTAGTGTGGACTAGAATCCAGACAAGGTGCGCACACTGGGTTTGCCTCTCCCGCCTCTCCGTCTCTTTGTTTTTTCTAAGTTCAGCAGCTCCTGTCCCTAATTTTTAAACCCGTGATCAGCCCGACCGCCGAACAGACGGGCATTTGTCCAGCCCAGCATCCGAGGGGCCACCTTGTCGTGGTGCCGTCAGCTTGTCTGCCCTCCCCTGCGTCTCCCATAAGCTGCAGCGGAGTCTCCCGGGAGCACCTTGGGGGGGCTGTGTCTTCCTGCCCATTGTCTCTCAGGAGCCCCATTGTGCTGACCTTAGATACTGTTCTCAGAGGGTGTGTCTCGTGTGCGGGCGTGTGTGCGTGTGGGGGAAGATGTTCTTCTGTCCTCTGTAGGAGACAGCGAGCTGTAGGGCTGTGTCCCTGGTCCGGGGCAGCCAACTGGGAATTAGCCAGTCCAGGTCTGACCCAGTTCCCTGCTGGCGAGAGGAGCAAAACCGCTGGGAGTGACGTGCGGGCACAGCTGCCAGGGAAGCAGATGCAGCGCTTGGGTTGTGCTGTGTCCCCTTTCGCATTTATCCTTCGTTCTCCGGAGTTCGCCCCAGCCGAACAGGAAGGCACCTCTCGTGCAGGGAACCTGGCAGCCCCAGGCCTCCTGCCTGTCCTCTTGCTTCGGGTCGTGTAGGGGCTCGTTGTGGTATTTGCTCAGCAGACATCTGCTGAGCCCCAGCTAGGTGCCTGCCCGCCGGGGTCCCGGTCTGGTGGGCAGAAAGACCTGCCCGGCAAGGCCCCTGCAGGGGCTGTGGGGCCTCGCGGGGACCAGCTGCTAGCCTGGGAAGGTGCCGAGGGCCTCTGCTGTGGAGAGCCATCCCAGCCCACGGGGCACCAGCTGGACAGCGCTGGGCGACTGTGGCAGCTGGGTCTCTCTGGCTGTGTCTTCAGGCAGGCACTGGTTGACCATTACAGCAAGTTGTCTGCGGAAGCAGCTCGTCGAGAGCAGAAGGCACTGTGGAAAATCCAGAGGCACCGATTGGCAAGTGCACGGCTTCGTTTCCTCGTAGAAGATCAGAAGCTCATTCGGGTATCCCCATGGTTTCTGATGGGAGCTCTTCCCCTGGGCTTCGGGGGTCTCGGAGCCCCTGAGAGTACACGCAGACCTGGGTTCTGGGAGAGGGTTGGTAACTCAGTGCTCAGGGACGTCGGGACTGGGAGGAGGCCGTGCCGCCCTGGGATGATGCGGGCAGTGCTGAGTGCTCGCTCTAGGCCCAGGCCCTTCTCGCCTCGGTGCCGTGGCCCGCGTGGGCAGTCAGGAGCTGTGGCTTGTGTGTGTTGGGTGAGGGTGCAGAGGCTCTGGGTTGGATTGTGTGGGGTTAGGTGCTCACTGCTGCTGCCTGAATTTCAGGGGATGCTGAAGGACGTGTCTGAGGGGAAGGCCCTGGAGCCACTCTCCGTCCTCCCTGCTGCCGGCTCCCAGGTGAGGGGCTGGGGGCAGGATTCAGGGCGCAGAGCATGGGGCTGTGAGCTGGATGCCCCAGGTGTGCGGTGCCCTGGGAGCGCAGTGGCTGCTGAGCCTGACTTGGTGGTTGCAGAACTGAGCTTGGGGAACCAACACCCCCTTGTGTCTCAGGCTTTGTCTCCGGGCCCCGGGCACTCGGCGGGACGCAGCAGCTCTGACTCCGGGTATGCAGAACAGCACGTGGTTGCCTGGGATTGCCCGAATGCACGGACGCCGCAGCGGCTCACGCCTCCAGCAGCAGGGGCCTGTGGCTCGGGGCCGGTGGACAGGCCGGGGCCGTTCTCTGAGGGCCTCAGCATCCGAGACTTCCTGCCCGCGGCTCGGGAGGCCGAGCCACCTGCGCACACTGGCGCGGCCCCTGTCCTGGAGGAGGCGCTGCACACCATCGGCTCAGACCTGCCGCCCTCGGCTCCATCCAAAGTGGTGGGCACAGGGCCTTCCGGGCCACAGGAGTATGATTTCAGAACCATCCTGAGGCCAGCTGTAGCCCCCTGGGCTTGCCCAGGGTCCCCGAAGACCGTAGGAGGCGGCTCGAGTAATGAGGGGCAGCAGCTGTGGGGGGGCAGTGTCAGGCGGCCACAGGGTATGGGGGTCTCAGACAGGCAGGTGGCCCTGCCTCCCCCCCACCCCTCTGGGTGCACCCTCCCCCAGGGCGGGAGTAGCCAGGCCGTGGGGCAGCTCCTTGGGCGTGTGTCAGAGGGCAGCGTTCCCACAGGGGGCTGTGCTCCTGGGACGGCCCCCTCACGGCCACGGTGGAATGTCCACGGACACGTGTCTGACGCCAGCATCAAGGTGGGGGAGAACGTGTGGGACGTGGCCCCCTCGCGGCCACGGTGGAACGTCCACGGACACGTGTCTGACGCCAGCATCAAGGTGGGGGAGAACGTGTGGGACGTGGCCCCCTCCCGGCCACGGTGGAACGTCCACGGACACGTGTCTCAGTCCCATGTGGTACTGGGTGCGCTCTCTGGGGAAGGCCAGCCTGATGTACCCGGGCCCTGCCAGAGCCCCCCTGACCACGTGTCCCAGTCAGGCCTCAGCCTGGGAGCACAGAGCCCTGTCTGGGAGCACGCGCCACGGCTGCCTGCGGAGACGGCCTCTGACAGCTGCTGTGCTCAGGAGGCTGGCGCCAGTAGTGGGCAGGCGAGTGGCCTCCAGCCTTCGCCGTCTGCAGTGGCTGCATCCGGGGATCTGGGAGATGGTATCCCCGAGGAGCCAGGTCAGTGGGGTCCCTACAGCTCTCCTATCACTGGTGGCATCTGTGGGCCCGGGAGGGGTGTGGGCAAGGAGGAAGGGCAAGAAGTCTGCAGCCCTGGGGACTTGGGAGGTATCACCCTGTAGGAGGCACTTGGCCCTGATACCCCCTCCTGCCCCCCACTTGTGTTGCTCAGGACCGGGGACCAGTGGGGACACTGAGGACCTCTCTCCAGGTCACCCTCCAAGCTCACAGGTGAGGGCAGATGTGGCTAGGGCTCTGGCCTCGCATGGGCAGTGAGGGCTTGGGCGCTCCAGGATGGGGCAGCACGGAGGGGATCCCACCCCACCCTTTCCTTCCTAGGAAGGCGCGGCGGCCCAGAGCAGCCCCGGCCTTGGTGCGGAGGCGGCTGCGGCCCAGCGCTGGGGCCAGGAGCAGGCCTACCTGGCGGGTCTGATAGAGCAGTACCGGCTGGAGCAGTACCCGGACAGCTACGAGGCCATGTGTGAGCGGCCAGCCGCCGCGGCGGGTGGGCGGGCGGGCGGGCGGGCGCCCGGCCGGTGTGTCCCCGCCTCTTAACGGCCATCTGCCATCGTACAGCGGAGCCTCCCGCCGCCCACCTGCTACACCACGGGCTTCCCCGCGCCTTCGCCCTCCCGGAGGACCCCCGGGTCCGGTCAGATGCAGATGAGACCGCGGTGCAGCTGAGCGAGCTGCTGCCCCTGCCTGTGCTCATGAAGCACTCCATCACTGCCCCGCTGGCCGCGCAGTGAGTGCCCGCCCCCGGAGAGGCCCCGCCCCGCCAGGCCCCGCCCCGGGCGGCCAGCCCCCGCCCCTGACCCCGCCCCTCCCGCCAGCGTCTCCTTGGTGAACAAGGCCGCCGTGGACTACTTCTTCGTGGAGCTGGGCCTGGAGGCGCACTTCGAGGCGCTGCGGCACTTCCTGCTCATGGAGGACGGGGAGTTCGCACAGTCGCTCAGCGATCTGCTGTTTGAGAAGGTGACCCCTGGGCGCGGGGCGGGCGTGGCTGCGGGGCGGGGGCGGCGTGCCGGGCCTCCTCGGGACAGCCGTGCCCTCTCCCGGCAGCTGGGGGCCGGGCAGACGCCCGGGGAGCTGCTCAGCCCGCTGGTGCTCAACTCCGTGCTGAGCAAGGCCCTGCAGTACAGCCTGCGCGGGGACACCCCGTACGCGGACAACCTCTCCTTCGCGCTCAAGTTCCTGCCCGAGGCGTTCGCCCCCAACGCGCCGGACGTGCTGAGCTGCCTGGAGCTCAGGTACAAGGTCAGCAGGCCTCGCCGAGCGGGCGGGCCGGGCGCTCCCCCGCACGGCTGTGCTGAGCCGGCTTCCCCGCAGGTCGACTGGCCCCTCAACATCGTGGTCACCGAGGGCTGCCTGAGCCGCTACAGCGGCATCTTCTCCTTCCTGCTGCAGCTGAAGCTGATGATGTGGACGCTCAAGGACATCTGCTTCCACCTCAAGCGCACAGGTGAGGCTCGGCCCAGAGCCCGGGCTTGCCCTCGGCTGGGCCCCGCTGACGCCCCTGCGCCCCCCCAGCTCTGGTGAGCCACGCGGCCGGCTCGGTGCAGTTCCGCCAGCTGCAGCTGTTCAAGCACGAGATGCAGCACTTCGTCAAGGTCACCCAGGGCTACATCGCCAACCAGATCCTGCACGTCACCTGGTGTGAGTTCCGGGCCCGGCTGGCGCAGGTGGGCGACCTCGAGGAGATCCAGCGTGCGCACGCCGAGTACCTGCACAAGGCTGTCTTCAGGTGAGCCGCTGTGCCTGGGCTACTCCTTGGGCACGTGCAGAGGGGGTCGGGCACCCCTCACCGGCAGCTGCCTGCCCCCCCAGGGGCCTGCTGACAGAGAAGGCTGCGCCCGTCATGAACGTCATCCACAGCATCTTCAGCCTCGTCCTCAAGTTCCGCAGCCAGCTTATCTCCCAGCCCTGGGTCCCGGCCGGCGGCCCCCGGGGTGCGGAGCACCCTAACTTCGCTCTCATGCAGCAGTCCTACAGCACCTTCAAGTACTACTCCCACTTCCTGTTTAAAGGTGCCTGTCCCCCAGGGCCGGGAGGGCTTGGGGACAGCAGGGCAGAGGCCGCCGGGTGGGCCTGGCTGAGCCACCCCCCCCACCCCCCAGTGGTGACCAAGCTGGTGAACCGTGGCTACCAGCCCCACCTGGAGGACTTCCTGCTGCGCATCAACTTCAACAACTACTATCAGGATGCCTGAGGCCGCGTCACACAGGTACCCCCCCCCCTGGGTCCCCAGGCTGGCGGGCCAGGGGCAGAGCCACCACACGCAGACCGGCCAGGGAAGCTGCTGGTTTATTTGGGGGGCCGCGTCTCTGAGCGTGGGGCTGGGCTGCTGAGTCTGCGTCAGACAGAGACAGGTCAGGTCCTGACTGGACGTCTCGGCCGTCATGGAGAGACGGGGGTGGGTTTGTCCACAGGGTGGCACCGTCTCAAGGACTCGGTGGGACTCGGGGCCTTGGGGGCTCCACGTGTGGAGGCCTCCAAGGCCATTACGAGGATCACGTCACGCACAGTTCGGCCGCCCACAGTGGGGGCTTGCTGCTGTAGGAGTGCCCCCCACTGTCTGCCCCGCCAGCCCCCTCAGGCTCAGTGGCTTCCAGGTCCTCGGTGGCCTCCCCGTCCCTGTGGTAAGGGGTTTCCAGTAGCTTCAGCACCCGCCGCACCTGGAGGAGGGCCAGGAGAGGAGTTTTAGGGGCTGCCGCTCGCTCCCCGGGCCATCCCCTGCTGCTGGACCCAGGGACGGAGGAGGAACGGGTGTGTGCTTGCCTCTGAGAAGTCTCCGTTCTCGGCGGCCTCGATGGCATTCTGGGCGATGTAGTTCCGCAGGACGTACTTGGGGTTGTTGGCATGCATGACGCGCGTGCGCTCAGCCTGCCAGGCGTCCTTGTCGCTGACGCCCTCCCTGTCCTTCTCCAGCCGGGCTCTGGAATCATCCAAGTTCATCTTTCCAGCAGATGCCGCCCCCCCCACCCCTCCTGCATTTGGTTCCCTGCTTGGGGGCCGTCGTCTGCAGCCACCTCCCAGGGAGAGGGTGACGCGAGCAGTCCGCGCCCGGCCGCCTGGAGCCTCACCCGTACTCCTGGAGCCAGTCAGCCCAGCGGCCCCTGTTCTTGCTCAGCAGCTCAGCCGCGCTCAGCTGCTCCAGCCGCGATTGCTGCTCCACGCGTTCCAGCTCCTTCGTCACGTTCGCCCGGGTGCCGATGAGCGCGAAGAGCTGGGGGTTGGACTGGGCCAGCATGAGCATCATCGAGAGCTGCCTGTGCGGAGGGGCAGCGTGAGGCGCGTCCCCACCCCCGGCCATGGGCTGTGTCCTGAGGCCACTGGGCACTTGGAAGACGGCCATCGGGCGCGGGGGAGGTGGCACTGGCTTTAGCTGCTCTGCTGTGCTGACTGCCCTACGAGGGGGTGACCCGGCCCGACCAGTGGGGCAGCCGTTCACCCCTACTCCGCGGCAGCCCCTCCCGGTCGCGGGACAGCCGAGGGGCAGTGCCCTGCGGGCGCCCGGGGTGCATGGGGCACCTGCTTCCCCCTGGGGGAGGGCACTGCTGGCCGCTTCTCCACGGTGGCCACAAGGCCGGGTCCTTCCCCACTTGCAGAAGGGCCTGGGGGTGGGGCAGGGACAACAGCGACACCCCCTTCCCCGGTCCTACTAGCCTGTCCTCCGTCAGCACTCACCACCCTGCGGCACTAAATTCTCTCAAACCCCAGCGCTTCTGTGTCTTACTCTGAGTGTGGGCTCAGACACTGTGTACTCTTCCCAGTGGGAGGCGGCGCAGGAAAGCCTGGTCTGGCTGAGACCTGAGGGCCCCGGGGCTCTCTTCCTGGGCAGACGAGAGAGCCATTCTGGGAAGCTGCTCCCCAGCTGTGCCACTGGCCTCCCCCAGTGGTGACAACATGCTGTCCTTCCCTTTGACCGGTGGGCCTCAGTGCTGCAGACACGGGGGCCCGACCACCCCCTTCCCCAGGAGCCTCAGCCAGCTCCCTCTTCTGTTCCCTGGCATGCTCTGTTCTAAATGGTCCTGCAAATTCCAAGAAGTGAGATCTGGGTACCCACCGGGGATCCATCTGGGGTCGGAAGGCGAGCTTCAGCTCCTCCAGGGAGGCACACTGTGCGGTCAGCGCGGCCAGGAACTCAGGCAGGCCCAGGGACTCTGGCCCAACTGGGAAGGAGCTCAGCAAGTAGAAGGTGTTTGTGAAGTCGGCCCCTGGAACATGCCGCTGCTCAGGGTACCGGCAGGCAGAGGCAGGGCCCTGCACCTGCCTCCCACACCACCGTCCACGCCGAGTGCAGATGCCTCACCAGGCCCAGGGGCTCCTGACCCCTCCCCTCCAGCCTCCTCAACAGCCCCCACCCACCTGCCACCCAGCTTGGCCACCACTCTAAGCCCCCGTTCCTTCATCCGTGAATCGGGTAAATACGGCAAAGGCACCGAGGTCAGCCCCTGGCCACCCCCACTGTGGTCACAGTCCTCACTGCCTACTTGAGCTGCAGAGCGTCAAGGACAAGCCCCCGAAACACTTCCAAACAAACAGGGCTCAACATAGAACAGATGCGGGGAGGTCCTTGGCCTGACTTGTTAAAACACAGTCACTGTAACCCCCGGGAGAACATCCCAGAAAGAGACACAAAAGGGAAATGAGAAGGGACCAGAACAGAGACACAAAAGCAGTAATGGAGGAGATGAGGGATGAAAAACGGCAGAGGACACAGACAACAAATAGCGAAACGACAGAAGTCCTCATCAGTAATGACTTAAAAGGATTCATCTCCAAATGAAATTGGCAGCTTGAACTAAAAAAAGTACTTTCAACTTGTCCAGCCTAAAGAGAAAGGACAGAAAAAATATCCCAAGCAGATGGTAACCTGCAGAGCGGGGCCAGCCCTACCACTGTCAGCAAGAGACCTGCAAACGACAAGGCCTTTACGTGTCGAACAGCCTGTTCATCAAGAAAATGTAATGGTTATAAACATACAAACCAAACATTCGTAAAATGGAAGGAGAAACAGCACAGTTCCCCGTAGGAGCCGGAGGCTTCAGCGCCCCACTTTGGATAATGGACGGAACGTCCGCACGACAGACCAGTGAGGACACGGGGAACTCGAACGCTGTCCGGCTGCTCCATCAGACAGACATCTGTCTCCTCAGGTGCACACAGGACAAACCACTTGTTCAGCCATAAAGCAAGTCAATATGCTTAAAAAGACTGGTATCTTCTCCAACCACAATGGAATGAAGATAGCAATCACAAACAGAAGGAAAACTGGGAAATCCCCAGATACTGTGAAAATTAACCAATGGGCCCCAAAAGAAGGGAAAGCAAAAAATACTTAGAGGCAGGAAAATGTGGAAACACAAATACTGAAATTTATAGGATGCCACAAAAGCAGTGGTCACAGAGAATTTTATGGTGCTAATTACCTACATTAGGAGAGCAAACCTCTTTTATCCCCCCCAAAAAAGAAATTTGCAACTGTGTGGTGATGGAAGTCGACAGTTTTGCGATCTCTACAAACAGCGAATCACGTACCCCTGAGACCATTACATACCCGTTAAATCTCAAAGGGAAAAAAGCCTCAAACCAGTAACTTAATCTTACACCTAAGGAACTAGAAAGAAAACAAAAGAAGACTAAGGCTAGCCGAAAGACAGCAAATAGAGGGTATAGCAGAGATAAATGAAATAGAGAACAAAAAAGAAGCGAAAACCACTGAAACCAAGAGTTATCTGGTTCTTTGAAAAGATCAACAAGATTGACAAGCCTTTAGCTGCTGCCCCGTAACTAAAATCAGAAATGAAAGTGGGGCGGTGCCTACTGGTCACACAGAAACAGGACTGTCAGAGGAGACTGGACAGTTCCACACCGATACGTCAGATACGTAGATGAAACGGGCAAATTCCTAGAAACACCATCTACCACAGTGGACTCAGAAGAAATAGAAAATCTGAGTAGCCTTGTGACAAGCGAGGAGACTGAATGGGCCATCAGAACCCTCCCAACAAAGACAATGGTAGGACCAGGTAGCTTCACTGGTAAGTTCTACCAAGTATCAAAGAATCATCACCAGTCCTTCTCAAACTCTTCCAAAAAACAGGAGGGAACATTTCCTAACTCAGCGTTGCCTGGATATCCAAGCCAAAGACCCCGCAGACCAGCATCCTGGTAAGGACAGTGGGGGCCTCCGGTGGGGTCCCTCTCGGCTCTCGGCCAGGGAAGGAGGCCCTCACCAGCAACCCGACCACACCGCACCCTGACCTCCGACCCCCAGCCTCCAGAACTGTGAGAAATCAGTGTCTGCTGGGCAAGCTGCCGCTCTGTGGTTTTTTATGGCGGTTTAACTTGACTAAGGACACGAAGTGAGGAGGAGGAGTACGACCACGTGCTCATCTCAGCTGATGCCAAATGGCCACAACACTCAAGCTAGGAATAGAAGGAAACTTCCTCGATTTCGTGAAAGCCGTATCTGGAAAAGCCACAGCCTGGTGAAAGAGGTAGCGCCCCTGAGCAGGAGCGACAGACGGCCGCGCACGTAGCCGCTTCGTGCACCACAGTACTGGAAGCTCCCGCCAGAGCGGTCGGCAGCTCCGTGTCAGATCCGCAGGTCCGTTCTGCCGCGCAGCCCCGAAAGAACTGAAAACAGGGGCTCCAACAGATGTCTGCACATCTGTCTTCCGGCGCTGTTGTCCACAACAGCCCGAAGGGAAAAACCACCAGTGTGCACCCATCGTTGACGGAAGAGCAAAGTGTGGTCCGTCCACACAAGGGCCTAGAATGCGGACACCTGCGTCACCATCGTGGACCCTGAGGACACTGTCCTCGGCGCTGTCAGCCGTCACAGGATGAATCCTGCACGGGCCCAATTCACAGGAGGTCCCTGCAGGAGTCCGGTCCAGACAGACGGTAGACTGGGGGCGCCAGGGGCGCGGAAGGAGGAGGAAATGACAGGGTCTCCGTGTGGGGAGACAGATGGGGCTGAGCAGTGCACAGCGGGGTGAATGTGCTTAGCGCCCCCAAACTGCACACCTCATGGTAAAGTGGTCAATTTTACGTTGTGTCCATTTCACCGAAACGAAAATGCCGGGCGCCGCCGCGGCACAGACCCCCTGCCACACTCACCAGTCAGGCGCATGGTCTCCAGGAGCCCGGCCACCAGCGCTCCGTCCTCGTCCAGCTCGGCGCGCACCAGGCCCAGCTTCCCGCGCATCTTCCGCAGGTAGTGCCGGCGGAACTCCGGGTCGAACTCCTCGGCCACGATGGCCTCGCCCCGCTCGCGGGGCAGCTCGGGCTCCAGGGCCTCTGCCAGCTTCTGCAGGTTCCACTTGCAAACGTCGGGCTGCTTGCTGTATGCGTAGCGCCCAGTGTTGTCGGAAGCATTGCACACGTGGTCAGGGTCGTACCTGCCACACGGGGCAAGGGGAGCCAGCAAGGGGATGAGGCAGGTCCCGGGGTGCCCAGAGGCCGCGTCCGTGTGGCCGCTGCCCTCCCGCCCTGCCTCGCAGGGGCCCCGCTCTGACGGGCGCAGGTCCAGGCCGCAGCCGCCGACTCCCACCCGCTCAGTCGGCAGGGAGCCTCAGCCCACTGCCCCTGGCTGGCCGCGTCCCTCCTTCCTGCTCGCCGCCTGTTCCCGCCCTGGCCCCTTGAGTCCATTCCCAATCCGAGAGTGGAGGGACCCTCTGAAAAGGCCGCTCTGCTCCAACCCTTCCAGGGGATTTCTGCTGCTGCGAAGGGCTGACCAGGCATTTCCAACCAAACATCGAGGACAGCAGGTCTCTCCCCAGCGGTCCCTGCGCCGTGGGCACCCACATGCTGGCCCCGGGCTGCTCACCTGTCCAGGAAGCCGAAGGGCCCGTAGTCGATGGTGAGCCCCACGATGCTCATGTTGTCTGTGTTGAGCACGCCGTGGCAGAAGCCCACACACTGCCACTCCGCCACCATCCGGGCCGTGCGACGGGTGACCTGCGGCATGACGCGTGCAGGCTGTCCCCTGCCCCCTCCCTCCCTGAGGACAGCTCTGCTCCCAGGGACTCCCTCGGGTTTGCCCTCTCGGCGCACACTCGGCAGCGGGGGCGAACGCGGAAGGACGTGTAAGAAGGGAAAGCACTTTGGATGAGTACACACGTGTAGGCTCTAATTTCCACTTAGGCCATCTGTCTCTTTGATATACTAATTTTGGCTTCTACCCATGAAACCAAAAATATCAGGGAGCCTTGACCATCCCCACGACTCCGGCCCAGGAGGATAACCGTGTGCAAACAGGGAAGTCACCACATGAGCCGGCAAAACCTGCCCTGGGTCCAGGCTGCTGTGCCCGGGGCCCCGCCGTGACCGTCCGCATCTCCCCCCGAAGCGGAATCCTTCCCCCCACAGTTCTCCCGCCGCGCCTGGCGGAGGCGCACAGGGTTTGTCCCAGGGCCCCCGACCCTCAACGCAGCATTCCCAGAAGTCGGTCCTGCTCAGAGCCAACGAGGGGGGACAGGCTTTGGGACCGGGGAGCGACTCAGAGAACCTTGTCCCCCCGCCTGGCAGACCGTGTCTCATCAGCAGGCGGGATGCAGGGAGGGCTGGTGTGCGGCCCCGCCTACCTCCCGGAAGAAGGCGGCATTCCTCTGCACACGGTCGTCGGCGTGCGCGGCCTGGATCTCAGGATAAAACGTGCTGATCACATAGTCAAGCATCTGGACTCGGATGTCATTTCTCCCTACACTGGGCCCCTCGCGCCCTGTGTGCTCATCTGCGGACTTAAAAATCTCAAAGGATCCGAACCTGGAGGAAATACCCATGTTTTTCACAGGTTAAACATGGCTCTAGCCCCTTGTGAAAAACAGAAGCCTGGCTGCTAGGCCTTGTAGCCTCTGGCGCTAAGAACACCCTGATTGAAACAAAACCAACAAAAACGTAACTGGTCTTTTGGTGATACGGACAGACCCGTTCTGCCCTTGGTTAGCTACCACGCACGCCGGCTGCGTGTGGGGGGCCCAGGAAGGCATGGCTGCCTCTGGGGACCAGCAGGGCTCTGTGCTCACCCCCGGGTCAAGGAGCACGGCGGTGACCGGCGTCCTGCGGTCGGCTGACAAGCAGGGTCAGCTCTACGACTGAGTGGTCGTGTCACCCAGAGGACGTGAGGCGGTGTCGCAACGACTAGCATTACCGCTAGCAGGCCCAGGGTGGCCCCCCAACCCCCCAGGATATGCTGGTCAAACTGCCAGGAGTGCCGCTCAGGGAAGCAGCCCTGGGTCTCCTGGGGGAGGCGGACGCGACCGCCCTGGCTCCTCCAGCTCCCAGAGGACAAAAGAAAAAGCCAGGCGCTGAGCCTTAGGCACCGCGTGAATGGCCCCGACACACAGGGTCCACCTGGCTCCACAGGAGGGGGGACCAGAGGGGGTCACAGCTGCTTCCTGACAACCGTGGGTCCGGGCCATCAGAACCGTGTGATGCCAGATAGCACGGTGACATCAGGGAGGGACCAGAAAGGGTGGCAGTGGATGACCGGGCTGGAGCAAGGGCGGCCACGGTGGATGGGGGCACAGCACGCATGGAGTCACCCCTTCTTCACAGTCACGGAACAAGGCCACTTTCTCGGTGACTTTCATGTCCTTCCTGGTCCTAAACTCCCAAGTGAACAGCTCTGCACATGCCCCTTCCCAGAGCCCCGCCTCTGGGCAGCCCCTCTTCTGCTGGCCCGAGGCCCTGTCCCCCTTCACTCAGGCCAGCCGCGCGCCCGCGACACGAGCCACCTCTCTGCCACCGCCTCCCTTCTGGGGGCAACAGGGGCCTGAACAGCCATCCACACGCAGGACAGGGCTCCCGGCCCAGGAAATGCCAGGTGCCTTTTGCCCACGGAACCTCCTCCCTCCCTGCAGGTGCCCAGCATCTACTTCGTGGGCCGTCTGGTGCTGCTCGAGACTGGCCGTGGGAGGGGTTCCCCACATGTGTCCCGGCGGGGCGTTCCCTCCACCAGCCCTGTCATCCGTCTCCGCACATCACAGCCCGAAGGGACCCCAGCATTACCTTAGAAAAGTGGAAGCTATACGCAGCACAACTGTGCACTTCTCATATTTTGGATTACCATCATAGAACACGTCTCGAATGACTGTGGACTGGGACGTGACGCAGGCCCCGGCCCGCGTGGTGGGGATGCCCAGGTGGAACATGGCTTCGCTGCACAGGAACTCGCGGATGCTCGACCGCAGGACTTTGCGGCCGTCGGCCTGTCTGAAATCAAACACACAGGTGGTTGTGCCATCAGGCAGGTGTCCGTTCAACAGGCAGCAAATGGGAGGGACTGAAAGACAGCATTCTAAGGGCTTTTTAAAAACCATTCCCTGACAGCTGTAACGTCATTGTAAAAGGCCTCTGTTTTAGAGGATACCTCATACAGACGGGCCCCAGATGTGGCAGCCACGGCACCAGGTGCCTGGCCTGCAGCTGGGACAGCGAGGCTGCATCAGGCCTCTGGAACAGGACCTGGCCGGCAGGGAGTGTCACTCACTCCCTTGTAAGCCTGAAGTTCTGTTGTTAATGAATTTACAAGAACACTCTTACAGTAAGGATGAAGGATCTCAGGCGCCCCCCGTCTTTTCAGAACTTGATAGCTCATTTCTCTTTTTAAAGATTATTTACTTATTTGACAGAGAGAGTGCAGGTAGGGGGAGCGTCAGGCAGAGGGAGAGGGAGAAGCAGGCTTCCCGCCAAGCAGGGAGCCCAATGCGGGGCTCGATCCCAGGACCCCGAGATCATGGCCTGAGCCGGAAGCAGACGCTTAACGACTGAGCCACCCAGGCGCCCCGACAGCTCGTTTCTCTTTTAGTGCTGAACAACGTTCCATTGTCTGGATGTACCACACTTAATGTTGGTTGCTTCCAAGTTCTGGCAGTTATGAATAAAACTGCTACAAACGTGTGTGCAGGGTTTTTGTGTGGAGAGAGATCTTCAAGTCTTTTGGGTAAATAGCAAGGAGCACAACTGCTGGATCATCTGGTAAGAGTATGCTGACTTTTGTTAAGAAACTGCCAAATCGTCCTCTGCACAACTCTGCATGCCCGCCGTCGGTGAGCGCACGTTCCTGCTGCCGCACACCCCCACCGGCATTTGGTGTCAGTGCTCCGGATCTGGGCCATTCTGATAGGTGTGCAGCCGGGTCTCACCGTTGTCTGAATTTGCATTTCCCTGAGGACATATGATGTTGAGCACCTTTTCATGTGCTTATTTTCCATCTCTAGCTCTTCTTTGGTGACATGTCTGTTCAGGTCTTTAGCCCATTTTAAGATTTTATTTCTTTGAGAGACAGCGAGCTAGAGAGCACAAGCAGGGGAGAAGCAGCGGGCTGGCCAAGCAGGAAGCCTGACACGGGGCTCGATCCCAGGACCCCAGGATCGTGACCTGATCTTTAACCCATTTTAAAGTCTTTTTGTTTTTGTTTTCTTATAGTCTAAGTTTTAAGAGTTCTTTGTATACTTTGAATAATAGTCCTTTATCAGACGTGTGTTTTACAAATATTTTCTCCCAATCTGTGGCTTTTCTTTTCATTCTCTGGATACTGTCTTTTGCAGAGCAGAAGTTTTAACTTCAGTGGAGTCTAGCTTATCAGTGATCTCTTTCGTGGATCTTGCCTTTGGTGTTGTGTCTAAAAAATCACGTCCAAACCCACGGGCCTCTGGGTTTTCTATTTTATCTTCTAGGAGTTTTATAGTTTTGCATTTTACATTTAGGTCTATGATCCCTTTTGAGTTAATTCTTGTGAAGGGTCTAAGATCTTTGTCTAGATACATTTTTTGGTGTGTAGATGTCCAGTTGTTCCAGCACCATCTGTTCAAACAACTATTTTTGGTCCATTATATTGTCTGCTTCTTTGTCATAAATGACTACATTTATGGAGGTCTATCCATTGATCTGTTCTTTCACCAACACTGCACTTTCTTGACTACTATAGTTTTATAGTAAGGCTTGAAGTCAGGTAGTGTCAGTCCTCCAACTTTGCTCTTCTTCAGTATTATGTTGGTTATTGTAGGTTTTCTGAATCTCCATATAAACTTTAGAATCACATTATCAGTACCTACAAAATAACCTGCTGAAATTTGATTGGGATTGTATTTTTTAAAAAGATTTTATTTATTCATTTGAGAAAAGAAAAAGAACACAAGCAGGGGGAAGGGGCAGAGGGAGAAGCAGGCTCCCTGCTGAGCAGGGAGCCCAACTCGGGACTCGATCTCAGGACCCTGAGATCATGACCCGAGCCAAAGGCAAACACTTAACTGACTGAGCCACCTAGGCGTCTTGATTGGGATCATACTGAATCTACAAGTCGAACTGGGAAGAACTGACATCCTGACAGGACTGAGTCTTCTCATTCATGGACATGTGATATATCTTTCCATTTATTTAGTCCTTCTTTGATATCTTTTAGCAGTTTTGTAGTTTTCTTCATAAAGGTCTTAGGTACAAATACATATTTTGTTAGATTTATACCTAAGTATTTCATTTTGAGGGGTAATAATGTAAACAGTATTGTTTTTAATTTTAAATTCCAATTGCTCATTGCTCGTACATAGTAAAGTGACTGACTCGTATGGTAATTTTGTATCCTTCAACCTTGCTTATTGGTTCACGCTTTTGGTCAGATCTTTTGAGATTTTCTACATAGATGTTCATCTGCAAACAAAGACAGTTTTATTTCTTTCATCTCAATCTGTGTACCTTTAATTTCCTTTTCTTGTCTTATTGCATTAGCTAGGACTTCCAGTATGATGCTGAAAGGCAAGGGTGGGGGAAACATCTTTACCTTGTTTCCGATCTCAGTGGGAGGGCTTCCGGGCTCTCATCACGAAGCAGATGTTAGCTGTAGGTTTTCTAGAGATATTCTTTATCAATTTGAGGAAGTTCCCCTCTTCCTAGTTTCCTGAGTTTTTACCACGAATGGGAGCTCAGTTTCATCAAATGCTACCACTGTAATATGCTGCATACACTGCGGTGATCATGGTGCTCAGGGTTCCGCAAGCCCCCACCGTGTGGAGACACATCTAGGTCTCCTGCCTTGCCTTGCCTGAGTATGTCCCATCCCAATGTGACACCTCTGGAAACCAGACCTGGCAGTCACCCCAGGGCCACTGTGTCAGCCTCTGGCCAGTGTGACAGCTGCACTCCACTCACCTCCTCCTACTCCACGTAAGAACTGTAACAAGGAAACCTGTCCTCAAATGTCAGTCCACCCCTCCCTGGTCCTGGGAATCACCTCTCACCCAGCTGATTTCATGTTCAGCAGGAAGCCCGCACAGCTCAATTTAATCTTGAATCTGGTAAAAAATGGTCCTGAAAATAAGCAGCCTGTCTTCTTGCCCAAGGCAAGGTTCCCAAAGCAAAAGCCAGAATTGGACAATTACACAGCAAGGATAAAGGGCCTCTCTGCATCCACAGAGCCAACGGGACACACGACAGCAGTCCCGTCTCCAGCGCACCCAAGTCTGTTCCCAGCCGAGCTGCTGGGATGGACGCAGCTGAGGACAAGCTCTTCTGTACCTGCCAGGAGAGGCATGTCCTGAAATCTCAACCCCCTCAGCAGGCAGGAGGCACGGGTAAGGAGTCACCTGCCCGCCACCCAAAGCCCACATCTGGGTACCCAGCAGGAGTTGGCCTTAAGCCACACACAGCCACTTTGGACGTTAAGCCTCAAGTCATGCTGAGGCTGGGGACCCCAGGACATGTTGGGGGGTGGGTGCTAACCTGAGTAAAGGTTAAATGATCCCTTTATTTTAAAGAAAAATTTTCTAGCAGACCTCAAGTCTAGAAACATGGAACTTAACACTCACGTCTTCAAATATAAAAGATATCCCATAGTAGATTACTCTCACAAAAAGGTTTGTCTTTATAACTGGCAAGAATAAATTACCTAACTGAATATATAAAATTTAAAAATGCTCAAAGAATGAGCAGGCCCCAAGGTGAGAAGCATTTACATATCATTTCAAGGGGCAGGAACTCTCCCATTAGTCACTGGTGCAGACAACTCTTAGCAGGTTGTTTGCGGGGGGTGGCGGTGGTGCTAGGCTGAATTCAGGAGACTTCCAGAGACAGAAAGATTGGGAGACTGGGTGATGAGGAAGAACGAGTTATTCTGGGGGTCAGAGATGGAGCTGCTGGGAGGCAGGCAGGGGGTGCAGGATGCGTTCAGGTCCTGGAGGGAGAGGTGGGGAGGGCACAGGGAAGTAGCCAGAGGAGACACATGCCCTCAGGATTTCTTTGAACAGAAAATGACAACTCGGGTGTAACTTTTTTAGCCATTCAACAAGCATTTAACAAATACGGACTAAATGCACCCACTGTTTAGTGGAAGAGAGCAGAACAGATGATCAGCACTGTCCGTATATAAGAAGCAGGACAGCTCTGGGAGCCCCCTGCCGGGTCAGGCTGTCCGGATCCGGACCCAGGTCCTGGCCCACGAGTGCTCAGAAGCCTGTGCCTGGGAGAATGACCATCGGATCTGAGGGGTTCTTGTCCCTGTCCAGGGCACTGGCCACACACTGTGCCTCTGTGGGTGGACACACAGATGCTATGCTGGAGAGGACACATCACCCTGCCTCCCGCGATTACTGGTGGCTAGGCTGGGCAAGCGGTAAAGACCAGTGTCACACGCAGAAACTGATTCCAAAGTCCTTGTGTTGTTTATGACAGCGGGACCGGGGGGGGGGGGGGGGGGATGCAGCGGGATCCCTCCCCGAGCCGGTCAGAGGGGACAAGGGCACTTGGCAGCAGCACTGCAGCAGGGGCGGAGGCTCTGCAGCCACAGCCCCTCCTTCGGTTCTCTCCCTCTGACCTCAGGGCCTTTGCACAAGCTGTTCCCTTCGCCAGGATACTGGGACCCCCTCCCACGGTCTATGTCCCTAGATCAAACTTCCAGTTACTTCTCACCCCCAACTAGGGAGGAAAACTGCGGGACTGAGCACGCCCCCCCCCCCACACACACTGGAGAGGGCGTGTGGGGCCCCTCCGGAGGTCAGCCCCTCCGCCCCCAGCCACCCACCCGGGCCCACCTGGAGAAGGGCGTGGGGCCGGCGCCCTTGAGTTGCAGCTCCCAGCGCTCGCCGGCGGCCGTGCACACCTCGCCCAGGTACATGGCGGCGCCGTCGCCCAGCTGCCCCGCGAACTGGCCAAACTGGTGGCCGCAGTAGCAGTGCGCGGCGGGCTCGGCGCCCGGCAGCAGCGCGTTGCCGCTGAAGAAGAGCGCGGCCTCGGCCTCGCGCGCCTCGCGGGCGGCGGCGTCGGCGGGCGGCGCGCCCAGGCCCAGCAGCGCCAGCGCGGGCTCCGACAGCGCCACGAGGCGCGGCTGGCGCAGCGGCGCAGGCCGCACGCGGCTGAAGCAGGCCCCCGGCACCGGCCGCGGCGAGGACGGGGCGCCCTCGGGGCCGGCCGGCGGCGTCTCCACGGGCAGCGCGCGCAGGGCGCGGTTGTCGAAGCGCAGCCCCGCCAGCCAGCGGGGCGCCGGCTCCATGGCAGCGCCGCGGGCAGCGGCCGAGGCAGAGCAGGGCGCGTGCGGCGGACGGTGGCCCAGCGACGGCGACCGGACACGAGCGGCCGCGAGCAAGGCCCTCACCGCGGCCCCGAGCGCGGCCATCCGCGGCGCCACTGCGGCGGAAGCCCCTTTGCCCCGACCGGAAGTCCCGGCACGCGGGCCCAGTCACCCAATCGCCTGCGGTGGTGTCTGCTCGTGCGCCTGCGCGGGCCACGCCCGCGAAAGCCTGACTCTGATTGGCTGCGCCGTGCGTCTGTCCGCTCCTGCGGTTCGGCCCGCCCAGCCCGGGCGGGGAAGGAGGACTTGGCCACCTGCGACCCGTCCGCTTCCGCGGGCCTGCGGCTGGCCGAGTGGACCGGGGAGCGGGGGAACCGGGCCGTCTAGAATGACTGGCCTGCGTAACGAGCCAGCAGGTCCCTGGAGGTCCGACCCGGGAAAGACCGGACAGTCGGGGCTGAGAGCTCCGAGTGTGGTGACCGTGCTCAGTGACGTCCCTGGTAGACCACCAGGGGTGCCTCTCAACTCCGGGGTGAAGCCAGGGTCAGCCCGGGCCCCGTGCTGTGCCAGGGCCTGTCTCTGGATTGTCCTCGGCTGCGCCGGGCAGCGGAGCAGAAGGGAAAGAGGAGGTTTGTTCAGCTCGGGTCGAGGGTCAGTGTCCGTGGGGACAGGCCAGGAAGAGCCCCAGGACGAAGCCAAGGCTGAGATTGGGCAGCGCCCCGGCCAGGCGCCTCCCCGGTGCAGAAGCACCTTTGCTCCCGCTCTGCCTCTGCTTGGGGCAGGAGTCCTCACGTGTCCTGGCTTCCGTGCCCACCCTGCCCAGGCCTCTCCTAAAGTGCCTCCTGGAACCCTGTGTTTTCCTTGCATAGCACTTCCCTGAAACGAACCCATTCCCTCATTTTCCTGTTTCTTCCGTGTCTCCTCACCCGTGCTCTAGGAGGGCACGGAGTCTTGATGATGTGTGTGCCAGTTCTCCCAGAATAGCACCTGGCCAAGAGAAACTCCCCATAGATTGTCCAGGAGGCTAGGGAGAGCCAAGCCTGGCCTTGAAGCGTCTGCCCCAGAGAAGTCGGGGTGACTGTTGCAGATAAGTAACTCCGATGTTCAGCTCAGAGGAGCCTGGAAAAGACCCCCGTGATGCCTGCATGGAGTAGGTCCTTGGAAGGGCTTCCTAACCCCCTCCCCCACCTGGCCCCATACTAAAGCCCAAGACCAGGAGCTGTGTGGGAGACCCCAGACAAACACACAAGCTCCCTCCTGGATGGATTCTACACTTAAGTTCCAGCAGCCTCTTCTGGAACCTTCTCCTGGGGCCACAATGTGGGCTTCCCAGACTTCATGAGAACCATCTGTGCCCCTGCCAGCTGTGACACTGGGAAGCCCCTCAACCTCTCCAGCTCAGGGTCGTCATCCCTGAGAGGGACAAGGACACTACCTTCTGTGTGGGGGACAATGTGGTTAGGTCCCTGCAGGTGCTCGGAGCCCCAGCGTCTCCTCCTGCAGCCTGCCTTCCCTTCCACCGGAGCCTCACTTGGGGCCCTGTCCGCTTGGCCTGCTATCAGAATCCCCTATCGCCAGCCTCCTTCCTAACTGCCTAGGGGGCCCGGCCTGAGCCTACTGTCACCGCTCCCCCCTCCGCCAGGTCCCAGGCCCTTCTGACCCCTCTCCTTGCTCCCTCACCCCACTGTCTTACCCACACCTTGGAATCTGGTGGGATTGGGTTCTTGAAGGCTCAAGAGTACCAGGCCCTGTGTCCTGCTGGCTGCCCTCACAGAGGTCACAGCCAGTGGGGGCTCTGGTGGGTGCCAAGGGTTCCAGGAGGTCCGCACCAAGGGGCAGTGCTTTCCCAGACCTGGTGACCTTGCTTCTGGCCTAAACGGGCTGCACAGCCTCTTGGACGGACAGGCCTCCCGGGTGCGCCGGGTCTGAGCAGCCAGGCTGGGTCAGAGCTGAGCTCGACCCCTCCCCTGTCCTGGCCCCAAGGAAGACACAGCGGACAGCCGGGCTTGAACATTTAATGAGGCTCGGCCACGGATGGGCGGGGGCCTAGGCCTTGCGGGAAGCAGTGGTGCGCACGCGCAGCACGCTGGCGCGCAGGGCGGGCTGGTGGTCGCCCGCGGCCCAGCGCATGCCGGAGGCGGCCCCCGCGTGCTCCGGCCATGGCCCGTTGAGGTCCGCGTGGCCGCAGGCGCTGTACCACCATCCGGCTCCCGAGCGATCGTGGCTGCAGCTGGTGAAGGTCTGGGCGCCATCCGTGCAGGGCGTGCAGCGGTCATGGTCGCGGTCCAGCGTGCTGAAGCCACAGCCCTCCTGGTTGTCCGTCTGGCCCAAGCCCCGGAACGCGTCCCCTGCGCGGTGTGGTGGCGTGGGCAGCGGGCCAGCTGCCCCTCAGGCCCCCGCTCGCGGCCTTGCCATCTGGGACCCCAGAAGGGCAGGCACTTGGGGAGGGACAGTCTTCCCCAGAGCACAGAGGCTGGCAGATGTGGGCCGGAAAGTTGGGGGCTCCAGGGACCCAACCTCCCCCACCCACCCTGGCCTGCTGCAAGAGTCCCCCTCCTGCAGCCTGGAGAGCCCAGGGGCAAAGCAGGACACCTGGGGGCAGGCACAGGGGTTCCTTACCTCCCCAGCACTCACCTGCGTTCCCCGAGTACAGGCCGAGGGTCAGCTGGTAAAACTGGTCCTCCTTGTCCACGTGGAAGTTATCATAGTGGGCCTGAAGTGTGTGGTTGTCCGTGTCCAGGAGATCCACCACCAGCTCTGAGCGCAGGCCCGGCTGGGAGGTCAGGCCAGAGATGTGCTCCAGCCCCAGCCAGTGGTCACCTGCAGGAGTGGGGCACCCGGGCAGAGGCTACTGTGTGATGGGCCCCCAGCCTCCTCCTGCCATCTCTCTCCCATGTCCCCGGTGGGGGTCAGGGCCTTGGGGTGCTGGCTACACCCCTGTGCCCCACGGGCAGCACAGTCCTACCTCTCAGGTCTCCAAAGCCTCGTTTGTACTCCTGCCAGCACCTCTCAAAGTCCAGGGGCCTCCGCCGGCCCCGGTCTCGGCTCTGAATCACCGTCCAGCCACCGTCCGTGCGCATGTCACAGAGAACCTGGGGAACAGGCCAGCCCGTGGCGGGCAGCGCCAGGCTGGATGCAAGCAGGCCTGCCCCTCTCCTGCCCATCCTCCCTTAAACACTTTGCATTTGAAAACTGAAACTTTGTTTTTCTACTTATCAATGTCATGTAAACTGCATCACATTAAATTCACTTTCTCACAAAAGGGGTCAAACTTGGCAGTGAGGTCACAGGCCCCCAGGAGGGCTGCTCAGTTTGATGTCATTCTGCACCCTGCTTTGTTTTTTCACTTAATGTTGTCTCCTGGGCTCTTTCTTTGTTCATACCCTTCGAGGTGGGAGCCTAGGTTTCTCCCAGCCTTTCCGGGCTGTAACACAACGTCCGTGAACACCTCTGTGCCCGGGTGTGTCTGAGGACGGACTCCACCAGCAGCGCCTGGCCTGGCTGGCCCTTCTCCTGCTAGGTGGACAGTGCCATCCCTTGTTTTTTGTCCAAGTGACACACACATTACCCCCGGGCCCTCGCTGCGGGCTGCTCACCTTGAAGGGGGCGCTGGCTCCCTCTGGTTGGATGGCGTACACACCACTGCGGGCCCTGGGGCTCTCCACCCAGATGTGAGAGCAGTCCCTTCCTGTGGGGGATACGGCCAGGAAGGCTCAGGGCCTGGAGAGGGGCTATGCCCTCTCGGTGACTGGAACCAGAACCCTCCTCCTGCGGACGCCCTGTGACAATCTGGCGGACGATTTACGACCTTGGTCCTGGTGGGTGGGCGGCCACAGTCCCCTCACCTTGGGCCATACCTGTCTCAGGCCTCTTCGGAAATGGCCGTGCCTTGGGCTCTGCCAATTTGCTGGTCCCCAGCCCTCGGCCAGACCCTCGATTCTTCCCGAGGCCCCTGGACACCACCTCACGCCCTCACCTGCTGCCCTTGGAAGGTCAGTCTTGGCTTCCCTACCTTCCTCCTCCTGGCCTGGCAGTGGTCTGAGGGCTACCCCAAGTGCAGCTGGCGTTAGGAGAGAATACAGTGGAGCCTGGTCCTTGCCTGCCCTCCCCCCAGGCTGTTCTGGGCAGGGACCCGGCCAGGTCCTCATGGGGGGTGAGACCTGCTGGGTGGGGACCTGTGGGTGACAGGTGGGAGGCTGTCCAGCTTGGGCCCACCTGGTAGGCCCCTCCCTCTGCCCCCCCACCCAGCCAGACCTTGGGGTTCCAGAAGCACCACCGGCACCTGTGGAGAGAGGACCCTGGTGAGAGGCAGGCTCGGTAGCTCTGGGAGTCCCCAGCTCATCTCAGGCTAGTGAGACCCGTTGGCCGGACGGCCGCTCTTACCAGCTGTCGATACTGCACCATGGAGCTGGCCTGGGGCGCAGAGAGGAAGAGGAGAGCGGCAAGACCCAGCACAGGGCAGGCAGCCATGCTTCCTGGGGGTGCAGACATGGTGGGTGGAGAGCCCAGCCCAAGGCCCTGCCAGCCTCCCTTCATGCCCCCCCGGGTGCTCACTGTTGTCTTTCTGGGCAGAGCTGAGCCCCTGGTCCCCAGCACCTTTTGTGCGGGCGCTGGGCTCACCCCGCCTCCTCCCTGCCCAGGGGCCGGGCGGGGAGCCTGAGGGCGTGGACAGGGAGGTGAGGGCCGGGGCGCTCCTCTGAGCACACTTCCCCTTGGCGGGTGTCCTCGCCGGGCCCGGCGGGCACCTCCTGCCCCAGCCCTTGAGTCCCGCTTCCACACATTTCACAAAACAGGAGCTTCCAAAATTAGACTTTATTTCAGTTCCTAAGGAATGCGTACACGCGCCTCCGTGACAGGAAGATCACGGCCCAGTCCAGTTCACGGCCGTGGGTTTCACCTGGCTTCGTCAGACACTCAGCACAAGCACAATGGGGCAAGACCCCAGGCCCAGGGGGCCGTATAGACTCCGCGTCACAGACACACGGCCAGGAGTGGCGACGACACACACGGGCGACGCCGGGGTGGACGCCCCGAGTGGGGCCACGGGATGGTGGCCGGCACCCGCCGGCACATGTGCCAACTGGGGGGCCCTGGCGGACACGCGCCCTCTGTCCGCTGAGGGTGCGGCACGGGGAGCAGGTGCGATCCTCCTTGGCCGGGGGAAGGCTCAGGCCTGGGGGGGCCGCAGCCCCGGACGCCCCGCAGCCAGGGGCTGCCCGAGGGGGCAGCTGGGGGGGCAGCGTCCGGAGGCCGGCCGGGCCTGCTGCTAAAGCCAACCCTTCCCCCAGGCTCGCCGGCTCAGGGCTGAGTGCCCCCCACCCCCCACCACCAACACATCCTCTTTGTCCCAATCAGATTTAAGGCTAGTATTTCCCGACACTGGCTTCAGTTTGTTTTAAGTTAAAATTACCTGAGTAAAAAAAATTCAGACATTTTTAAAAGCCAAAACCACACCACTTCTGCAAGCAGAGCGGCTACCAAGCTCGGCCCAGCTGCCCTGTCGGGAGGCGGGCTCCCCGGAGCCGCACGAGGGCCGCTCTGGCCGCTCCCCAACGTGCCGGCGGGAACCCCACAGCCCAGAACCCACCGGGAGTCGCTCCCGGCCGGGGCCCGCCGCCAGCGCACGACAAGGCACAGTGAGGTAGGGGAGGGCTGGCCGTGCCCACCTCGGCCCCTCCCCCACCAGCTCGTCCTGATGCCCGTGAACCCCGTGAACCCCAGGAGTGGTCCCTGCAGGGTTGGGGATGGGGTGGGGGCGGGGCTGCTGGGAAGCCTGAGCTCAGAGCAGTTAAATAATTCTTTATTTGGGCGGGTTGGGGGAGGGCAGGCGTGGCTGGGCCTGGACCCCCACGGGGGGTGGCGCCCAGAGCTCCCCGGGGTGGGGGTGGGGGTGGGGGGGGCCCGCCCCAGTGCCTCTCAGCTGCTGCGACTCAGGAGCCGCCGCCGCCGCCGCCACCTCCGAGTTCGTCCTTCCTATTTGTGCGGCCGGGCCGTGGACGCCCTCTGCAGACAGTACTGAGTGACAGGCAGCGACAGGACCAGGCTGGTGGCGCGGCGTCCCATCCAGTAGAGGCCGTAGCCCAGCAGGCCCAAGAAGGCGGCCTTCACGGCCAGCCGTGACACTCTGCCGGAGATGGACGGCGGGGGGACGCTGGGGAAGGGAGGGCGGGCTGGGCCTGGCTCGGGGGTGGGGGGCATGTGCGCCCCCCAGCCCCAGCATGGCTGCCGCCCCCTCCCCAGGCCCCGCTCTGTGCTGGGGGACGGCGTGGCATGGGCGGGCGGGCGGTACTCACGTCATGATCTCCTGGATGTTGAGGTCCGTGGTCCAGTTCTTCTCGATGCCCGGGACGTGGCCCATGCCCACGACACCCACCACGACGGAGGGGACGCACTTCCTGGGCTCAGCTGTGGGGGAAGCGACGCGTCAGCAGCGGCCTGGTGGTGCCGGTGCCCGGAGAGCCCCCGCCCGGGCCGGCCGTCGCGGTCACCGTCGGAGGAGCGCGGCAGCTCGAGGCGCCGGGCGGCCTGCCTCAGCATGTAGGTCAGGTAGACGTCACGCTCCGAGACAATGGTGCGGTGCAGGTCGGGAAACTCGCCGATCATCTCCGCCATCATCTGCTCCAGCAGGTCCTTCTGCTTGCAGCGCTCCACGTCGTCCTTGCTGGGGGCAGAGGGCACGCTGCCAGCCTCGTGGGGACGGGGCGGCCAGCAGGAGGCTGGTGCTGTTGACCCAGGGCAGGGACCTCCGCACCCTTTGTGTTTGGGCTCACGGCGGAAGGAAGGGGTGGGAAGGCCTTGTTTGAGGAGGCTTAGCCCAAGAACAAGGGGGCCGTGCCGCACGGCGGGCCCTGGGCCATTCTTCCTGGGTGGGGCTGCCCGCGGGAGGCTGAGGGGCCCTACCTGATGGGGTCTGACAGGAAGCACAGGCCCCAGGCCAGCTTCACCTTCTGCCAGAAGGACAGCGCCGCGATGGCCCTCTTGAAGGTGACGGGGATGGGCCGGTCGCCCAGGTGGAACTTGCAGAAAGGCACCTTGCTGGCCTGGGGCAGAGGCTGGGTGTTGGCTGGGGAAGCCCGAGCCGCGGGCAGCTGCCCAGGTGCTGAGCCCCCTTCCCGGCTGAACCCAGACCCACCTCCTTGAAGGCCTCCCTGAACTCGCCGCCAGGAGCCATGCCCAGCTGCTCGGTGATGTGGGCCGACACTTTCAGCAACAACATCTGCATGAGTCCGGACATGACCCCGTTCTGCAGGGGAGGGGCCGACGGTCAGCGGCCACGTGGACGCTGAGCACAGACTTCCTCAAACGCGAGGGGAGGCCCCGCCTGCGTTCCGGGACTGAGCGAGGGCCGTGGACAGGCCGCCACGTCTACAGTGGATGCCCCTTCCCTCCTGCCCCTCCAGCCCAGACCCCAACTCCTCTGCCCACGTCCCCCTGAGGGGCACATGTTGTGCTGGGCTGGCGGGGACTCTGAGACCACCCCTCCGCCCTTTGCCGAGCTCCTTGGGTCCCTGTCCAGATCCTCCCTGGGGGCTGAAGCTCACCCACCTTACCTCTCTTGTCTGAAACCCAATAAAGGCATGCCCCTCTCCCGCCCGGGGCCTCCGCGCCGCCTGGAAGGCCGCGTGCTCACAGGCGGGCAGAGCGGGGAGCGTGGCTGCCTGGGGAGGGGCCCGGCCCGCGCCCGCCCGACACCGCACCTGCCTCACGGCCTGCTGCAGCTTCCCCAGGCTGAGCTCCTTGGCCTCCTGCAGCAGCGCGCCCTCGTCCATCTTCAGCATGGACACGCGGTACGGGCACAGCTCCACCACCACCACGTCGGGCTGCAGCTCCCGGATGGTCTGCAACGGACAGCCGCCTCAGCCCGGCGCCCGCCCCAGCGCCGACCCCGACCAGCGGCCGTCCCCAGGGGCCGCCTCAGCCGCCGCGGCGACAGCTCACTTAAGTGACTGACAGCGACACAACAGAAAAGCGCACGAGGCCTCAGAAACCCCTTTCCTGAGGGGCACTGGGGTCACGCAGGAGGCGGCAGCTCGGGCGACGGGGCCTCACCTTCACCACGTCCTTCTTGCTGTCGTCGCTGAAGTGGGCGGTGCCCACCACGTACACCCTGCTCCCGTCCTCAGCCACCAGCTCGGTCACCGTGCGCGGCAGGCTGGGCCGCTCTCGCCTCCTCCTCAGCTTCATCTCCAGGAGCAGAGTCAGCGCGTCCGCGTCGGCTGCAGGGACAGCAGCTCAGCTGGGGTGCCGTGCACACCGGCGGCCTGGGCTCCCGGTTCTCAGGGCTGAGCCACACCCGGGGCCCAGATGCGCACAGGGGCATGCGCACCCGAGCAGCACCGCCCACGGGGGTCCCTCCCAGCTGCGACGTGCCCGTCCCTGCTCACTACGGTGTGCAGCTGGGCACGGCACCGTCTGACGAGACCCTCCCTATGGAAAGGGTCCTGGGCCTCGGGAAGCTCTGCATCCTCCACGAGAGGGAGCCCCCAGCCGCCACGGCCCCCATGGCATCCCTGAAGCACTCAGACCCCCACCCCAGGGAAGGGGCTCCTGATGGAGCTCCACCAACCCTCTTGTGCTCCAGGGCCTCCTCCCCAACAACCGGGGCTGGCCCGGGCCGCTGGTCGCCACACTCAGATCGCCCAGTCCGAGCCCCTGCGGCCAGGGAACTGCCCCTGCCCCCCAGCCCTGACCGGTCTCAGAGAGCACGCACACAGGTTCTGGGATCCTCCAGAAAGCACTCTGGGCACCACCTCTGCAGCCCCCACCGCCACAACAGGTTCGATGCCGGCCTGCAGAGGGAAGGGGGCGTCTGAGTCGGGGTGCCCACCTCCCTGGGACCCGCCTGGGCTCAGGGCACCCACTGGCCCCCGGTGGAGCCTACTCAGGACTCGGGCCACTGCTCCCCAGCAATCACAGCCTGTCTGTGATCATCGCCTGTGTGCAGCCCACCCCCAGGGCTCCCTGCCCCAAGGTCCCCCTTGGCTGACCCTCTGGGCAGGAAAACCACACAAAGCTCTCCTACAGAAGCAGCAGAGTGATCCCAGGCGGCCACACGGAGGGGGGACCCACACTCCGCTGACCAGCTAGCTGGACCCTGAGCCCGAGGTCATACAGGAAGCAGGCCCCCCACACCCCAGTATCTGGCCCAGGCCTCTGACCTCCTGAGGTGGCTGGCCCTGCTCCTCCTCCCCCTCCATGGCTGGGTAGCGGCTCCTGGCACCGATGAGTGAAGCCTGAGGAGACAGAGGAACCATGTTCGCACCTGGAACCCCAGGGCCGTGCCCAGGGCTCAGTCTGTTTTGAAAGATCCGTGGGTGGGATCACAGGCTCTGCACTTCCAGACAGATCGTCACCTGTCCATCGCCAGCTCTGGAGGTCCAGGGTCCCTGTGACCGGGCACAGTAGGCGTGGGACCTGTAAACCCTGCACCACAGGGCTAAGAACAGGGCTGGGGACGCCTGGCTTTGCTCCAGCTGGTGAACTGGGGGTCCTCTGTGTCGCCAGGGACAGACAACTGCCAAAGACAACGGACCGTTCAGACCTCCAGGGCCAAGGGGAATCAGGGGCCCGAGACCTGTGTCAGGCCGTGGGATTCTGGACACCGGAAGGGCCGGCAGCACTGACAATGCAGACCTCACCCACGCTTCCCCAAGACGCCACGGGGAAACTCAGCCCCGAGTCTGAGAGCAGGCTGGCCGGCACAGTGCGGGAGAGCAGCTTGAAATGAGGAGCCCCTGGAGAAGTCTGACGCGTGACTGCAGGCTGTCACTCCAACTGGTCTGAAGCTGTGGGGTGCTATCGTGTTTGGTTCTGGAGTCTGCCTCTGTCCCATGGGCACCAGGGGATGGAAGGACGGGGAGCGGCGCGGTGGGGAGCAATGCTCGCGGGCCTCACTTCAGTCTCACTCTCGCACCGCCCTTCTCAACGTTCCACAGTAAGGAAGGAAGGGCACGCGGTGAAGTAAGACACTGCGTCAGGTTCCTTTCCCCTCTGAGCGCCGCGATCCCAGCTCCCCCCAAGCCCGTTTCCTCCTCAGCAGCAGGAGGGACCCACCACCTGCGCAGGCAGCTCAGAGATGGGGCGGGGCTCCCTCCCAGTTTAACCAAATGCCTGATCTGGTGTCCAGGGACACCCGGACAGGCCTTGGAGCTGATCGGGGTGGGGTGGGCAGCCCATCCTGAGGATGGCCAGGTTTCTGAAAGAAATACAGTCACAGTAAGGGTCAGAAAGAGGAACTGGCTTAGGGCCAAAGGAAGCAGCTAGGCCCTGGTGGGAGGTTGGCCAGCAGAGAAGGGTGGCTGGGGAGGGGAAAGAGGGCCCGGACTTCTAAGCGCTCCTCCCAGAATACCTCCTGTCCAGGATCCCCAAAGCCCCGTCTTCCCGCTTTACAGATTAAAGCACTCCACCAATGCAAGATGCCAACTAAGTACAAACAGGAAGCGGTGCCTGAAGCCAGAGGGCGGGGCTGAACAGTCAGGGGAGCTGGCCTGCCCCTCCTCAGGCTCCTGAGCTGGCCCAGGGGGGCAGCTGGAGATGCCGGTCCTTAGCCCAGCTTTACACAAAAAAGCAAACAGTTCTTACTTCCAAGCAGCACAAGGCTGCCAAAGTACCAGAAAAACTTCTTAAGAAAACATCCTGTGCTCTGGCAGGGAAGCTCCTATTAACAACCAGCAAATGGGAGGTCACCACGTTGTCGCCACAGCCTTCCCTCCCACGGGTGTGGTGGTGGCAGGTCTGGGGCGTGGTGGCCCTCACCCACCCTGGGGCAGTGTGGCCAGACCCACCCTCTGAAGCCCAGGAGGAAGCCTGTGCCCACAGGGGACAGGCCGGGGGGGGGGGCAGGCGGCACCTTTCTGGGGGTGCCCTTCTGGGTCCTGCCTCCTGTGGGCTGGGGGTATGCGGGTGGCAGACGAGCCTGTCAGGCCTAAAGCCCAGCCTTGAGCCTGTTAAGTGCCAGGACCCGGGTCCCCTGGAGCTCTCTGTCCCACTCCCTGCAGCTGCTCCCCAGGGATGCGTGCCTGGTCTAGTCAAGCAGGAGGGCCACTGAGACCCCTTCAGCCTGAGTCCGTGATTCTGAGAAGCCTCTTTCTCTGATGCTGCCGCATCCACACACTTTCCAATACCCTGGTTTCTCTCAAACTCAGAGGTGGGGTACCCTGGCAATACCCTTGCAGAATGTCATTTCAGTGGGTTGTAAATTTCAAATATTTATGGCTGGGGCCTGAGCCTTTCCCAGCTGCCAGGTGGGAAGCAAAGGCCCCCACAGACCTCCGAGCCCAGGCCCCACCTCTCTGCACCCACCAGTGGCTGCCAGGGTCGTCCACATCCCTCCTGGTTTCCTGCCACACATTCTCTGGATCTACAGGTCCCAGCAGTTCCTCACACCACTGCATGCTGCAGTGACAAGCAGAGCTCTGGCTGACACCCTCGAGGGGAGACAAATGTGCCCCTTCCTAAATCCATACCCCAGTGTGTAGCCCTGCTACTGGGCCGCGGTCCAGCCACCAGTGCTGGGGGCCTCTGGAACCTGGCACAAAGCGGGAAGAGCCTTCTGCCAGATGCAGAGGCTACCCACTCCCTCCGACCAGCTGTCACTGCCAAGCAGGGCTGTCCACCGAGATGACCCGTGGGCAGATGGCTCAACTGTGCTGCAGGGGATGGTCTGGGTTTGGCCAGATCTCAGACCAGCCACCTGGTGCTGCATGGCCCCGGGCAGGACCCTCCAACCTGCTAGGACTCTTAGCTCCTCCTCTAGGATCGGGGTGGTTAGGGCCGTCACCCAGACGTCCCATCCGTCTGCACACAGTAGGCCCTCTCCCAGCTAAAGACGTGTGCCACACGCAGATTTCACTTCAGCTCATAACCTATAGACCTCTGTGGGCTTCCTCCTGTGTGGGCAGGAGCAAACCCCATGGGGCACAAAAGAACCAGCAGTCTGGTTTCAGGGGACAATGGAACACGAGTCTTCCTTGGCCGTCTCCTTATCTGTAGAGGGACACACCATGATCTGGCTCTGGGAATCACAATGCTGCACACAGAGGACAGCAGGAGAATCACCGCAAGCTTTCAGGAAAACAAACTCCAAAGTGGTGGGAATTCCCAACAGCCCCAGGAGGACCCACCCTGCCCAGTACTCCAGGAAAAGCGCCTGTTCAAAGGACAGGAAAAGCCCCACTTACACTAGGGACCCACCTGGGGTGTACAGCCCTGAGATACAAATCAGAGTAACACGTTAAACTGTTCTGCATTGGATGACGTTATTAGCATCTGAAAATGTTTTGCTGGGTGTCCGTTTCAGGACAGAAGCAGAGGACATCAGACAGTTCAGTGGGAGTGGCAGACCCAGGTTCCTGCTTGCCCAGCCCAGGCAGGGGAGGATCCCATTGCTATGCACTGAACTGCGTCCCCCAAAATTCATATACTGAAGCCCTAATCCCCAGGATGATGGTGTTTGGAGGTGGGGCCTTCGGGAGGTGACTAAGGTTACGTGAAGTCATGAGGGTGGGGCCCCATGATGGTATTAGGGCCCTTATGAGAAGAGACACCAGAGATCTGGCTGTGTGAGAACACAGTGGGAAGACAGCCATCGGCAAGCCAGGAAGAAAAAGCCCTCATCAGCAACCACCCTTGATCTCGGACTTCCAGCCTCCAGAGTTGTGAAAAAACAGTCTGCTATTTAAGCCCCATCTCTGCTGTTTGCTATGGCTACAGAGCAGACTGAGACACCCACCGCTGCCCCCCTCGCCCCTCTAAAAACTGGAAAGCCACAAACTGCCTCCCGGATCCCAGACTGGCTTCTCAGTGCGGCCAAGACCCGACCAGCACCAAATGGAGTTCCCAGAAAAGCCTGCATCTCCCAACCAACCCACCAGGCTTGCTCAGAGAGTCAGAGGTCCCAATCTGGGCAGACCGGTGGGCTGTAGAAATAAATGTCCAGCCAGGAGATGGCAGGATGTTGCCAAAGCCCTGACCTCCCCAATGCCCCCACTTCTTAAGCCTGGGCACCCTTGGCCACTTGAGACCCCCCTGAGTCTGGCAGCACCTGCTTTATGGAGGTGTGGCAAAGTTTGGGTTTGGGATTGGGATAGAGGACATACGCCCACTTGTATCTGAGCTGGAGGCCTGAATGGCTCCTTTTCCAGCTCACCTGACTGACCCTCCTGGAGCCTGGACACGGGGCCCATTGCCGGGCCCCCACACTGACCAGCACGGCAGGGCGCTGTGTAGGGGTCTGGCTACTCACCCTACCAGGCTCTCTCCTGGCAGGCTCAGACACCATAGCATCGTGGCCATTCTGCAAGACTGACCAGTGGTCCCAGGGGCAAGGGTCCCTTCCAGTCATGCTGCAAGGGGGTGAGCAGGAGCAAAAGGGGCGGCAAGAGACCCAGAGAGAGCTGAGCCTGCCCAGGAGTGCAGTGAGCCTGGTGGCCGCACATCTCCCTCTCCAGCGCACCCCAAAAGCCAGTGGGATTCCACCTGGAAACCACCCATTCTCCTAACGAAGCTGTCCTGATCCCCAAAGGTGGCAAGGACTTGTGAGCGGAGTTCCTAGTCGTTTTTGAGAGGCCGATGCCAAGGCGGCCTGCGTCTCCGGGGAGAGCTTCTACAGACTCTCATACGCGGTACTTTGTGGCACAGAAGTTACACCTCCATACGCTGCTTCGTGGAAACAAAGTGGAGACTGTTGCAGGCCTCTGAAGTTCGGCCGCGCGCACACCGGCGGAGACCTAGCTCCACTCTGCCATATGGCAGCCCTACTCGCTCGGCTTGAAGGGCAGAGGCCACCAGCACTCGGGAAGGGCCGGGGTCTCCGCCGGGAGAGGCCCGCGGCCCCCCGCCCGCCCCACCCGAGCCCTCAAGCCCTCTCCCCCGCCCCCTTCCCCTCGAGCCCTGGCCGCCGACCCGGCCCCGCGCGCCCTCCTTACAGGCCTGGGCTGACCCTTCCAGCCTCAGACCCCACGCTAGGGGCTGACTGGGCCCGGTCCAGAGCGAGGTGGCCCCCGACCCCGACCCGACCCCGACCCCTGCCTGTCAGCCGGGGCCCGCGCCGCGCAGCGTACCGAGGCGGGGCGGCGCTCCTCAACCGGCCTCCATGCGGCTAGTCGCCCCACCGGACGGGGCGGACCGGGGCCGGGACCGGGGGCGGAGCGGCCGGACGGGCCGGGGCCGGGGGCGGGCGGCGCGCGGCATGCCGGGAAGCGCAGTTCCACGCGCCGCCCGTCCGCTCCGTCGGCGCGCTCCGTCCGCGCCGCCGGACTACACTTCCCAGGGATCCACGCGCGAGCGCCCGCGGACTACACTTCCCAGGGGCCGTGCGCGAGAGCCCGAGGACTACACTTCCCAGGGGGCCGCGCAGGAAAAGCCCCGCCCCACCCCGCCCCGCTCCGACACCGGCGCCTCTGGTTCTAGGAGGGAGGAGGAGATTCTGGACGCGTGAGTTCGCGTCCCCGGGCCTGTGGGGGAGCCCGGCGGCCTTGCAGAGCACTCTTAAATTTTCTGACCGCAGCTCCCAGTCTGTAAAAGGGATGATGTTCCCCACGATGTCCACGGAGAGACTTTGTGTCAATCGCCCAAGGGGCAGCCCGTAGTGGGATGGGAGGAGCAAAACACTCGGTTGTGGAGCAAGCCCACGTGGCTCGACCTGGGTTGGGGGTGCCTAGACTCCCGCGCGCCGGCGACCGGGCCATCCCTCGACTTGGTGGGTGGAGTCCCCTGGGAGGGCAGGCCCCAGGGGTCCTGCTGCCTACCAGGCTGAGACCTGGACCCCAAGCCCCGGAGGGGTGTTTGATGGGCGGTCTCAGGACGGGCGGACCCCGGTGAGCCTGGAGCCACCGACCCGCTGCCGCGGAGGGCCCCAACCACCATGTCTCTGGCCCCTCGTCGTCCCCATTTGGTCAAGTGGGCGGTGGGGCGTGGGAGGCGGACTCCTAGTAGGGTGTCCCGAGGCCACCCCCCTCTTCTCCCCACGTGGAGCGCCCCCGGCCGCCCACCCCCACTGCCTGGGCCCGGGAGGGGGCCTGGGGGCTGCTGCCCTCGCCTGGGTCCTCCTCCATCCTCACAGGGTGGTTCTGGGGCTGGGCACCCTGCAGCTGGTGGATGTGGGGACGGCTTGCCTGCTGGCCACACGTGGACCCCCAGTCAGCTCCACCGAAGCTTGTGTCCAGCTCAGGGCCATGGGACGACTGGCTGGCTGGGGGCCTCAGTAGCTGGAGCAGGCTGCCTGGCCCTCAGTCTGGAGCTACTTGGGAGTGAGGGCACAGTCCAGTCCAGCCCCCGCTGGGCCTGGACCTGCTGGGCCAATACACCAGCACTCGGAGCTGGGCACTGGGCCGCCCCTCAGGTTCCAGGAAGAGAGGCCCTGGCATTGGTGACCTGTAGGGGTCACAGGTTCCCGTGTTCTTTGGGGTCCAGCTGATGTGGGAGATAATCCCCCGGCCACTCTTGGTACCAGGCTAGGCTGTTTGCCCGCTGAGCTCTGTATACGGGAGGCTCCAGGCTGACGCTTCTGGGCCAGGCTTGCCGGCCACCTCCCTCCTATGGCTTCTTGGTCCCCGAAGGGCCCGGCTGGCCTCAGGGAGGCCTCTGTCCTCCTTGGTACGTGCTCCTCCTGTCCAGTTACTGTTCCGTCCCTCTGTGCCGGCGCAGGTCGTTTCTGCGTCCCAACCACCTTGGCCGCCTTCTCAGAGCACACACTGCGGGGCAGTGTGCGGTGGGGCCTGGAGCGAGTCTGGCTGCCAGGCCCATGCTGTGCCGGCGTGGCAGGAAGAGGCCTGGGTTCCAGTCTTGCCTGTGTGGGAGCCTCTTCTTTTCTGAGGCGGGGACAGTTGCCCCCGGCCGCTGCAGTGCCCTGGCTACAAGGAAGGGGTGAGGAGATGAGAGGTGGGTGGGGGGCTTCAGACCAACACTAGAGCTGATGGGCGCCCTCCTGCACTAGTGGGGTAAGGTGGCGGCCCTCGGCACCTGCAGGGAGAGCTTGGCTTCTATGGGACGATGACTTGGGCTCTTCTCTTCCCCAGCAAACCAGGGCAAGGGTTCAGCTCACGCTGAGGGCACTGCGTGTGCTCCGAAGGACAGACCTCTGCGGGATGCGACTTGCTCTGCAGTGTCCTGCCGGGCGTTGGCCCCGGGGACAGGTGGCTGATAGCCTGGCAGAGCAGTCTCCCCAAAGACACAGAGGTGGCTGCGCTGGGGGCCTCCTCGGCGGGTGTGAGCTAACCGTACTTAGACGTGTGTGTGTGTGAACATCGCTCAGCCCGCAGTACTGGTGTTCACTGGCAGAGGGACGGTGCACGAGACCGGCCCGCTGCACAGCCCGGGTAGCGAACGCCTCTGCAGGGCTCTGGGGCCATCTCCACTTTGAGAGCAGTCCCCGGGGCAGGGGCAGGGATGACCCGTGCAGGGCCCAGCTGAGCTGTGCACGTGGATGGGCAGGGTGGGCAGGTGAGTGTGGCCTTGGATGGCTGGGGAGGCTGGACTGGACTCCAGCCCCACTCAGGGGAAGGCCGGGGGGGGGGCGTGGCAAGAGCTGCTGACTTGAGTCGCCCAGGTGGGCACAGCTACCCTGCTCACAGGGTCATGGAGCCGGTTGATGGTGTGGGACCAAGGTAGGGGGGAGCTGCTGAGGGACCAGGGGCTTGTCCCCACCCTGCAGAACTGGTCCTGTGGGCATGTGGGGTCCCTTCCCTGGACACGTGGAAAGTGAGTGCCAACCCAAGGGGCAGTGGGCTTCACAGCCTGGGATGCTGGGCGGGAAGTGTCCTGGCTCAGGTGAGGCCGAGTGCTCTCTGGAGACAGGGTGTATTAATGATGCCTTTTCGTTTTCTGATATTTTGACATTGGGCCAAGTTGACCCTGGAAGGTCGGCCCCTCCCAGGACTAATTCCTAGAAACAACAAACTCCCATGTACAAACCAGCCGACCCAGAGCCCCGGCCCACCACCCCCTCTGTGGGGCTCCCACCCTCGGGGCCTCCCTCACCTGCTCCCACCACCCAGGGCAGGTGCCCGACAACCAGGGGAGCCCGGGAACCCGTGGTCGGTATTCACGCAGGCCATTCCTAAGCCTGTTCACCTGCCTTGTCCGTTCCTTCCTGCGGAAACCACAGGAATGGCTCCTGCCCTCGTCCCCCTCCCGCTCTGCCTGCTGGTGCTTCCCCCAGCGGCCCCCAGCCTGGGCACAGCGTGCCCCCTCCTCCTGGGGGCTGTGAGTGATAAGCTATCTTCCCGATGGCGGCTGTCTCCTGGTCGCAGGCCTCAGCACACCTGAGTGATAATAAAACCACATTTTAAAATCCATGGAAGGGGCGCCTGGGTGGCTCAGTCGTTAAACGTCTGCCTTCGGCTCAGGTCACGATCCCAGGGTCCTGGGATCGAGCCCCACATCGGGCTCCCTGCTCCGCGGGAAGCCTGCTTCTCCCTCTGCCACTCCCCCTGCTTGTGTTCCTGCTCTCGCTCTGTCTCTCTCTGTCAAATAAATAAATAAAATCTTTAAAAAAAAAAAAAAATCCACGGAGGGATGCAGTCCCTTGTCTGTGTCCCTGTATGATGCGCCAGCTGCAGGGAAGGTCGGCCCGCCCAGCTCAAGGCTGCCCCGGGGATTCAGGTGCCGGGCGGGGCAGGTCTCTGGGCAGCACAGCAAGCGGGCTCACGCCGGTCTCAGCCATGGCCCCCCCCCACTCTAGGGCCCACAGGTTTCTGGCCTGGCTGCCTCAGCTACCTGGCTCCGAGGAGCCTTTGTTCAGATTCTCGGGGTCCCCAGCCATGAACCGAAGGGCATGTGGCTCCATGGTGTACCCGTAAGACTAGGCTCATCCCACCTGAGTCGTGGGCCCAGTGAGGAAGGCCCCCTGCCCTGGGTCCCTGGAACATGAGGGGCACCCCCAGGCCGTATCAAGGGGACCTCTTCCGGGAAGATTTCGTGGCTCTCCCTGTTCCCCTAAGTGTACCCAACAGGCCCCTGTCCCCAAGCATCTGATGGAGGGGACAGCCTCCTGGGGGCTCCTGCCTCTGCCTCTGTTGAGCCTGTGAGCCCAGGGAGGGCTCACCTGAACTACCCCCCAGGCCTGGGGAGCGTGCCTGTCAGTCAGAGGTCACGGAAGGTCAATGGCAAGGGACCACCACGTGCTCCTGCCTCACAGTGGGTGCAGCCGGGCCCCCAGGGTGGCCTGGAGGGCAGCGTCCCCGCGTGATGACGGTGGGTGGAGGGCGGCAAGCCCAGTCAGAGCACAGGCCTCCTGCAGGGCGGACCACACGGGACTCAGGCGGTATCAGAATAGTATTTATTGATCTGCTCGGTGCTACCTTAATACTGTCACGTTGTCGCCGTGGCTGAGGTAATAGGGACAGAGCCTCCGAGCGCCGGCCCTGGGTGCCCACGGGAAGCAGCGTGGGTCCTCGGGTGGGGGCTGGTGGCCTGGGTGGGGGGACGTGGTTATTGCGTTGGACTCCTTCCCTTGCACGCCGGCGTCCACACCGACTCAGCTCCGTGCCCACTCACAGCCCGTGCGTCCACGCCGGTGCCCACACCGCTCTGCTCACTGCTCGCCCGCTCGCGCCCGCTCACGCACACATCCACTTGCACGCCGTGCCCTCGTCCTCTCCCTCACGCGCCCACGCACACGCCGTCCTGTCTCCTGATAACGCACACTCAGTAGTTACAGTAATCCTAGTAAAATAAAGTACAGGTATGTCGGGATACAAGGAGAAAGTGCATGTTGATCTGATGGAGGGTGGACCCCGGCACCTCCCACTGCAGGAGGGAGCCCTGAGCACGGCCCCTTGGGCATAGCCGGGCCTGGCGGTATGATCACCCCCGGCTTCCTTCCAGGCCCAGGACCAAAGTTGTCCTGCCTTAGCCTGGACCCAAGGCAAAATCGACTAAAAAAATAGACTCTTCACCTCACGGCCGAGTGCCTGATGCAGGGATGGGGGTGGGGCTGGGGGCGGCTGCAGGCCTTCCTGGCTGGGGGCTCCGCTGGGGTCAAGGCCAGCTCCTGGCCCAGCCAGCACCCCAACGACGCTGTCTTGGGGGGCGGGCGGGCCAGGTGCTCAGCCCCGTGGCATGCGGACAGGAGGCCAGGAGGCGCGGGCAGTGCCGGGCGAAGCAGAGACCACATCCCCGGGGGGCTGGAGTCCGCGGCACTCCTTGGTCACGCGGAGGGCTCTGTAATGGCCCGGGCAGCCCTGTTCCTCAGAACTCCACGGTACTCACTACTGTCCTCGGCTCGTCGAAGGTGGCGATGAGGATCTGCTGGGGGGGTGGGATGGCGATGAGGCTGCCCACGTCTGGGGGGGCCCGGGGACCCCCGTCCTCCTCTTCCCGGGCTTCATACAGCGTGCTGATGTGCAGCAGTGGGTGCGTGGCGTTGCGGCTCAGGATGGCGAGCGGGTCAGCTTTGCCCAGAGTGGCTGGCGACAGAGGGGCTGTGGCGGGGGCTGCTGGGGGCGAGCAGACGTGAAACGGGCCGCCGGAAGGAAGCGAGGCCCGGGCTGGCTCTGCTGGGTACAGGATCTCCTTGTCAGGGAGCGGAGCATCTGCAAACAGCCGAGAGCAGGGGCAGGTCACAGCCTGCGGACCGCCCGCCCCTCCACCGCTGCTGCCCCTCTCAGACCCCGCCGGGCAGAGACTGGTCACCGAGGGCCCCGAGAGGGCTTGATTCTCCCTCCTCCTGCCTCCTTAGCCGTGTGGGGCCGCCCGAGACCCTCTCTGCACACTCCAGCATGCTTGGGCCGAATCTCGCGCTGCCTCAGGAGCAGCAGGGCCCATTTCCAGAACCTTCTCTAGAGCCTGAACCTACTGTCAATATCCCCCTGGGCTCTCCTGCTAGCATTCCTCCTGCGCGCCGGGGAGGGCCCCTCACGGCCTGCCTGCGTTCTGCCCTCAGGTCGGCCCCTGGCTGCCCACCCCGTTCTTCCACCTAGCTGCTTCACCCGCGCACATGGTTCCCAGATGCCTGGTCTGCAGAGGACCGTGCGCGGGGTGGGGGTGGGGGTGGGGGTGGGGGGCGTCCCCGGCCGCCTACCTTTGGTGGGTGCTGAGGCCAAGCCCAGCGCACACTCCTCCGCCTGGGACAGGAAACCCCCTTCCTGGCTCCGGGAGGCGGGCAGGGCGGTGGCGGGCACGGCCTCGGGCTTGGCCTTCTTGGTGCCCAGGATGTAGGGGTGCACGTCCAGGGAAAAGTGGCGCGCGTGCTTCTTGTCGGGAGCGGGCCCCGCGTCGCCCCCGCCGCCCTTGTAGTGGTGCGCGGCGCGCGCGCCCGCGTCCAGCAGCGGCGCGATGAGCGTGTCGGTGGCCGTCTTGCGGCGTACGGGCTTGGGCTTCTCGGCCTTGCTGTTCTCCACGCGCATGATGGCCAGCGGCTCCTTGAAGGGCTGCGGCAGCGGGTTGCTGGTGGGGATCCACTTCATCTTCTTGCGCGGCCGCTTGACGACGGGCGGCTCGGCGGCGCCGTCGGGCTCGGCCGGGTTGGCGCTGGGGTCCACGGTCTGCACGCCCGTGTCGCGCACGGTGGGCGTGGCGTCGTGGTTGGACTGGGCCAGCGCGGCCAGCAGCTGCCGCACCACGTTGTCGTACATGAGGTCGCTCTCGTTGGTGATGAAGTCCAGCCGGTTGAGCGACTTGATGTGGTCGCGGTTCTCGTTGCAGAACATGGCCAGGATGTTGATGTCGCAGAACTGCGAGCGGCGCCACTGCCGGCGCGTCTTGATGCCCACCTTGTGCAGCTTGTCGAAGATGAAGTTGCTCTTGCGGAAGATGAACAGGTGGATGAGGTTGACGAGGATGATGAGGTTCATGGCGCACAGCAGCACGATGTCCACGCCCGCCACGATGCGCTGCAGCTGCACGGACGGGAGCTTGCAGCTGACGCGCACGGCCGGGCCCCCGCCAGCCGGCCCGTCCGGGGACGCGCCCAGCGCGCACGTGAACTCGTTCTGCTTCTGGGTGGCGTAGTAGGTGCACAGGTAGGAGATGGGCGCCACGCTGAGCAGCAGGATGAGCAGGTGCCGCGCCAGGTACAGCTTGGCCAGGAAGTTGCTGCGGCCGCGGCGCTCCAGGTACTTCTCGAACAGGTTCTGCTCGGGGCTCTTCTCCTTCTCGGCGTTCTCGATGATCTCGCGCCGCTCGCGCTCCGTGATGCCGGGCCCCTTGGACTGGATCTGCTTTTCGATCTTGGGGGCGCGGCCCTCGGCCGCTCGGTGGTAGCAGTTGTCGATCTCCTGCAGCAGGAAGTTGAGCTCGGAGGTGAGGCGGGTGGAGGCCAGGAACTCCCAGCCCAGCGCGGGCACGTACATGATGGCGGCAAAGGCCAGCAGCGAGTAGGGCAGCAGCTTGTGCTCAAACAGCGACGGCCACAGGCTGGCGTCCACGCCGGGCAGCGCGTCCCGCAGCTCCGTCCAGCAGTAGCCGCGAGCGTACAGCGCCTGGTCGCGAGTGAAGTTGTGCGGCGTGTAGCAGTAAATGGGCTCCTCTGAGGGCAGAGAGGAGACTCGGGCTGGGGCGCGGGGGTGGGGGGCGCGCCAGACACACCAGGGACTGCTGTTCCCCAGCAGAAATGCCCCGGTCACCCACGACCCACCGTGGTGGCTGGGGGGGCTCACCCTGGAGACCCCCACATACAGCGGCTGCCTGTGGCACAGGTGGGGGTACAGCCCCCCAGGGACTGCCCTGCACTTCAAACCCGGGGTCCCTCTCTGTATGCGCAGGGTCTGTGTGCACGTGGGGGAAACCCAATCCCACAGGGAAGCAGGACAGGCCAGTCAGCACAGCTACCGGCCCTGGGCTGCACTGCCGGGGGCTCCATCTTTAGGAGGGTGGACGGCCCGGACCGTCCTACCTGGCCAGAGGCAGTTATGGTGGCACAAAAGTGGGCCCTGCCTGCCCTTGAGGGGTATGGGGTGTCTCTCCCAGACCCACTGTCCGGGAGCAGGGCAGGCTGGGAGTCCTGGGCGCTGGGTGGGCACGGGCAGTGCCCTGGACTCTGGCAGGAGCACTCACCAGGACGGCAGTGTCTGCCGCTAGGAACGGTGGAGACCTCCTGAATTACAGAAAAAAGGCTGTCACTGAACTTTATTTTCCCTCCCAGATGACGACAGGCACAAACCAACAGCAAAAGGACGTGTCTGGAGCCACGCTGGGGTCCACCTGCTGGGGTGTTACATTTGAACACTTCTCCAAAGGGCAACACCTGGCAGGCGTGGGGCTGTCCTTGTGCGGCACCAGGCCCCCACGTTCACGGCCCTGAGGGACTGGCCACCCTGCTGCCAGGCCAGCTTGAGACCTCTCACCACAGAGGTCGGGGGTTAGCGGCCCCCCTACAGCGCTGCCCAGATTGCTCCTCTGGCTGGTGGGATCCTACCCCCAGACCTGGCTCATGGCCCCCACCTCCTCCCCGGGGAGGCGCAGACCCTTTCCAAAGGTGTCATGTACTAATACCCAGAACTTTACACAGACTCTGCTAGGGGGATTAGGTTAGGACTCGGGGCGGGGGTGGGGGTGGGAAGGATGACCCTGGATTATCAGGTAGGAGTCCTTATAAGAGGGAGGTGGGAGGGTCGGAGTCAAGGATGTGAGGATGAAAGCAGAGAAGATGCCACTGTGCCAGGCTTGAAGGTGGAGGACAGACCACAAGCCAAGGAGTGTGGGGTCTTTAGAAACTGGAAAAGGCAAACGACAGTCTCCCAGAGCCTCCAGAAGGAGTGAGGCCCTGCTGACCCCTAGACGTTAGCCCCATAAAACTCATTTCAGATTTCTGAGCTGCAGAGCTCTAAGATCGTAAACTTGTGTTATTTAAGCCACTAAGTTTGTGGTCACTCGTTAGAGCCTCAGCCGGAAGCTAACGCAGGTGGTGGCCGGCCACTTGCCGGCTGGCTGCCTCCTCTGCTGAGACCCTTTCCTGCCCCCCTGTGCCTCCCCCAGTGGTGTGAACACACGTTCTCCCACGGTGCTGGGAGCCGAGGAGGTGGGACCCCATACACGAGGGAGGGCGAGGCCCTCAGAGGCCACAGACGAGGGTCGGGGAGACTTGGCCGCTGAGACATGCAGCCTCCCCTCCCCAGAGAGCAGTCAGCCTCGCCGGCTCCCCTGGCCCTCCTCGGACTCAGCACAGGCCCTGAAGCCCACGCTCAGCAGTCCTCCTGGGGCCAAGCACTTGCCCTCTCTCCTTTGCGAAAAGGGCACACACTCTGGGGTTACCTGCACCCCTCCAGGATAGAGAGGCCCCCACGTGATGTGGGGCCCAGCTATTTAAGAAAATGCAGCTGGAAGTTCCCCTGTGTGGTGGCCCAAGGACATCTGTGGAACCCGGCGACCCCGCAAGGCCGGCCCCCTCTGTCCATGGCGCAGTGGGGGGTCTGCTCACAGCAAGCCTGGCCAGGAGCCACGGGGGTCTTCCTGCTGTCTGCGGCCCTCCAGACTGGGGGGATTCTAGACTAGGAAGCCAGTGCTGCCTCGTCAGCTCCTCACCCCAACCCTGGACGTGGCCAGCACGTGTGGCCAGCATCGTGTCCTTGACAAGCAAACCAGGGCACAGAGAGTCGGGTCTCCCCCTGCTCCAGGGGATCCCCAAGCAGCGAGGACCCAGGCATTGGGCATCCACCCCAGGCAGGGTCGGGGGGGGGGTGAGTGTCGAGCCCCCGGCTCCAGGCCAGCTCCTTGTGGATGGGGCATGGATCCTTCTGGCACACATGCCGGCCCTATGCCCCGGGGCTGGGGCCTATGGATGGATGCAGACATGGCACTGGGGGCGGGGGGGGGGGTCTGAGTGGAGGGGCCTCCAGTGCCCTCTGAGGGTCAGAGCTTGTGACCTCACTTCCTTCTTGCACCCCTGCCCCACCTGAGCCGTCCCCATGTGTCAGCAGGGCCTCTCCTGGCAGTTCAGCCTGTGGACATGTGGTTCCCCCTGCACCCCTACTGTCCTCGGGTCTGGGGAGGGGCCCGGGGCTCGTCCATGTTCTGTGTGAAGCACCAGGAGACATCCCACTTCACAGGCCGACACAGCCACTGTCCTGCCTTGACCCCCAATTCAGGTGAGCGAGAGCGGCTGCTGAAGCCCCCCCAGACCGTGAGGGGACCAGGGCAGGTGCAGCCCCTCTCAGCAACGGGGCCAGAGCCCACTTGACCAGCTCTTACCAGCCCCCCTGCGTTCGGGGACCTGGGACAAGATTTCCTCGGGCACACCCAGGTGCCGAAGGCGGGCACGTTCCACAGGCATGTTCCACAGGACGTGCTGCATGGCCCGGGATGCAGGGCAGCAGGGTCCAGCGCCTGTCTGCCACCGCTCAGAAGGCCTGCCTTGTCCATGCTCAGGGGCCCAAGTGGGCACAGACATGTCCACGTGCAAATGCAGGTCAGCGTGGGGGGGGGCAGGCCTGCACAGGAAGTCCCAGGGCACCACCAGGACCAGGGACGAAGAACGAACTTGGGAGACCCCAGCCTGGCTGGGCGTGGAGCGGTGTTGAGGCTCCACTTGGGGTGAGCTGGACTCACCGGACAGCATGAGAATGGAGGCCCTATCCCCGGGGGGGCGGGGGTCACCTGAGGATGGCAGTCCTGAGCCTGCCGCACTGTGCACGTCCGTAGTGGGCAGAATCGTGTCCTCCCCAAAGATGTCCAAGTCCCAACCCCTGGTACCTGTGAATATGACCTTGTTTGGGCTGTGGTCCTGAGAAGGTCACACTGGGGGCACCCAGGTGGCTCAGCTGGTGAAGTGTCTGGGCTCCGCACTCAGCGGGGAGGCTGCTTGGGATGCTCTCCCTCTCCCACCCCCCCTCGCTGCACACGCACTCACTTTCTCTCTCTCAAATAAACAAATCTTAAAAAAACAAAACAAAACAGATAAGGTCACACTGGAGTAGGGTGGCCCCAACCCAATGACTGACGTCCTTGTAAGAAGAGGGGATTTGGAGCAGACGCCCAGGGAGAGGCATGCAGGGACGGGGTGAGGAGGCCCTGGCAGCTGGAGAGGCAGAAGGGACCCTCCCTGGAGCCTCTGGGCGAGAGGCCCTGCCCACACCCTGATTTTGGACTTTTGGTCTCCAGACTATGACAGTTGAGTCACCAAGCTTGTGCTTGTTACAGTCGTCTTAGAAACCCAATACACCTAGATGCCCTGAGCGACACTGGTGGGTCACACTTGCGTCTGCACGTGCGCTACCCCCGCCCCTGGGAGAGCGTCTGGGCACCGGTGTCCGAAGAGAGAAACCGCAGAGGCCCCCAGTCTCAGAGCGGGATCACGTGGGCCTGGACATGTCCACACTCAGGTCTGGTGGGTTCCCAGGTCATGGGGACCCCTAAAAATCGAGCCCTTTGTGAAAGAACCAATGCACAGTGCAAGAATGTCTGCCAATGTCACTCAGGGGACAGTCGCCTGTCCCTCCTCGAGGGGTGCACAGGAACACCCACCCCCTCTGCCATGGACGGGCACCTATGGCCCTCAAGTCTAGCCAATGGACTGCGGAGGGGCCTCCCTGGACCCCTTGCCAACCAGATCTGGGTGGGGGGTGCCATTCTCTGCCTCCAGCTGCCCACCTCTCCCTGCCCGACCCCGTCCCCACTCCTCAGGAAGGGTGGTACTGGAGGCCACTCTTCCGTCCGCTTGCCCCCAGTGCCTCCCAGGCTGGCTCACCCAGGGTCACTAGTTAGGAGGTCCTCCTGGTGCCCCCATGTCTGTCAACTTAAGGCCTCAGCATGTCACAGCGCTGGTTCCTGTCACTGCCCTATTCCACCTGCATGGGCCTCCTGCTTGGCCAGGTGGGTCCACTGCCCAGCACCGCTGTGGATGCTCAGCCCGGCCTCACCCGTCCTGCCCGCAAACCTTCTGGGCTCCTGGTGCCCAGAGCAAGGCCTCCCCCTGTAGCCGACCAGAACCTGCTGGGTCTCAAGGACCCTCACTGCAAGTCCGGCCGCAGCGCTGCGCCAGGTGCTCTGACAGCCTTTGGCTTCAGTGACCGTTCTCATCACCTGTGACACCCTTCTCCGGTCCCCACCTGGCCACTCCTCCCCCCTCAGAGCCGGCCCACTCCCCCTCCTGGTCTCTCCTGCCAGACCCCAGGTCTCATTTATGCCTGAGACCCACCAGGTCCAGGACGCATCCACCCGGGGCTCACGGTGAGCGCATGGAAAGTAAAAACAATACATCGGAGGAGAGGGGTCTCGGAGGCAGCCCCAGGCGACTGGCGACACAGGCAGCGATGCGGGGGGAGGGGGTGGTGGCTGGGGATCTGCTGGGAGACCCCCGGGGCGCCGCCAATACCGCCAGGCCACAGTGGGTGGCCCGCGGCGGGATGCCGGCGTGGGGACTCGGGGAGCGCCCGGCGCCCGACACCTGCGGACGCGCCCCCGGCCTCACCTGCGAAGTTCTTGGTGAAGACCAGGGTGACCAGCAGGATGGGGACGAGCACGGTGCCGATGGTGACCACGCGGTCGAAGGGCAGCTCGAGCTTCAGCTGCAGGAGCAGCGCCGCTAGCGCGCCCGCCTTGTCGTCCTGCGCGCCGGGCAGGATCAGCTCGCGCAGCTTCTCTCCGGCCAGCAACGCCGTCGCCATGTCCGCGGACTGCTCCAGGAGATGGTGCATGGGGGGCGGGGGCGCGGCCCGGGGGCGCGGGCGCGG
>NW_022589722.1:34282416-34356990 GCF_004348235.1 Phoca vitulina | reverse complement strand
CCGGGGCGGGGCCGCGGGGCGGGGGGCGCCGGAGAGGGCAGGCGGGGACGCCGGGACGGATGGGGGGCGCCGGGCGGCAGGGGAGGGTAGCGGGGCTGCGGGGGGCGCCGGGCCGGCGCGGGGGTGGGGGACGCTCCGCCGCCGCCCCCGCGGGCAGGGGTCGGACCGCCCGCGCCCCGCCGCCCCCGCCTCGGCTGCAGCCCCGGCCGGGCCTGGCGCGTCCCTCCGGCGGGGGCGGCGGCTGCTGTCCCTGGCTGGGGCCGGGGCCCCGCTCCCACCGCGGGGAGGGGGCTGTTTACCTGCGGCGACTTGCGGCGTGGCTCCGCCCCCCCCCCCCCCCCCCGCCACGCAGATGCGGCGCCGGCGATGACTTTGCAAAAAATATTTAAATTAAATAAAATGAATTAACAATGACTGGCCCCTCCTCCTCTTCCTCAGGATGGAGAGAGGGTGGGAGAGGCCGAGCGCGGGCCCCCTCGCCCGGCTCGTGGTCGCGGGAGCCGCCCCGGCGAGGAGGGGTCTCCTCGTCCCGCCTCCTGCCGCCTCCACCACTTCCCTGCCCGGAGCCTGGACGCTGCAGTGGGCGCTCGGACGCACGCTGGGGACTGGGCACCCCCCCGAGTTTGGGGCAACGGCCCGCGGACACTGTGGGGCGTCTTTCCCATCCCCCAGCGCCAGGGGCCCCCCACATCACTTCCCGCGCCCCGCTTCCTACTGTGTCCTGCGCCGCCTGCCCACCTCACTCACTCCTCCCTTTGCCTCATCCGACAGACACGCTGGGGGCCGGACTGTGCCAGCCTCCGGGGTAGGCTCTGGGGTGCGTCTGGCCCGGGCTCCCTGCCACCTTCCTGACCTTCATCCCCTCCATGCCCACGCCCCGCGCCCCACCATTCCCGCCGTTGTCCTCCGGAACAGCTGCGCACACACTTCTGTGGCTTTGGTCTCAGGCGCAGAGCGCGGTCACCACCTTCCAGCCCCGCCGCCTGCAAGACCCTCTGTGGTTCATCATTTTTTCGTTTTCTTTCATGGCTAGTCCCCTTCCCACTATTATGGGATATACATGTGCTATCTTCGTGAAATATTTAGCGTGGTTGCAGTTTTAACTTCAGTCAACAATTCCTATGTCTTGGGCACCATATTTACAGGTCCTGAGCCACCAGGGTGAGCCAGTCACGCTCCGCACCTTGCCTTTCTTCACCTTTCTTAAGGGTCACTATGCTTTTAAAGATTCAGGTATGTTTCTGAATGATGCCCACCCCTGGCTTCCAGCGGGTATTACTTGTCTACTACGTACTGAGGCAGTCGGGAGGCCTGCAATTTCCCACCCCTCAGATAATGCAGCGGCTCCCCACGTAACCCAGACACCCTCTGCACAACCCAGCTGACCCCCAGAAGACCTGCACATACCCCACATAACCCAGACACCCACATACAACCTAACTCCCCCAAACCCAGCTGCCCCCAGAGAACTCAGCCACACCCCCATAAACCCAGACACCCCCCCAGATAATCCAGACACTCCCCAGCTGTCCCAGATGCCCCCCCATAATGGCATGGACATCCCTAAGGCCCTTGGGGAACCCCCAGAGTGGTACCACCGGGGGCACCTTCTGGGTTGCTTTCCAGAAAGGCTGGACCACAGTCCCACCATGAAAAAGAGGTTCTGTCCCCATAGTGTTCCCAGCTCTTGGCATCTTCTGCTTTCTGGTATCTGCCATCCTAAGGGCTGCAATGTGATTTCCACTGTTTTCAGTTTGCCCTCTTCTGATTACCGGTGGGTTTACTGCCTGTTCAAGCTTCCGCACATTGAGAGCTCCTGTCTGTGGTTCATTTGCAGGAAGTCTTGGACTTACATCAGCCTTTGTTAATCTGCTTATGGGCTCCTTCAAGTCCTTCTGTCTGTTGGGTTTGTCCATGGGGTCTGGATAGAAATCCTTAATTTATGTAGTCAAGACCATCTTTTTTTTTTTTCCGCATGGTTTGTGGTTTTGTTTGCAACGTCACAAAGGCATCCCGGTGTCGCTCTAGGAGAAGGACGGTGTATCCTCCACATTCTTCTGTGGCCTGTAAGCAGACACGTTGAAATATGCTTTGTTTCTGTGTTGGGGTGAATCGGTGATCTGTAATGCGGAGATTTCAGGAGATGACTCTCCGAGAAGATCGCACCCAAGCAAATTCCATAGGTGGTATTACTCATCTAGCAGATACCCTTTTAGCTAGAAGACCATGCATGGAGGTAGAAATGCAGCTTAGTTTTTCTCCGTAAGATGAGGTGTCTTTTCCCAACACTTTGACTAAGTAACATATCCTTTCTTAGACCACCAGGTGTCATCACCACATCTGGAATGGGTTTGTCCTTGTAATGGCTTTGCAGTACACCAAATACGTGGATGGGCAGGTACCCATTTCCTCTTTTTCAAGTGATTTAGGTATTCATGACCTTTACTTTCCCGCATACATTTTAGAAAGACTGGTCGGGTTTCCTAAAAGGAAATCTAGCTGGAATATTGAGATTGCCTTGAATGTATATTAGCTTGGGGACAACGGAAATCTGTACAATTGTATGTGAAGTTCTCCCTTCCATGAATATAGTATATTTCATTTATTGAGATCTTCTTTATCCTGTAATAAACCCTCAAGTGTTGTTGCATGGGCTTGTTATGTCCTAGACACATCCTAATTTTCGTTCCTCTGTACACAGCTCCGCATTTCAGCTGGTTAGTGTGGTGCAGAGGAACACTGTTGGTCTCCGTGTGATCATGGAGTTGGCCCGTGGGCACTGGCAGGCTGTGCAGTTGCCTCTCGAGTAGTGGTGCTCGGGACCCCGACGGCCCATGCTCCGTAAGAAAGGCCAGGCCACTGTCTTCCCATCCAACAGAGGCGACACCCTGGCAGAGCTGGGGCTGCACTGTGGACCCTGCATCCTCGCCATCCCCATTGCAGCTGCTGTCTTAAATGCCGTCGTTACTCCCAGAGAGGGGCCTGGGTGGGGCTGGGTGGGGCCAGAGCAGAGTGGTGAGCAGCGGTCTCTGACGACACCCCACAGGGCTCAAACCCTGCAGAGACCTGGAGCCTGGCCCTCTCTCCTTCGTTCTCTCCCCAGGAGAACATGCAGAAGGGCTGGAGAATGGGGGCTACCACACTCCTCACAGCTGGCTGGCGTGCCCAGGCTGAACTGGAGGGCTACTCTTTCCAAATCCCGTGTCCAGGGAGGACCACACTGGGGAGCAGCTTGTCCTTTCCTGTGGTCACGCATTAGCGTGTGGCTTTTACACATGAAGAGACTTTGAAAGACTGAGTGCTGTAGCAAACTTTTTTTTTTTTTTTTAAGTAGGCTCCACGCCCAGTGTGGAGCCCAACGTGGGCTTGAACTCATGACCCCGAGATCAAAACCCGAGCTAAGGTCAAGAGTTGGACGCTTACCCACCCGAGCCACCCAGGCGCCTCCCAAGTAATCTCTACACTCAATGTGGGGGTTGAACCCACAACCCCGAGATCAAGAGTCGCCTGCTCCACCGACTGAGCCATCCGGGCGCCCCTGGAGCAAAGCTTTTAATCTGCTCCAGGTCTGTGAAGACAAAGCCAGAAAGAAATGGAATGATGGACCCGCGTTCCAGCTGTAAGCCGTGCTCTCCCATGAAGACGGATGGATAGCTCGTTAGGCGATGCCATTCCAGTTCAGGTTGACTTCCATGTTTACTCATGAAGATCTACAACACACGTGTGTCATCCTGATTAAGTACTTACAGTAACTACAAGAACAGCAATCCAGGTGCATTTGTCACTAAGTTCAGTCTCAGGATTTCACAAATCAAAACAAATGGCTGCCTCAGGGCGCCTGGCTGGCTCAGCTGGAGGAGCGTGCAGCTCTTGATCTCAGGGTTGAGTTTGAGCCCCACGTTGGGTGTAGAGATTACTAAAAAAAAAATAATAATCGTAAAAACAAAGGACCACCTCAGTGTATACACATATCTGTCTGGAGAAGAGCAGAGGGGGAGGGAGAAGGGTCAGTTGCAGGAATCAACAACCCCACTCTTTAGTGGCTTAAAAGAGCACAGGGTTATTTTCCAGCCCACACTGATCTCGGGTTGGCTGGGAGCGCTGTCCCAATCTGTCCCCTCACTCTGGGGATGAGAGGCCACCATCCCAATGGAACAGCTTTGTGTCTGTAGGTCATTTCTGCTCATTCTTCAGGGACCGAAGCTCATGCCTGGTGACACAGCTATGGGGTGGGGAAGGCAGCGCAGACCCCATCACGTGCCCCGGAGAACAGGCTGTCTGTGATGTCCTCGACTTTCCACCCAATACGTTTTGCATTGCATCGACTTCTGTGGGCGAAGCTCTAGGGGAAGGAGGAATGAGAGCGTCCAGCCATGAAGGGGCAGCTTGCTCGGTCCTTTCTAAGTGGACCAGGATGAGTGTCAACTTGCAAATGCATTTTGATTCCAGTGGACACACTGAAAAGTCTGCTGTAAGTGTTGTGCCTCAAAATGGTCAATACTTAAAACGTGCTGGGAACGGACAGTTTGAAAAGACAAAAAGAAAAATGGTAGGTAAGGTAGGACAAGTGACAGTACACAGCTTCCAAGTCTCCTTCAGGGGGTCTCCAAGCACAAAAGTTAAACCCAGTGCAGGCCACACCTGCTTGCAGCAACTCTTAGCTCCGCTTCCCCAGGAGTCCACGCTGGTCTGGGCAGCTTGGCCTCCTATGGATAGCGATCCTTTTGAGGGCAGACCCCCATGCACTTTCACCCTGTGCTTAGCAGAGCCTCCTGCTCGGCTGCTGGAGCTGGCCTCCCACCCACTCTCCTGCCTGCTCCAGGCCCAGCGCGGCTGCACAGGGTGCCTCCTGCCCTTGGCACCCCGGTGCCCTGAGTCCTCTAGAGAATGACCAACCTGGTCTCCCACCACCCGACACACCTCTGGACCATTGCTGAGGAGTACCTTGGCCTGGGACACCCAGCCCAGTCTTCACTGCCTGCAGGACCCGACTGCTCTCTCCCTGGCGTTTAGTGCGGACGGTCTCTCCACGATGTGACCCCTGCACCTGCTGCCAGGACACCCAGCCACTCAGGGCCAGGCCGGCTGCGCTGTGCGGGGCTGAGCAGGTGCGCACACCTTTCTGGGGTGGCGACAGGTCCCTGTGACACAGCGCGGGCGGGAACGAGGGGACAGTGCTGGGACGACGACGGGGAGGCAAGCCTAGCCATTCAGCGAGGGGGAGCAAGGGTGGGATGGGACCCGGCATGTGTGCTCTGCCAACAGCCCCCACCCCCAGGCCTTTCTGGGGCCCTCCTGGTCACTGCTTGCTGCCAGAGCAGGCCTGCCCTCCAACTCTACCCCGTTCTGGAGAAGGGGTGGGGACAGAGCTGAGGACAAAGGTCATGTGAGGAGAGGGCAGTGGGGTTTCAGCCAAGGGGGGGCGGGGGCATGACCCCACCGACACCCCAGCAGCTGCTGCGTGAGGCTGCTCAGGATGCGGGGCCTGGGGCGGCCGGTGTACGAGGTCAAGGGCAGACATTTCTTGAAGCAGCACGACCAGAATTTTCTCACAACCCGACAGCTTTGTTCTGGGTCCAGCTGACCCCCAACGCCCAGGTGTGAGGTGTCCACAGTCAGGAGAGCCCCGTCCTCAAGCATGAGGGCCAATAGCATGGGTTCTGGGCCGGGCCACCGGGGCCTCAGTGTCCCCACCTGTACCCGGGAGGATGGCATCTCGTGTTTGCAGCGGTGGGCTGAGGGACAAAGCCCGGCGCCCTGGGGAGCGGGGGTGGGGACAGCCCGTCCCAGGGCGCACTGGGGTCCTAGGGTGTGGGCCCTGTCTGCCTTGTCCCTCCCCACCATGCCCCATCCTCTGCAGGACCCACAGGAAGTCCTCTAGGACTGCACCCAGCTGGGGCTCTGGCGAGGCTGATAGGTTTGTGGCAGGATGCTGCTCGCCGCTCACGCTCCACGAGACCTCCCGTTCCCCTGCCTGGTCCATGACACCTGCTGGTGGTGGGGAGGGCACGGGCCCTTGCACAGGCCCAGGGGCCGAGGGCGTCCTCCACAGAGAGGATCCCCGCCCCCGGCTGGCGGGGCCCAGAGCCCAGAGGCACCAGCTTCTCCCAATGCGGTGGTCGTCTGAAGTTCTCCATAGTTTCACCCCTGATGGCCTTTTGTACCTGAGGTCTGCTGCCCCGTGAGGCCCACGAGCACAGAATACCCACAGACCCACGAAGGGTTCCCAACCCTTCCTTCTGCCAGGCACTGGCTGCTTCTGCAGGGTGGATGTCCCTGACGCCCAGAGAAGGGGACTGGGTCCCACGTGCCCGCCACTTCCCCTTTTGCCACTTGCTAGCACGAGCAGTGTGGGACAGGAGCCTCTGCGCCCACAGCCCCTTGCTGTGACAGCTCTGGGCAGCACTGTGGGGCCAGGTGGGCCACAGGTCAATTCCACAGGAGGCTGCAGGTCAGCATGTGGGGCAGGGCAGGGACTGCCCCAGCTGGAGTGTCAGGGACAAGTCCCCGGTGTCCAAGGCCCGGTCTCTGCTCCCTCCCTCTGAAGATGGGCTCCTCGACCAGACAAAGACAACGTGGCTCTGGGGCACACACCTAGCCGGTCCGTCACTCACACCAGCTCCGTGTCCTCTACGCGCATGGCCACCCCCTCCCAGCCCTCCCACAGTCACCAAGAGGCGCGTGGGCAAGGCAGTTTCTGGTCAAGCTAGCCTATCCTAAACCTTCGTGTTTGCTCCTGGCACATTCAGGAGCACCCAGGGTTCCAGAACCACCACCAGGGAGCAGCTCCCAGGGCACCTTCCCCAGCTCCTGCAGCCAAAGCAGGGAAAAGACACAGACCCCTCCAGAGCGCTCTGCACGGCCAGACCCTGGGAGTGAACAGGGGTCTTCTGCACCCTGCAGGCATGCGAACCACCCCCACGGGACCCCCTTTGTGTCTGCATACGTTGGGGGACCGGCCCGAGGCCCAGAGCCGCAGGGCCAGAGGAGGTTCCCCACCTGCCCGCAAAGGGCCGACGCCAAAATGATGCAGGCTCCCCAACTGTGAAAAGGGGTCCCCCAGAGTGGAGGTGAGCACCCACGAGAAGCCCAGCCCAGAGCCTGCACTGCTGGGCTCTGGTTGCAAAGATTCGAGGACCTGCCAGCCTAGACAGCTGCTGGCTCTCTCGTCACGTTTGGTGCCTGGTGCTTCCTCCTGAGAGCAGCTGGCCTCACGTCTGGGGCGCGGGGAGGGCTCTGCCTGGGCCTCCCGCCACCCTAGCTGCCTTCCTGGAGGAAGCAGTCATGTGCCTCAGTAAGGAGCACTGCGTCCACTGTGGGGCCTGTGTCTGGACAGCGGTCTGTGTCTTCCTCGCGGGCCAAGAGCCTCCATGTGGGGGAGCCTGGGTGGCTCAGTCACTGGGTGTCTGCCTTCGGCTCAGATCATGATCCCAGGGTCCTGGGATCGAGCCCCGCATCGGGCTCCCTGCTCAGCGGGAAGCCTGCTTCTCCCTCTCCCATTCCCCCTGCTCATGTTCCCTCTCTCGCTCTCTGTCAAATAAATACACAAAACCTTAAAAAAAAAAAAAAAAAAGAGCCTCCATGTCCCAGGGTCTGCAGCTCGTGGCTGGTGAAGGCGTGCCCGGGCGTCTCCCAACCGCTCGACCTGCCTCCCGCACACACTGCTGGACCCCCGCCTCCCTGAGAGGCACAGCCAGAGCGGCACCTTTCCTGGGCGCCTGGGTATTCGAGTCCCCAGGCCAGGTGGTGTTCACAGAACAGCCCCCAGCATGTAAGCACTGCCAACCCTTCCTGGAAACCGGTCCCTGAGGACCTGCACAGATGGGCCAGCCTCTTGGCCAGAGGGACAGCAGCCCCCCCAAGCTGCACCAGGGTCCCAGGGGGAGCAGAACGCTGACCCCACTTCTGTATGGCCGCCCAACCCCAGGCGGAGCCCCTGTAGAGGCCCTGGGCTTTCCACGGCTGGCATGGGAAGGGAACGCTGGCTCAAGGGCCTGGAGATGCATGGTGAGCCTGCAGGGGTCAGAGGCCACACAAAAGCATCACCTCCTCCCAGTATCCAGTGCTTCTCGAGGTGGAAAGCCACACTGGGTGTCCCATGTGAACATTTATTTCGGTGATGGTTGCAGTAACTGCCCAGCAGCAGGAATGGGCTGGTGTGGAGAACAGAGAGCAGGCTCCATCTGACCCCGTGGTCCCCACACTCGTGGCCAAGGCCGGGACACAAGGCAGGCCGCAGGGGCCCCAGCCCAGAGGTGAGGACAGCAGCTCCCTGGGATGTGGCCCCAGGCCTCCTGGCTGTGCCTTACCAACTGGGGCTGGGGACCTGGCCCTGTGAGTTCCTCTGATCCTGGCTCTGTGGGGTGGGGAGGGACAGGCTGCATGTCTAGTCACAGCTGCAGCTGGGCAAAGGGGAGGGGGCCAGTGAGCTGGGCGCCCCACAGCAGCTCAGGCTCGAGTGCTGGGGACCACCACAGCAAGGCTGGGGACTGTCGTCCCTTTCAGGGACCCCAAGAGTCGTCCCAGGACTGCACAGGAAGGAGGCGAGTGCGGCAGGCTGCGAGAGGGGCGGGGCTGGAGCGGGAAGACCAGCAGAGCTCACTTCTGCAGGGCCCGCAGCTCGGGGGGTAGATCGCACCCCGTGTAGACGCCGTTGGTGATGCTGTATTCCAGTAAAGCACCAAAACAGGGGTCCTGCTGAGACACCAAGGAGCCAGGCCTCAAACCCCGAGCCATCCGAGCGGCACCCTGTCCCCAGGCCCTTCCCTCCTCAGGTGACTCACTCTGACCAGAACGTGAGGATTTCCCAGCACAATCAGCAAGGCTTTGGGTCTGGTGACTGCAACATTGAATCTTTTTGAGTTGGATAAGAAACCCAAAAAATATCTATCATCTTCAAATCTATCTTCATTTGACCGTACCTAAAAAAACCACAAAGATGAATAAAAAAGGTATTTTAAGTTTTTTTGATATAGAAAGAAACTTGGTATTTTAAAAGCATTTAGAAACATTAGACATCAGTATAACTCCATTTTTGGTTAAAAAAGGAAAAACCCAGCGTTGTGGGGGGAGCCTCAACGGGAGCCTAGCGGTCCCTTTATCCTACCTGCACTTCTAACTTATCTGCAGTTAAATGTGCTGCTCAGTGAAGAGAATTCACGAGTGAAACATGGGGTTTTGAGAGTTACAGCTGGAACCCCTCAGGTGGCGGCTGAGCCGCTGCGGCCCGCGTGCGGGCGGGCGCCCGTCTCCCGCTCGGCCCTTTGGTCCCCTTCTCTTTCAACACCCTGTCCCTCTTCTCTAGCATATTTACCACTTCTTCCTGGATCTCTTTATTTTTGTGTCTGAGGCTGAGTATTTTAAGGAGCTCCCACAGTTAGGGCTTGAGATGAGCCCTCCATCCCGCAACTGCTTTTCTGCGCCGACGGGCCTCTGCCACTTTCTACTGGAATGTACCACAAACCCGACGAACATCAGTGGCCTCAGACACACTGTCACCCCCACTAAAAACAGGAATACCTACAGTGGAGATGATGATGGCCAAATATTCTTGCCCTTGAAACTCCTCTACTGATCCGACCTTTATGTCCATCAGATCAACATTTCGCAAGAGAATTTTGATTTTTTCCACCTTTGAAGCAGATAAAGGTAAAACTTTACAAATTTGACCATTTCTTTATATATTTAAGCATAAGCCAAATATTAACCAATCCTATTTCATCGGAGTTGATTAGAACGCTTGGGGAAAGGGGGCAGCGTGTGTCGGGAGCAAGGCTTCCCCATCCTGATGGGCACACAGCAGCGAGGGTGGGGGCACGGGCCTGCTGCTCGGTGGACATGGCCACCTCCATGGGGACAGTGCGGGGACCCTTGGCCGGGCAGAGGCCGGGAAGCAGGCTTTGCACAACCACGGCAGGAAGGCAGGGAGACGTCTCTGTGAAGAGCGAGTGGGAACAGTGAGTCACGGAAACAGGACCCTGCGCTGCTTGTCTAGAGACATGGCTCTCCGAGGGGTGCTGGTGAAAGAAAAACCATTTTGAAATCTTGGAGAAAAGCTCAGCGCAGGGGGAAGCTTCTGTTCCCCCCGGCGGCATGGAGGGTGGCCCCTCACCTGCCGCCAGGTGAACCAGACCGAGAGCTCCAGCAGCTCCCCCCACCCCCCAGGTCTGAGCACGGGGAGTCTGGGCGTGGGGCCGGCCTGTGGGAGCCCCCCGATGAGCGGGGGCCTGCAGTGGCTGTGGAGGGACTCGGTGCCACGTAAAGGAGCTTGTCTCCAATCTTCTTCCAGACTCTGTGACCAAGCACGCTCAACGGTCCACACCTGCTTCCGGTAGGGCGTGATCACACCGATGTCACTCGCAGACACCTGGCTGGAGATGCCCCTGGCCAGGAGGCAGCAGTAACGCATGACCTGGACAGCTTCGGCCGCATTGAACCACGACGGGCTCCTCCCTTCACGAGCTTCACTGCCCTGAGTTAATCAGGAGACAAGAGAATGGGACATCCATCACAACACTTCATTTCCTCAACAGCCCCCTCGTAAAGGGGACTATGAACAAGGAAGGAGCAGAAGCCGGTGCTGGGAGTACGGCGTGAGTAAGACTGAAAACACCCCGCTCTCCAGCAGGCAGACCAGCTTCAGCTACGGTGAGACCCAGCACAACCGCAACAAGAGCCCAGAGGAAAAGGGCTGCTTGGGGGCGGTGTGTGATTGCTGCAACAGGAGTGGACGGTCAGCGAGGCCTGCGCCGACAGCTGCACGTGCAGGAGGGCACGCCAGAAACAGGGAAAGGTGACCAGGGCAGCCAAAGCCTAGGGGGCCAGGGTGAGAGGCATCTGGCCAGCTGTGGGCAGTTCAGCAGGTGGCAAGGACAGCCCTGTCACAGGCCAGGCAGGGGACCACGCACTCAGAGCCCCACTCCCTCCCCACATCTAGGTGTGGGCCTGCTCAGCCAACCAGCACAAAGACATGCAGCAGACCAACAAGCACACGAAGGTGCTCAGCATCACTCATCATCAGGGAGACACAGATCAACACTCCCAAGATCCCACCTCACACATGGCTACTATGAAAAACAAAACAGGTATTGATGAGGATGCGGAGAAACTGAACCCCCATACACTGCTGATGGGAACGTAAGTTGGTACAATCACCGTGGAAAACAGGGTGGACGCTCCTCAAAAAATTAATCACAGAAATACGTTCTGACCCAGCAATCCCACTTCTGGGTATACACCCCAAAGAAATGAAAGCAGGTCTCAGAGAGGTACTGTCCACCTGCACTTAGAGCAGCACCTACTCACAACAGCTAACATGTGGAAGCAGCCCCGGTGCCCCCCGCCGGCCGAAGGGACAGACAAAACGTGGCCATCGGCATCGTGGAGTAGTATCAGCCTGCTGACACCTGCCACGACCCAGGGGAGCCCTGAGGACACCGTGCTGAGTGAAGCAAGCCAGACCCAGAAGGACAAATCCTGTCTGGTTCCACTTCTAGGAGGCACCTGCAGTGGTCAGACCCAGGGGGACTCAGAGCAGGCGGCGGGGCCGGGGAGGGGGCTGTGAGGAGAGTGGGTGATGGGGACAGTTTCAGTTTGGGGAGATGGAAAAGTTCTAATAATCGGTTGTAAAACAATGTGAATATATTTAACAGTACTGAATTGTACACTTAAAAATGGCTAATGGAGTAAACTTATGTCATACGTATTTTACCACACGCACACACAAAAGAATACCAGATACAGCAATTAGAATGCATTAATTTTGAGGAGTTTTAAAAAAGATTTTATTTATTTGAGAGATAGAGATTGAGAGAGAGAGAGAGAATATAAGCAGGGGGAGGGGGAGAGGGAGAAGCGGGCTTCCCGCGGAGCAGGGAGCCCGATGCGGGGCTCCATCCCAGGACCCTGGGATCATGACCTGAGCCGAAGGCAGACGCCAAACGACTGAGCCACCCAGGCGCCCTTGGCCATACATTTTTAAAAGCAAAGAATTTACACACCTTAGTTCTTGATCAGAAACTAATAAAATTAGAAATAAAAAAAAAGAGGTAAACAGCATTCTTGGCCACTTGGAAATTAAGAAAAATACTTCTCTATAACCCTTGGATCAAAAAAGAAAATAAAGTTATAAATGTCCAGAAAGTTATGAAAGGAGGATCTCTCAGTAGACATACGTGGAGAGAGAAAGCTACAGGATGGCATCCCCAGTGCCTTCCTAATTAAGAGGATGAGGAGTATGGGAATAAAGTGTCCATCTTGTGGGAATTACAACAAAGAAAACAAATAATGAAGTTAGTAAGGGGGATGCTTAAAGACAAAGCTGAAATTAATGAACAAAACAAAGAAGAGAAAACATAAGTCCAAAGCTGGCTTTTCTCAGTTATACCAGGGGTTGCGCCATCTTTCCCGTGAAGGGCCAGACAGTGGCTCAGGCTTTTGACAGGGCTGTGCTGTCCTATTCAACTCTACCACAGCAGAAAGAAGTCAGAGATCAGCCACCTGTTCACTGAGGCGCAGGCTTCCAACTCTCCTTCTTTACCAGGACAAGACCACAGCGACCTTGGTGGCCCCTCCTTGGGCCACCCTGGGGCTCAGCCCTGCCCTACAATGTTCATGCAGCGTGTTCTACTGCGCTTCCTCTGCTGGACATGGGGACGGAGCAGCGAGTCAGACAGGGGTCCTTCTAGAGCATCCCCAGGGGAAGGTGTACGTCAAGGCAACACTCCCACGAGGGGGCACTTGCCAGGGAGTGTGTCTGACGTTGCACGCCGGGGACTTGGGAGTGAGTGTGCAAGGGGAGACAAGGGCCAGGCCTTGCCAGCAATCCTGAGGCCATTAAACTGGTAATAAAACCCTTCTTGCTCAAATGAAGGGAGTAGACCACGTTCTCTGCAATCCAGCCCCAGAGGCCTTGTCCCCACTTTATACTCAGGGCATAGAGTGCAGTCTGGGACACAACTGGCCCTTAAAAAATCCTTACTAAATAAATAAATGTTTCTGGAATTTGTTCCATTGACCTATGGGTTTTTTGTTTTTTTTTGAATCTATAAAAGTATGCTTTTATTTGCTATAGTTTGTAGTATGTTATCTAGCTGGCTTTATATCTCATTCTTCTACAAACACTTTCTGTACACTTAAAACACATTTGCACATTTATAATCACTTTCTCATGAAAAACCCCACTGTGACTTCTATGTAGATTGCATTAAATATATGAATCAATATGGGCAGAACAACACTGGTCTCTGTTCACGGACATCATGTGCCTGTCTCGCTTCATGCACTCAGGTCAAGCCTTCTGACTCTGCAGCAACGCTGCTCACCTCGCCTGAGGCTGACTTCTAGGTAATGGCAGAGAGATCGCTGATCCCCTGCTACAGCTTCTCAGTTGTTTTTCTGATACATAGGGAAGCTTCTGAGGAGGGACAGAGCAGGGAGAGGGAGGGAGGGAGGACAGACACAGGCCGGGAGAAGGCACAGCCGACAGGGGCCTGTGCTGAGTGCTCCACGTCGGGAGGTGCTGGTCTCACCACAGAACCCCCCGCCTTGAATTCTCCTTTGTCCAAAAGGCAGGCCCTCCACAGCCACACCTGAACATGGGCCTCTACCTCCCCATCCACCTCTGAGGGGGCAGGCAAATCCAGAGGTACGAGCCAGCGCTGCTGTCGCCTGGGCTCATGCACCCCAACACAGGCTGCGTGGCGGAAAGGGCAGATGCCACCCCAGGGGCACCCAGCACTAGCTCCTCCTGTCCCAGGGCCTGGGTGCAGCCCCAATTCTGGATGAGAACTGGGGTGGTTAATGCAAAAGATGACTCTGGTTCTAACCACCAAATTCCAATACAAACTCTGATTTTAGGGCACACTTGTCATTTTTGGGGGTACTGAGCATCTAGCTCTTTCCTACTGGGGAACCCCCACCCGGTGAGGCCATGGTGAGTGAGGCGGAGGCTCTCCCCACTCCGTATCCGCTCACTCGACACTTGAGGTGTGTGGCGCCTCTTGGTGGGCATGGGAGCTCCTGGTACCCAGGCTCCCCCAGCTCTGCTCGTCACCCAGCCTCCCATCGTTACACGACATCTTTAATACCCTCCCCGTAAACTCCTTTAGGGTGTCACCCTCCGATGCCCACGTGGCTGGCACCCTCTGGAGTCTGTTCTGTATACAGAACAGCTGGGTGGCTGACGGGCAGGTCTGGCAGGGCACGAGTGCTCTTACCCTTCAGCACCAGCATGGCCATCAGCCCACCAGCGACCCGTTAATGCTTCGCGGACAACTGAACTGAGTGAAACATACACAACGAACACGCATAAACCCACAAACAGCCGCTGGAGCTGAGCCACGTCCTCCCGGACCGCCCTCGGTGCACAACTCACCCTCACGCCGTGGAAGATGAGGGGGAAGCCTTTCTTTGGTAACTTCTCCCAGCCCAGCAGGGAGGTCACCCCCTTGGGGTCCGCGCAGACTTCCAGCTCTCTGTGGTAGAACAGCCTGGACGGCAGCGCCAGCAGAGCTGGGTGGGACCTGTAGTTCTTCACGAGCTTCGTAACCTGCAGGGAGAGGGCTGGTAGCAGGTCCAGGGCCGAGCCAGCACACGCATGCCGCGCTGCTGTCCAGGAGAAAGATGCTGAGCCCCACCTCAGCTCACAGCCCCAGGGCTCTCCCTGTGCCCCTTCTAGGAAGAACTCCTGCACCTCCAACGACTTTCTGAACAAGGGATTTGGTTTCTTAATCGAAATATAACCTACAGTGTTACATGGGTTTCAGGTGTGCAATATAACAATTCAGCAATTCTGCACGTTGCTCAGGATACGTGAACTCTCCATCCCCGTCACTGTTTCCCCCATCCCCCACCCTCCTCCCCTCTGGTGACCATCAGTGTGTTCTCTGTCTTTAAGAGCCTGTTTGTCTCTTCATTGTTTCTTAAATTCCACATATGGGTGAAATCATACGGTATTCGTCTTTAACTATTTCACTTAGCATTATACCCTCTAGATCCATCCATGTCATTGCAAATGGCAAGATTTCATTCTTTTTGATGGCTGCGTAATACTCCGTTGTGTATATACCACACCTTCTTTATCCATTATCAATGGACACTCAGGTCAGAGCAGCCCTTTCTTGAGAGGATTTAGGACAGGACCTGTCCCCCTCTCCCCCCAGCCGCGCCCCGCTTTAGGATTCTACTTTACGAGAGAGAGAGAGAGAGAGAGGGAGGGAGGGAGAGAGAGAGAGAGAGAGAGAATGGGGGGGGAGCGAGAGCAAGTGCACGCACAGTGGGAGAGGGAGAAGCAGGCTTCCCGCGGAGCAGGAGCCCGATGCGGGGCTCGATCCCAGGACCCTGGGATCATGACCTGAGCGGAAGGCAGACGCTTAACGACTGAGCCACCCAGGCGCCCCTAAACTGTTCCCTTTAAGACCTTGTAAGAAAATACAAATTTCACTAAGAGGGTTAACAGGTGAGCATGACTTAAAAGCGTCCCCTACAAGAAAGTACATGCCATCAGCAGGTCTTGGCTTTTCAGAGCCAGGGAGGGTGCAGGTCTTAGAGAGAGGCCCTGATTTGTAGGTGACCTGTGACCCGGAGCAGATGACAGGGCTGGCTCTGGGTGGACATGCAGCCTCCTCTTGATCATGGGGCTTTGGCTGGGGGACTAAGATGAGGAGTGACTGACTGCCTGAGCTGAGCTGCCTGGTGGTGGTCCTGACGGAGGAGGTGATGAATAGGAAGGGCTTACAGCCAGGCGAGGAGGCGGCTGCAGGGACGGCAGGCCACTGTGCGCCTCTCTGGGCTCTCCCCCCACAGCTTCTGCAGGCTGCTTCCACCTCCAGGCCCCACTCTGCCCTACAGTCTTGAAAGCACCCTGAAAAGCATCCTCCTACCTTCCTCACCCGTGTCCCCAGCCCCCGGGAAAGGGTCTCTGGCCATGCCATCCCATGGTCAGGAAAAAGGGATGGCAGTGGAGGAGGGCGAGTCTGTGGCCATGGACTGGGCCGAGGGCAGGCCGGGTGCTGCCCGGGAGGCGGCAGCTGCTTGTGCTTGGGGGGACTTAGCAGCCAGGCTCTCGGCAGGTTGAGCAAAGGACACTGCTTTGTGTCCAGACTGCCCTGGGCCTCCCTGGTGGTACCACGGGGCCCCAGCAGGATCAGTCCAGGCCCAGGAGGGGCTGCTCCTAGCCCCGGAGTCACTGCTGCAGACACACTGTCTGCTGGACGTCGGAGAGCGAATCCTCTCACTCCACAGCGGGATGAGAGCCACACGTGTCCCTGTTCCAGCCTGAACCTGCCCTTTGTCCATCCTGTGTCCCTGTCAGTTTGATAAATCCTCCTGACCATGGCCCTGAATCCAGCCTTGGCTGTCTCAGGGCCACCTGGATGGGTCACCTCAGAAGAGCTGGCACGGGCAGAATCCCATAGGCTGGAATTGGGGTCTTGGTGCCCAGGGAGAGAGCTCTGTCCCACACCCCCATCTGTAGGCCCTGGGGGCCCGCTGCATTCTCCAGGGAGCGGCAGGTACCCTTCCCCGTAGACAGGTGCTCCCTGCTCTGCAGGCTGGAAACGCTGAGGCTCTACAGTCCGACTCGCCTTTCCTGCCCCGCTCCCCGCCGCTGCCACCCCCACCCCCTTGTCTTGTCTGGCTCAAGACTTCTTGCCCCCCCCCCCCTTTTTTTGTGACTTCCCTGTCTCTGGGCACAACCACGGCCTCCAGAAAGGCACCGTCCGTGCATCCGTCCTGGTGGCCTGTGCTGCAAGCCCACTGTTGCTGCACCCCAGGCCGTCCTGCCCTACTTGCCCTGGTCCAGCGCAGATGGAGGGGAGGCTCCTGGGCAACTCAGGTGGTGGGGCAGCTGTTGGGAGGGGAGGCGGCCTGTGGGCATCCGTGTGCTTTGCACAATGCCTGGCGCTCCCTGCGGCGGTGAGGGCTGCAGCTGGGGCCCGACAGCGAGGCCGACGCACGCTCGGTGTCTCCCCGCCGGCCACCAGGGTGCCCTAACCGCCACTGGGCTCCTCACTGATGCTAGGGATGAAACACGTTTCCTCTACCCCAGGGATTTTAATGCCCACCACCTGACTGGACTGCACTGTCCCTGACAGAACTCTTCCCCCGGAAGATGCCTTCGGACTGCCCAGCTCCTGAGAACAACGGGTTTGCTGAGGAGGAAAGTGCTCCGGAGCCAGCTCCTCCGACCCCGTGGGCAGGCTCAAAGCTCTGTGTTTCAACAGAAGACGTGAACGTCAGGCAGAGACGGAGAGGGGGCTGCTCGGATGGCCTTCCTTGGGGGCAGGGGGCTGGCTGTGTACTGGGCTGCACGCTTCACTCTGCACTCACTGGCTCGCAGCCCTGGCCTTCACATGAACCCACGAAGCCTTGTCTCAGCTCGGCTGCAGGCGGCCACTGGCGCCTGGGCTGTGAGGCCACGGGGGCTACGGGCACATCCCCCAAACCCACAGCCAGCTGCGCGACCTTGTGGAGGGCCGCGGTGACGTCACCAGTGCAGGGAGCAAGAACAACCTATGTTCTGCCTCCAGCTGGCCCGGGGTGTCATTCAGTACAAGGCGCCCTCCCTTGTTCCTGGGGGGAGGACACGGTTGGCCCCAGGACTTTTCTGCTAACTGATGGCAGCCAACGTCAACTCAGTTGTTACAGCGTGTCCCATCTCCAAGATGCTAACCAAAACCCCAAACTCAATTTGGCATCTCAGCTTCTCGCTCCCTCGAGCCAGGCCTTCCGTCAGCCTATAGGGTGCCAGAGGAGAGAGGCCCCCTGCCCCCAGATACTTGCTGTAGCTTCAAGGGCCTCTGGGGAGAAAGAAGGTGCAGTGTACTCAGGCCGAGGCAGCTCTGCCATCCGACCCTGGCTGGAGGCCTCCCCTTCCTCCAGCTGCCCGTCAGCCTTGGGGACATGAATGCTGGGGGCATGGAGGTGTCTCCCACAGGCAGGGGGCTCTCTGCTGCCCAGTCTTGGCCACGGTCCTCAGTACCTCCCAAAGGTCCAGTGCTCCCCAGCACCCCCCACCCCCCACATGCTCTCCTCCAGGGGGGTAAAGGCCCTGACGACCAACAGCCTGGCACGGGTCTCAAGCCACTTCCAGGAAAATCTGCCCAGGATCACTGCATCTCGTTTCTGCTCACTGTTTAGAAGGAACTGTCCTTGTTTTCGTGCCGTAGGCATTCAGAGATTACGCTACTTGGCTCATCTTAATGAGCGATCCCAGCAACCCAAGGTTCCCGAGCTCCAGTGTGCTGGGGGGCGGGGCAGTGGGCTCAACTGCAGACTGCAAGGCCCATCCCTCAAAGTGGTCCCAGTTGGGCTGAGGAGGGAATCTGCAGGTTAACCAGCAGACTAGCTCCACAGGGGGACACGTGGCCTTGTCTTTCAGATGAGAAGTTACATGGCTCTTTCCCATTTTCCCACGTTAATCCAGATTTCACTCATCCTGTGTTTGGCCCCACAGAACCTCCACCATCAGCCTTGGATGGGACTGCCTGGAACTGCGGATCCTTCTGGGGCCGTGAAGCGCCCGTCTGGGTGGCTGGGACAGGCGTGCTGGCCAAAGTCCCCTCTGAGATGGGAGGGGGACTGTGAGCTGTCGGCCTCCTCCGCTCCCCGGGGTGCAGCTCAGTGCACACATGGAGCGGAGCCCGCTGCTACAGGGACCGCGGTGGGACCCCGCGAGGAGCCACGGGCCACGAGGAGTCTGTGCTTACCAACAAGGGGTTGTAGGCGCCACAAGCACCAAACGCGTCTTCGTCCCTCAGATACACTGGCCGGGACATCAGTCTTTCCAACATAGACACGTTCAGCCCATAGGCCATGGCGAGTCTGGACTTAATGACAGGTCCGAGCTGCATGGGGTCTCCGGCAAGGACAATCTGTGGCACACAGACAGGCAGCCCCACTAGAACAGTCACCCACACTCACCACCACAGCCCGGGGAGGCTCAGGAAACAGGTGTGGGGGCACCATGCATGCAACGGCCTGGCCTCCCACCCTCTGATGGCCAACCGAGGCTCCGTGAGTATAGGCTGGGAGGTAGCGGGCCCCCACAATCACCTGGGCTGCAGAAGACGGGGAGGTGGCATGGCTGCCCGAGTGAGGGGGCAGAGACTCAGACAAGAGCAGTGGGGGATGTGAAGGAACAAACTGGCTGGGCAGCCTCTGCCCCGGTCTTCTGGAAGTACTCTGCCCTTCCTCCTGGACACTGCCCTTTTCCCGCCCACCCTGTCACCCCCCGGCCCATGCAGCAGCTAAACTACGTCTGCTCCCTGCTCCGTCTCTGTGCAGCCCCTGCACCTGACGATCGAGATGGGAGGCGGGAGGTGTCTGGGGGACCAGGAGAACCTGGAAAGGTCCCTCCTCGGGTGAGTACATACATGTGCAGAGAGCAGGCTAACAGGTCGGTCCCAGGGTGAGTACTGGAGGAGGCAGCGGGTGTGAGCAGGAAAAGAGCCAAAGCATCAGCCTCGGCTAACTGGGCTGAGCACCGAGGGGCAGTGGAGGGGGCAGAGTGGTCAGGTCCTGGGCAGCGAGCCAGGGCGATGCCTGGATGTCCCCGCCCGGCCGCACAGCTCTTAGTGCTGTTTTAGAAGCGAATCCAAAGACAGAGCAACCCTTTCTTCCCTTGTTTACAAGCAATGAAGTATGTGGCCAAACACAAGGCCCCTGCCTCACAGAGCCTCAGGGTCCTTGGCACCACACCTGAGCCTGTCACCCTGGGCTTGTCCTGTGCAGAGACTGAGGTCGGGCGTCCAGAGCACCCACCAGTGCAGGAAAAATGGGAGGAGACCACATAGCAAACAGGCCTTACCTGGCCGTTGGCATCTGAAACCAGCCCCAGTGGAATAAGGCATTCCGGCTCACTCGCCTGTCCTGCTTCGTCCACAAACACGTGTGTAAAATGTCCGACTCTAGACCAAAGAGGTTCTCCATGGTCATTTCCGTCCAAGTGTCTTAGCAAGCAACAGCCAACACACACTGCATGGCCGCTTCTGCGCCCGCGCCTGGCGGGCGGCCCAGGAAGGTGGGGCTCACCTGGTCTGGACCAGCTCCAGGCCACCAGCACCTGGGGCTCTGCACACGTCTGTGTTTAAGTGGATCCAGAGGCAAACAGGACGAGGCGTGGGAATGAGCAAACTAATGCGACTCACATCAGAGCAGGTGCTCCTCACACCTGTTTGAGGCCCGGCTGGAACACAGCTCCACTGCCCACAAACCATGTGATCCCGGGCAGGCGGCACTGCCTCTGTGCCTCAGTTTCCCCAACATGGCAGATGTGGGAACAGGGTGAGCTGGTCAAGCTGAGCGACGCCCCCACATGGTGGTTGCTACCCTCCCTGACTTGTGCTCTCCAGCATGCTCTGAGCTAGGACGATACCCCAGTGCTCCAGACCCCCGGGGGTCCAGGGGAGAGTGCTGAGCATGTGCTCTGGGCCCCGGGCAGCCCCTGCCCCACTGGAAGCCCAGAGAAAAGATCTGCTGCAGGGACACCGTGCCGGAAGCCCCAGAACTGCTGGTGACAGGACAAACTCTGGGCTGAGCCCGACAGGGACCCCATCAGAGCCCACTGGTGTGCAGTGAAGCAGCTCTGGGTCCCCACCTTTTGTCTTTCCACCGGGAGTCAGGTTACAACCCTACCATGACACCCCCAGGTCCCTCCCTACGGAAGATGAGGAAATCGCATGCTTCCATCTTCCTTTCCTACCTCATGTCCCAATTCCTGCTGAAGAAACTCCACACTATGTATCTTTCTTAGAATATAAGCACTTCTCAATTTTTAATAAGTCAGTTATTTAGTTATTTTTATGAGTCCACATTGTTCCGTGTTTACACCTTCTCAGCTTTGTGCAGCCCCAGCTGCCCGTCGGCCTCCCAGCTGCTGCTGTGGGCTCCTTCCTCATCCTCTGGGGTCTTCCCTCCTCCCAGCCCATGTTCTCGTATCCTGCCCCACACGGAAGCTCCATGAGGACAGAGACACTATTTCTGTGGGTCCCAGCACCCCGAGCTGTGCCCAGTGCCTACCTCACTCCTATCTGGTAAAACAGCCCCGCACTGCTGCACGTCGTGATGATGATCCTGAAGCGCGAGGCCTTCCATATATCTTCCCCATCTTTGCAGTATGGCTTGATGGCGTCAGTGACGGTCTGGAGGGAGGATGGGGCCAGCTTACTTCTCAAAACATTGTTTCTTTAAATTGGACACAGTCACAAAGCTGAAAAGCATTCTAAAAGATAACGTCCTATTCCCACTTCTTAGTTATGACTAAGTAATGACTTAAGGCTGTTTTCTTAAACTAGAATATTTTACATCTTCCTGTCAACTTCGTCCATGTTCTGCAGACTCTGTGGCCGTGACCAGAACACAAAATCCTGCAGATCCTTCCCCCAGACAACTGTGTACATTTCCTAGATTCAGTTTCTTTTGTTAACCAAACCAAGAACTTCTAATTCTCCTAAAGAGGTATTTATAGATAAATCAATAAAACAGAACCCAGAAGGAACAACACATTTCGGTGTAAATAGGGGAGGAGCACCAGGATTTAATAAAGCGGAGAATGCCAGGGGAGCCTGGGTGGCTCAGTCAGCTAAGCCTCCGACTCCTGATTTCGGCTCGGGTCATGATCTCAGGCTTCTGAGATCGAGCCCCGCATCGGGCTCAGCACTGGGCATGGAGTCTGCTTCCAATTCTCTCCCTCCCTCTGCCCCTCCCCTGCTCTGACAAAAAACCGCTGAGAATGCCCCTCTCACAGAGAAAGGAGAATGTAGTTAAAGCTGGGGGGGGGGGGGGGGGGGAGGACTTTTCTATCCCAGCTGGTTGTTGACGGCTCACCTCCTCGAACCTGCAGGTGGCGTTTACGCGGACCATGGCGCCGGGCCGCAGCACCTGGCTCTCGTGCAGTCGCAGACACACGAGGTCGGCCGCACTGTTGGAGGGCGCACAGACCAATATCCGACTGTCCGGCAAAGCGTAGTACACCTTCAACCAGCACACAGGACACACAGGGGGATAAATGTCAACCTGTCAAGTGCTCGCACTCACCATGCGGGCATGGACACGTGGGCTCACGCCCGCCTCTTCTGTGCCTGAGGCCTGGCCACTGACACATGCAGGGATGGTTCTGCCCCTCACGTGCACGTGCCAACAAGACACGAGAGGGGTGAGAGTTCTCTGTTCTCCAGGACCCTAACCTACCCCCCCCAGACCTCCAGGACCCTAAAACTTACCCCCCCAGATCTCCGGGACCCTAACCTACCTCACCCAGACCTTCAGGATGCTGACCTACCTCCACCTACCCCCCCAGCCCTCCAGGACCCTGACCTACCCCCCCCAGACCTCCAGAACCCTGACCTACCCCCCCAGACCTTCAGGACCCTGACCTACCCCTCCAGACCTCCAGAACCCTGACCTACCTCCCCAGACCTCCAGGACCCTGACCTACCCCCCACCCCCCAAGGCAGAGGCAGCGTCATATTGGTTCTTATGTGCGTGGCTTGCAGGATCATGCCAGCTGGGCACTCAGCACATGGTTGCTAATCTGAATCCTGAACAACACAAATGCTACACACTAGCTCTATTAGTGCCATTCTAAAGATGGAGACACCAGAAACTTCTGCAGTATGGTGGCTTAGCTACTGTAAAGGGAACTTCTTTTCTGCAACAAAATTTCATGTGACCGAATGGTCAACCGTTCTTTTTAAAGATTTTATTTTTAAGTTATCTCTACAACCAATGTAGGGCTCGAACCCCCAACCCTGAGATCAAGAACTGTGTGTTCCACCAACTGAGCAGTCAGGTGCTCCACAACGGTCGACCAGACTAAGAACAAACAGTCATTTCTAAACCTATGAAATAAGCTTTGAAAATCCTACATATTCCCATAAACAGTGTGAAACAAACTTGGCTAAACATGAAATAACTGGGATTTTTTTTAAAGCTCATTCCCACTTCCTGCCGACATGAGCGCGGCACACGGCCGACGCCACTGGGTAGCCGAGCCACTCGCTTCCTGTGGTTACCTGTAAGACAGCCTCTATAATGGTCACTGTCTTCCCGGTTCCAGGAGGTCCGAAGAGAATATACGGGAGCGGGCGGCAGTCGCCACTCAGGATTCTTCTAACCGCTAACTTCTGGTTTTCGTTGAGCAAGGGATTGAAAAATTCCTTCTCTCTCACCTTGGGGATCTGAACTTCGTTTACTGTATTCAAAGTGAGAACCGGCGTCAGGCAGAGGTCACCTTGGCACGGCAGGAACACAGGTCAGCATGGGCCACCATGAAGGCCACAACCCAGCCGGTCAGGAGCCCACTGCTGAGCTACGCTTCCCAATAACCTCCACTTCATTGGGCAGGGTCGGGGAAGTTAACTTCGCTCTCTGAGAGCAAAAATGCAGGTCACTGAGTTCACTGTTCCCCCTCATAGGTGGAGCATCACCTAACCTAGACGTCAGAGACGGGGTCTGGAAAAGGCCAACAGAAATAGCCTGTGGTCACATTAAAGCATCGGGCATGAAACCTCACGTCTCCACTCCGTCTCCAGTCGGGGCAAGAGTATCCATCTCTCTGGCTGCAACCACACCACACACATGTCCCGACCTGTCTCCCTTGGGTAGAAGTGAGCTTCTCAAGGGGCCTATTTTCCAGGCAAGGGTTCCTGAGGTTGCCCTGGCAGCCCCTCACCATACGCACCCAGATTAGTTGACTTTTCAGCAAAAGTCGCCAGCCCCGGCGTGTCCTGGGCACCAGCCCGCCTCTCCTTGGCTGCGTGCTTAGTGTGGTCCTTCATGGCTTTCCTATTCTAGAAATAATCATGCAGAAAAATGGCCTTAAAAAAAGCTTTGAGTTTACACAGGTTTAAACAGTGAACATAAACACCTGCCAATGTTCTACGTGTTTTATTTAATAGCTCTTTGAACGCACTGCAGGTCATATGTTTCAAAACACAGTAAAAATACAGAATATCTGACAAAAAAGTTGCTAAAAAGGTTTGTTTCTTTTTTGAATTCCCTTACAAAAATAAACACGAATGAACTAAATTCTGTGTAGCGATGTCAGATCAAAGGGTGACATTTATCTGACGAGGCGTCTTTTCTCTTCCTGCATCCTTCTCCTGCTCACCTACAAAGGGAAACCCACAGTGGCTGAAGGCAAATCCTGGTCCCTTGCTCCCCTGGAGCCCCTCAGGCAAACCCCTTCCTCCGCAGCGGGAGCGAGCCCAGCCAGCTCTGGGGGGACCGTCACGTGCCTCAGGTGCTGCCACGGGCTGGCAGAGCTTCCTGGTCAACTGCGCTCCGCATCCTGCCCAAGAACCGGTTCTGTGGGTGTTTAAACAAACTGAATCTGTCCTGGACCGAGGAAACTGGTTTTCGAGTTTCCCCTATTACAAACAATGCTGTAATAAACAGCTTTGCACATTTATCTCTGTGCAAATCACAGGATTACTTTTTTTTTTTTTTAAGATCTACTTGGCTTTATTCAACAATTCATCAATCTAACACGATTACTTCCACAGGACAAATTCTAGAAGTAAAATTGTTACTAAAAATTTCACACTAAAAATGGTATACGTATTACCAAAACTTAGTCCAGAAGGTCACAGCAATTTCCCTCCCCGCGATCCTGAGTGTTCAAGAGTATCACTGACACACAATAACGTGTGCACAACTCGACAAGCTGTGACACGTGGACACATGGGACGAGCTGAACACCTGCGGAGCCCACAGGATGCCTCCCTGTAATGTCCCCCCGCTGCCAACAGTATGGTTACATTTTCTAGAATGCTTCATACGTGGGAGTCTAGGTTATGCACTTTTTGTCTGACATCTTTCCACCGTGTAAGCAACTGCTGTGAGGCCCACCTTTGCTGCCCCGTGCCATCGACAGCTCACCGTTGTCACCGCTGAGTACGGTACGGTTCCACCAGAGCAGCACACTGCCCTCCCTTCCTGCACCCCCAGGTGGATGGCCACTGGGCTGTGTCCAGCGCTGGCCATTGCTGAGAGCGCAGCTGTGAACGTCTCCGCACCAGCCCTCGTGTGGACGGACGTGGGCTTTCTCGTCTCTGGGGCCAACGCCAGGAGGGAAGTGGCTGGACTGTATGGCCGGTGTGGGTCGAGCTTTCCTAAGGAATTCTTCTCAAAAGCAGCCTGTACGAGGCTCCAGTTGTCGCACATGCTCATGACCCCTAGTCTGGTCAGTCCTCTTCATTTAATTTCGGTCACTCTGACACGTGTGTAGCGGCAGCTCACTGTGGTACTGTTTCCCTAATGACTAATGCCGAACGTCTTTTCAGGGACTTACTTACCATCTGTATACACAGTCCCTGATGATGGTTTGTCTTACGGTGGTGCGAAAGCGGTACGCGTTCTGCAGAAACCGTACTTGGAATTTTGAGTTTGGATCTTCTCCCTGGGCTAGCAGTATGTGGTACCATCCTCTTGTGATGCTGGGCAGCGGCCACAGTCCCCAGTCAGCTCGCGATCACGACACCAACAACCGATACCCTGACAGCCATGCTGTTTCTCACTTTGAGGACGGTAGGCCGTACGTTACACGAGGTATTCGGCACTTGATCATAAACAGGCTTGGCACTAGCTGATTTTGCCCCACTGTTCTGAGCATGTTTGAGGTTAGCGGGGCTAAGTCGTGGTGACTGGGAGGTTAGGTGTATTAGATCCATTTTCAACTGATGGTATTTTCAACTTATGCGGGGTTCACCGTAAGCCAAGGGAGATCTGTATATTCTTCGGTAAAGTATATATAATTTACTTCTGTTTATGTCTTTGGTTCAGTGTTGAGTCTCATGCTCCAGCGATGAGCTGGCTTGTCATTGTCTTAACCATGTCTTTTGAACAGCAAAATATTTAATTTCATTGGAGTCCAAATTTATCAATTTTTTCTTTATAGGTCACATTTTTGGCATCACATCTAAAAACTCTGCCTTACCTAAAGATACTAAGATTTTCTCTTGGGGTGCCTGAGTGGCTCAGTCGGTTAACTGTCCAACTCTTGGTTCAGCCCAAGTCATGATCTCAGGGTTGTGGGATTGAGCCCCACATTGGGCTCTGTGCAGGGGCGTGGAGGCTGCTTAAGGTTCTATCGCCCCCCACCCCGCTTGCACTCTCTCAAAAATGAAAGGTTTTTTTAATGTTGTTTCCTAGAAATTTTAGTTTCAGGCTTTATATTTAGGGCTATGATGCATTTTGAATTAATCTCTGTGAAGGCAGTGAGGTACAGATCCAGGTGCACACCCCTGGATACAGACACCCCATTGTCCTTGTGCCTTTCGCTAAGAAGACTCTCCTTTCCCCACTCTGACTGCCTTTGCACCTTTGTAGAAAGTCAGTTGTCCAAACTCCCGTAGGTCTATTTTTAGGCTATTTCATTCCACTTGTACATGTTTATCTCGATGACAGTGCCACACCGTCTTGATTATTGTAACGTTGTGAAAAGTTGCAAGTCAGGTAGTGTGAGTTCTCTGACTTTCTTGTTCTTTTTCAAAGTTGTTTTGAAAATTCTAGGCCTTTTGCATTTCCATATAAATTTTGAAATTGGCTTGTCAATTTCTACAAGAACGTCTGCTAAGATTCGACTGGACCAGCACTGAGTTTATAGATTGGGTTGGGTCTTCTGACACATCAGCAGTTTCTCTCATCAGTGTCGTGAGGTCTCTAGTGTAGTCTTGTACATCTTTTGTCAAATTTGTCTCTAATGTTTGGAACATTTGGATGCTACTTTATATGGTATTCTAAATGCAATTCTGGGTGTTTGCGCTAGCATATATAGAATTTACTTCTGTATCCTGTAAACTTGCTAATCTATTAGTTCCAATGGCTTCTTTTTAGAGTCTGTCAGATTTTATACATGAACAACACAGGTGCCTCTTATTTTTCTTGCTGAGCTGCTCATCTACAACCTTCTGTACAGTGGTGGAAGTGGCAGGACTGCAAGTGCCCTGCCTTTCATGGGAAAAGTGCATTTTTTCACTCACCGTGTAGGTTTTTTTTGTAGGTGAAGGCAGTTCCCTTCCGTTTCTAGTTTGCTAAACTTTTTGATCAGGAATGGATATTGGATTTTGTCAGATGCTTTTTCTGTGTCTATGGAGATTCGGTTTGTTAACATGATGAGTATCACTGACTGCGATTTTGGAATGTTAAACCAGCCTCTCATTCCTGGGATGAACCCTTCCTGGTCTCTCTCATATATATACCTATACATACATACATATAGGAGTTCTCTAGAAAAACGATCAATAGGATGGATGTATATATAGGTAAAAAGAGATTTATTGTAAGATATTGGCTTATGTGACTATAGAGGCTGAGAAGTGTGAGGTCTGCCACCGGCAAGCTGGACACAGAGGGCAGGAAGAGACTGACGGTTCCACTCAGGAGAGTCGGGCAGGAGGAATCCCTGTGAACCTGTCTCTCTGTTCAGGTCTCATGGGAGGGATGCCCCCTACCCCAACCAGGGCACCCACCTACATGCCAATCTCACCCAGAAGCAAGATTTAACCAGGCGTCCCACAGAAGCCCAGGGCCCAGGCCAGCCGGCACATCCCACTGACCACCCCCCCGGCTTCTTTCCCATTTGCAGAATCTATAGTGAGGTCACGTCTCTCTCTCCTCCTGGATTCTGGGAGTTTGTGTCTTCACACTTTCCCCTCATCAGTCTTGTTTGAAGTTTAACAATTTCATTGATCTCTGAGAACCAGCTTTTGGGTTCATGGATCCCTCTATTGTTCTTCTGTTTTCTATATTACTGATTTCTCTGCCAATGTTTCATTATTTTCTTTCCTTTGCTTAGCTCGTATTTCATTTGTTCTTATTTTTCTAGTTTTCTAAGGAAGAGGCTGAGGTCACAGAGTTGAAACCTTTATCCTTCTTTACTTCAGGCATTCAGGACTATGAACTCCCCCTGAAGAGCCCTCTAGCAGCAGCTTACAGTTTCTGGTATGCTGCAGTGTCACGTTCATTTTGGTAGAAACACTCTAATTTCTCTATTGATTTCTTCTGTGATCTGTGGGTTACATATAAGTGTGTCTTCGGTTTCTCAATATTTGGGGATTTTCCAGAGATCTTCCTGCAATTGATTTCTAACTTGATTCTACGTGGTTAGAGAATGTATTTTGTACGACTTTAATCCTTTTAAATTTGAGACTTGTTTTATGGCCCCAAATAAGGTCTACAGTGGTGAATGTTCTGTGTGCACTTCTACACCAAGTGCATGCATCCAGCTCTTTCTGCACGGTGTGCTCTACGAACACCCCTTAGATCACAGTGGCTGACAGGTCACTCTGCTGTGCCCATTTTCTGCCTTTCTTTTCTGTCGTTAACGGAGGGAAGAGTGCCAACATCGCTGACAGGCACGGGAAATTTGTCTGGTTCTCTCTGCAGCTTCATCAGTTTCCGTTTCATGTGTTTTGAGGCTGTTACTAGGTGCGTGTGTGTCTAGGACTGTTATGCATTCCTGATGATCTTCTCTGTTACTACGACACCACCTTTATCCTGACTACCTGTGCTCTGAAACCTACTGACACCGACACAGCCACTCCATCTTCCTTGTGATTGTATCTTTTCCCATCTTTTACTTTTGACATATTTGTGTCTTTATATTTAAAACGTGTTTCTTAGAGGCAGCATATAGTTGGGTCTTTCCTTTTTATCCAGTGTGACCATCTCTCTGTGTTTAGACCCACACACGCAATGTGACCACTGATACACTTAAACTGAACGCACTCACCTTGCTACTTGTCTTATTCCAGTTACACAAGCAGAGCCAGAGACGCCAATACCCCGTCGACATAAATCACTGGACAAGGGGGCAGGAAGTCAGTCAGGTCAGGGCACAGCTGTCCGTGTGTCCCTCTTTTTCTGCTGACTTTTGAACAAATTATTTTTGTGATTCCCTTTTACCTCCTTTGTTGGTCTAGCTCTTTATATTGTTATTTTAGTAGTTGCTCTAGGGTTTAGAGTGTGTATCTTTAATTGATCACAGTTTCCTTCAAGTGAATTATAATAATCTGGTGTAAGAAATAAAACTCTCTTCTCCTATCCCTGGTGCTATTATGCATATTTTAGATCTACATGTTACAAACTCTGTAATATATTGTTACTGTTTCAGCTTTAAAAGTCAATTATCTTTTAAAATTATGAAATTTTATCATGGTAAAAAGATTTCACTTCAGCGGCGCCTGGGTGGCTCAGTTGTTAAGCGTCTGCCTTCGGCTCAGGTCATGGTCCCAGTGTCCTGGGATCGAGCCCCGTGTCAGGCTCCCTGCTCCTCGGGAAGCCTGCTTCTCCCTCTCCCACTGCCCCTGCTTGTGTTCCCTCTCTCGCTGTCTCTGTCAAATAAATAAAATCTTAAAAAAAAAAGATTTCACTTCAGATCTACCCTCTTAGCATTCTACTCTTTTGATTCCAGGAGTCTGAATTTTTTAGAGATCTCATATGAAAGGAATCAAGCAGTATGTGTCCTTCCGTGACTGGCTTATTTCTCTGAGTATAGTGTCCTCCAGGTCCACCCACATTGTCACATTTTACAGGATTTCCTTCTTTTTAAAAAGTCAATTATCTTTTAAAGAATTTTTTTTAAAGAAAAAGTTATTTAAATGTGTGTACCTATTTATAATTTCTGGCCCTTCTCATTCCTCTGGGTAGACCCTCATTGCCCACCTGGCATCATTTCTGTGTGCTGAAAGATTCCTGTGTCCCGTGGTACAGGTCAGCAGGTAACGGACCCCCAGCTCTCAGCCTGAACCTGTCTGAGTACGTTTTTACTTCTTCATTTCTACAGCGTTTGTCGGGCAGAGTTCTGGGCTGACAGTTTCTCCTGCCGGCACCGTTAAGAGCCACCCCGCTGTCTTCTGGCGCACACTGCTGTCAACACGAAGTCTGCTGCCGGCCTTGTTTCTGCTCCTCGGCAGCAATGAGACTTTCCTTGTTTCTAGGATTTGCTCTTTATAAATGACTTTCAGGAATTTGATTGTCATGTGCCTCACTGCATTCTTCTTCAGATTTCTTATACTTCGGGTCTGTTAATAAGTCTCCTGAATATGTAGGGCTTATGGTTTTCATCAAATCAGGGAAGTTTCCACTATTTTTTCTAGTATTTCTTACACTTCCCTCTCTGGGACTCCAATTGCATGAATGCGAGGCTGCTCGAAGGTGTCCCACAGCTCACTGATGCTTTTCTTTTTTTAATACACTTTGTATTTTAAAGCTTTTTTTTTCTTAAATCTTTTTATTCTGTTTCGTTTGTCGAGTTTCTATAGTCTTTCTGACTGTAGTGTCTAGTCTGCTGTTAACTATTTTTCATCTTAGACATCGAATTTTTTGTCTCTAGAAGAGAAATTTGTCTTTTATTGTTTGTATCTCCACTGAACATGCTTGTGTGTTCCTCTCCCTTAAGAGCATATGGAGTATAGTTATAGTAACTGTTTTAATGTCCTTGTCTAATTGCTACATTTTTTTTTTTTGAGTTGATTTCAACTGATTGAAATTTTTTTTTTTTAAGATTTTATTTATTTATATGACAGAGAGAGGCATAGTGAGAGCAGGAACACAAGCAGGGAGAGTGGGAGAGGGAGAAGCAGGCCTCCCGCCGAGCAGGGAGCCCGATGTGGGGCTCGATCCCAGGACCCTGAGATCATGACCTGAGCTGAAGGCAGACGCTTAACAACTGAGCCACCCAGGTGCCCCTGATTGAAATTTCTTATAATGAGTTGTGTTTTTCAGTTTATTTCTGGATTAGATATCAGACATTGTGAATTTAACACCTTGATGGGTGTATATTTTTGTATTCCTGCAACTATCCGTGAATTTTGTTGTGGGATGTGGCTGCATTACTTGGAGAGCCTGTCAGACGGATGGGGCGGCAGGCAGTGTGGGGCCAGACTCTCCCCACTTCTCACGCAACATCCTCTGAGGACTCTGCTTGTTACCCTGTGAATTCTCTGGCTATAGGAACAAACCACGCCCAGCACTGTGGGGACTCAGGATTCCTCTCTGCTCTCAGGGCTTCTTTCCCGGGCTCAGGTCTTTTCCTCACCGGCATGCATTCCTGAGTCCTGGGCTGAAAACTCAAGGGGTCCTGTGCAGACCCCAAGAGCTCTCTCTTTCCTGTGCTCTCCTCCAGCCGTCTGCCCCATGCACTCCATCTGCCTCCTCCTTGCACCGCCAGGTGCCTCTCCTCAATTCTGTAGACCACAGGCCTCCCCCTTTTTGCTCCCTGGCCTGGGAACTCTGAAGATGGTGAGCTGGGGCAATCACAGGGGTCACCTCATGTGCTTCCTCTCTCAGGAATCACTGCCCTATGATATCTGATGTGCAAATGTCTGAAACTGTTGTGCCATGTGTTTTGTCTGATTTTTAATTATTTAAGGTAGGAAGGTAAATTCAGTTTCTGTGATTCTGTCTTGGTTGATGTATGGAATGCCCTTGAGTTTATGTGCAACCTAGCCAATCCATAAGAAGGTAATGTTCTGCATTTAAAAATATTAAGATTCAGCTAATCAGGAATGTAATCCACACAAACAGCAACACTTCCCCCACCTCACATCTCCCATCAGGATCCCAAACCCTCCTTGAGAATCAGGCCATGGAGTGGACCAGGGAGTGAAGTGATGGAGAGAGTTTGCAGAAGACACTGTGTCTGTTCAATGAGGACCTCTTTCTACTTTTAGATCAGGTAAGAAATAAAGATTTTAACGCAAACATTTTTCTCTTTCCTTCATAGAATTTTTTTGTGAATACGTAGGCATTCCAAAACTCTCATTATTGTACTTTTTGAGAGAAGCTATAAAGTGGTAAAAGAGTTCCTAAATATTAGACATAATTAGAAATTTGTATTATTATAAATTTAAAACATGCTCAAAAAAGCAAATTCCAACAGCACAGAACTAAGGTTAAAACCTCCCACAGACATGGAGAATTCTGCTCATCACTGGAAACACAATGATAAATAAAGCCACTTCTGTTTTACTCACAAAAATACATGGACCAGCCCACGACAACAGCTGGCACATCACACACGCTACGTTACTATCCACAGAACAACCATCTTTGTAAGGGTCATAAAGATCACAAACGGTAACAACTTGGTGCACGTATATCCGTCCCAGACATTTTCTATGCAGTATATAATCATAGACGTGTGCCTGAATGTACACAGAAAGCATATAATTTTAAAGTAAAATGATAAGCTCATACAAACTGATTCATACCTTGGTTTTCCCCACTTATCTATGGCAGCCAACTTAGTCCTACGTATATGTTGTACGTAAACTTTACACTAAATCCACAGTATGAATATCTTAGTTTGATTTGAGCTGTGATCTTGGGTTACTTGTGAACTACAGTCCTCTAACACTCCAGGCAATTGAGAGCTAATATATTATCTATTTAAATATTTCAAAGGAGGGCACCTGGGTGGCTCAGTTGGTTAAGCGACTGCCTTCGGCTCAGGTCATGATCCTGGAGTCCCAGGATCGAGTCCCGCATCGGGCTCCCTGCTCGGCAGGGAGTCTGCTTCTCCCTCTGACCCTCCTCCCTCTCATGCTCTCTGTCTCTCATTCTCTCTCTCTCAAATAAATAAATAAAATCTTTAAAAAAAATAAATAAATATTTCAAAGGAATCAAATCAATACCTTGATGGTGGACTGTCCATCGTTTTTGGTGTCTTGAGCATGGTTCCAATTCCCCGTCACTTGGGGAGACTGTAAAATGATTTCTTCTGGGAACAACACTTTTAAAACAAGTAAGAAGGTAGGTATTACTGAAAAACTTAAAAAGACGAAGAGAGGCCACCTAAGTAATTCACATCTATGCCTTCCTTTCCTTTTTGGCTTCTGTACATGGTTTCTAGGTTACAGCAGAACACCAGTACTGTGCACAGTTCGTAATGAAGCCATCGGCCTATCTGGAGCTACAAAAGTGAATTATATTACGAGGGGAAAAGCACACTGCAATGACTTCATTTTCAATAATTTAAGCAAGCTATTTTTATACAGTTGAAATAGTAAGAAAATACTGAAACTTGCCAATGGGAAGAAAACTTTGGACTGCATAGTTTTACTTGTAATATATGATTGAAAAGACTGTGCTTTACACCATATTTTACATGAAGCTTATAAAAATACTCTGGGAAGAAGTAACACTATTATTCCACAAAAAGAATACCTTTAACGCCTAAGTGGATGATGTGTTCAAGTGCAAAGTGACACCGTCTGCTTGTGGTCCTGCCAGAGAGAGAACAATGTAAGTAATTCACCCCCCGTGTAGAAACATTAAGTCTAGCCCTGGTCACAGAAATCTAATTACATAACCCGAGCCAACCTGCTAATGTAACCTTTACACAATACTTACAAAGGGGCCACATTAGAGTCAGAGCTCCCGACGTTCTCACAGGCCCTGCTGGGGAGCCTGGAGCTCCGAGGGCTCACTTTACAGTGTGTGTGTCTATATACAACATGAGGAGTTTTACAGAAAAACTTTAAACAGAAACATCCCATGTATCAGGATAGCAGGGACTCTTCCCTTTCTGGGAATATTTCTCTTTTAAATACATAAAGAGCACAACTAGGAAAAAAAAAAAATAAACATAGCCTATGAGATATTAGGGAAATATTAACATTACTACATCAACAGCAAAGTAATTTTGACTGTAAAGATTTAAACTTTTGAAATTCACAACTGTTAGAAGATAAACTGAGGCCTATTAATAATTTTAAGAGTTTGGGCAAAAATTGATTCCAACCAGGCTGCACCCAGTCAGCAGATGGAAAGAGGCCCTGAGGAGCTGTCCAACATGAAGGACTTTTACAGCCAGAAGGGAGCGGGCACAGGGAAATTATCCCAGGCAAAACGGGCTTGGTTATCGCAAGCTCCCTTCCTTCAGGGGTGGGCAGGGGTCTGCCAGGCCGAGTACCTCACCAGTCCTGACCAGGCAGTTGCCAGGTGACCGGCCTACGATTCCGTTTCCAAGGGACCCAAAATTGCAATTCCCTCTGGGTTTGGTTGACATGGGGCTTAGCACAAGCAACTCTGTTGTGGGCCTGCTGTTTTGCTTCTTAACACAACAAAAAGAATAAAAACCATAAAATAAAACCTCATCTTCAATGAGGCAAGATGACAAAGCTCCAAAGCACAAGTGCAGATGGGTATCTGTTCAATGAAGAGCATCGGGCCTCAAACAAGCAGAGGTACACGGGCACTGCACACCGACTCAGAATGTGGGCCACATACAGGTGTCTGGACAGTTCAGACTCGGGAGCCCAAAGACCAAACGATGGTTTCTCACCTGAATCGCGAGGTGCAGAGCACACGCTGAGAGGTCACCCCCAGGACCCATTTGCACAGTATGGAATTGGGAGGGGGGGCGTGTGAAGCTGGAAAAACTGAGTGCACAAGCCCAACCTTCAGAGACCCTCCCTTTAGGGTCCCAGGCACGAAGGCTCCTGGCAGCCCCACTCTGTTCCTTCAACGTAACCTTTGGCAAATAGTTGCCTGGGAAACAATAAATCCATCCAAGATGAGTAGCAACCACAACAGCACTTAAAGCAGATCACTTAAAGAGGAAGAAGCTGAGGAACGACTAAACACCTCGTTCCCCTTCCAGTGGGAGGCTTTCCAACATCTGTGCCTGGGTGATCCGGGGCCATCTCACCTCTTCCAGAGAGGAAGGAAGAAAGATTTCAAAATCTTTTAAAAGGCACAGGGATGCCTGGGTGGCATAGTTGGTTAAGCATTCAACTCTTAATTTTGGCTCAGGTCATGATCTCAGTGTCGTGAGATCCAGCCCCGCGTCAGGCTCCACACTGGGCGTGGAGTCTGCTTGAGAATCTCCTTCTCCCTATGCCCCTCCCCACTGCTCTCTCCTCTAAAAGAAATAAATCTTAAAAAGAAATCTCTTAAAAGGCACAACAAAGACTGGGACCTGGACCAAGCTAACAAGATAACTGTGTCAGCCTGAAGATCACTGCCTTACTTCCCAGTAGCATGAAAAACAGGAATAGAATAGTACTTAACAAATCCTAGAAGCACATTAAAGGAGGAATTCACCAAAATAAAAATAACATTATGTTTTTCATTCTAGACATACAAGAAAGGTTTGATCTGAAGTTATCCAATTGAAACACTTCATCTTACAAACAGGCTGAAGATGATAATAATCTCAAGAAATGCCAAAAAGGCAATGAGTCTAATAGCTTAAAACAAAAGTTGATGAATAATTTTCTAATTTGATTAACCTAAAGAACAGCAAGATACTAAATGGTAAAATCCCAGAGGTATTTGCACTAACATACGAAACAAATCACAGAGATGGAAAACTATGAGGGAAAAAATAAAACACATGGAGGGGAGCAAACACTAGGCAAGAATTCCAAAGGAGGACAAAGACTTGAAGGAAAAGAATGAAGAAAACTCTCCTAAGTACAAACTATTGTTGAAAAGGAGATTCCAAGCAGCAAAGATGCCAATTCTCCCTCCACTTTCCTACCACCATAGAGAGAAGTAAGAATATTTACCGCTTCACTATTTCTAACAGCAAACGCCTGGGAACCCGACAGCACGCACCCAGCACCAAACACAAAATCACAAAGGAAGGAAGGTCTCAAATCAATGACCTCGACTTCCACCACTAGAAACTAGATAAAGAGGAGCAAATGGAACCCAAAGTAAGCATAAGAGAGGAAATCACAGACACCAGAGCAGAAATAAGTGAAATAAAAAAGAGAGACACTAGAAAAGATGAATGAAGTCAAAAGTTGATTCCCTCATAAGGCTGAGATGATAAACCTCTCGCCAGACTGATGAGAGGAAGAGAAGGTACACATTCCCACTGTCGGGAGTCGAGAGGGTGACATCAGTACACAGATCCAACGAACGCTACTACTAAGGAAATAATAATATAATTCCATGCAAACAGATTAGATAACTTGGATGAAATGCACAAATTCCTTAAAAGATACACACTACTGAAGCTCACACAAAATGGATAACCTAAATGCTTACTGATTTACTAAAGAAATCAAATTTGCAGTAAATTATCCCAGAAAATAGAGGAGGAGGTGATGCTTTTTAACTCATTGTGAGGTCAGCATCACCCCGATACCAAAAGCAGACAAAAGATAATTTCAAGAAACTACAGATCAATACACCTCATGAACACAGATGCAAAAATTAATAAAATTGTAGCAAATCAGACCTAACAATATATAAAAAGAAATTACATTATGGCCAAGTGGGGCTTATTCCAAGGATGCAAAGTTGATTTTGATGTGGGGAACAAAGGCAGAAGGAAATGTAGATAAAATGAAATGTCCTTAGAACCTGCAGCCCACTGACAAATACTTGAGGAGGGCAGAGTGTAATGTGCCTCCAGGAATCCCAACTGTCTTCATGTTGATGCCTTGAGAGGGAAAAACCACCTGAGCTTGACAAGAGCCTGGCCTCCAGGATCCTGGGAGTCTTCTTTAGCAGATGAAAGTCCTTTTGGGAACTTCCTATGTCTTTACCTCCCCCAACTCCATAGTATATGATCAGTTGCTCCTCATAATCCCAGGGCAGCAGCCCTTTCTGCCTGGGGGTCCTGTTCTCGTGCTTTTAACAAAAACCCCCCTTTTGCACCGAAGACGTCTCAAGAATTCTTTCTTGGTCGTCATTGGCTTTGAACCCCACCACTTCAAACCACATCAATTTTACATTAGAAAACCAATCAGTATAACTGACTATCTTAATAGACTAAAAAAGGAAAACCACGTGGTCACCTTGATACAGAAAAAGCCATCTGGACAAATCCCACACCCAGCCATGACTGGACACTGGAGCACATGTGGAGTCCATCTCCTCAACCAGGAGGGGGCCGAATACAAACCACCTATGTACAGCTCCAACTGGGCTTAACGGTTCAAGACTGAATGAACGCTAACCCTCAGGTTGGAAACAAGGCCATTTCTGTGAAATGCTACTCTGGCAAGAGCAGTGAGGCAAGGAAAAACAAACAAAATGCATCCAGATAAGAAAGGAAGCAGTACAGCTCTTTATTTGAACATAAAGATCGTATAGGCAGGGCGCCTGGGTGGCTCAGTCGGTTAAGCGACTGCCTTCAGCTCAGGTCATGATCCTGGAGTCCCTGGATGGAGTCCCACGTTGGGCTCCCCACTCAGCGGGGAGTCTGCTTCTCCCTCTGACCTTCCTCCTCTCATGTGCTCTCTCTCTCTCTCATTCTCGCTCTCTCAAATAAATAAATAAATAAATAAAATCTTTAAAAAAAAAAAAAGATCATACAGGCAGAAAATCCTGCGTAACCTGTAAAAAGCTACTAGAACCGTGAAGTGTGTTTAACGAGCTCTCAGGATACTAGATTAATATATAAAAATAAATGGCATTCATAAACATTAGCTAGAAGCAACTAGAAATTTAAGTTAAGATTACTGTCCACAACAGCATTACATTTTTTTTTTTTTGAGAGAGAGAGAGAGAGAGAGAAACAGCATGACAGGGGAGAGGGACAGAGGGAGAAGCAGGCTCCCCGCTGAGCCGGGAGCCCGATGTGGGACTCGATCCCAGGACTCCGGGACCATGACCTGAGCCGAAGGCAGTCGCTTAACCAACTGAGCCACCCAGGCGCCCCAGCATTACATTTTTTTAAGAGTCACACCAATCTGGCAGAAGATACGCAGAGCACTCTACAGACACTGCTAAAAGAAATGAAAAACAGACCTAACTAGATGGAGAGAGGTACCATTTTCAAGGGTTGGGAGACTCAATATTAAGGTCTCAATTCTTATTAAATGGATCTAAAAATTCAGTGTAGTCCCCATCAAAATCTCTATGGGTTTTTTGTAGAAACCAACAAGCTGAATGCTAAAATCTATACAGGAACACCAGAGACCCAGAAGAGCCACACCAACTCTGCGAACAATGGACAAAGTGGAGGCCTGACACTACCTGATTCCAAGACTCACCATCAACAAAGAACACACATGCATGGGAAAGCACCTGAGGTGTTCAGCACGACTGCCCGTTAGGGGATGCAGACCAAAACCTCGGTGAGACACCACCTCACGGCTATTCCAAAGATTAGAATTAGAAAGACTGACCAGAGCAGGGCTGTGAGCCTGTGGGGCAACGGGACCCTCACCCAAGCTGCTGGAAATGCGGAGGACAACTGCTTTGGGAAAGAGCTTGGCACTTTCTTTTTTTTTTTTTTTAAGATTTTATTTATTTATTTGACACAAAGAGAGAGAGAGAGGAATCACAAGTAGGCAGAGTGGCAGGGAGCGGCAGAGGGAGAAGCAGGCTCCCCGCTGAGCAAGGAGCCTGATGTGGGACTCGATCCCAGGACCCTGGGATCATGACCTGAGCCGAAGGCAGACGCTTAACGACTGAGCCACCCAGGCGCCCCAGAGCTTGGCACTTTCTTAAAGTTATGCGCACCCTCACCATAGGACCGAGCCATCACACTGTTCGGCGTTTACCCAAGAGAAAGGAACACGTGTCCATACAAAGACTTGTACACAGATTTCATAGCAGTTCTCTCTGTCATGGCCAAAATATGGAAAAAAACCCAGTGTCTATCCAAGGTGACTGGATAGATAGACTGTAGTAGATACTGATAACGAAATACTACTCAGCCATAAAAGGGAAGAAAATGGGAATCACTGTTACACAACTGAAATTAACATAATATTGTGTGTCAACTATAATTCAATAAAAAAGGCAATGAAATCATGCAACAGTGAGGTTGAATCTCAAAATAATTATGCTAAGTCAGAGAGAGATGCCAGGCAAAAACCAGTTAAGTCTTGTATATTTCCACTTATGTAAGATTTTACAAAATGCAAACTAACCTATAGCGACAGAAAGCACTGCTGGGGCCTGGGGGTGGGGGTGAGGGTGGGGAAGGAAGGAAGCATCTCTGGTGGCAGATACTCTCCTTCTCTTGACTGTGGAGTTGGTTTCAAAGTCCTCAGACTGTGCACTTTAATAAGGCATAGTTAGCCTACATTCTGTCTCACTAGACCCGTTTGTTAAAAAAAGGGGAAACACCTACAGGGAGCCAGCAGGTAACACGAGGAAGTGCAGCCTCTCTGCCCTCAGTGCCATCTGGCCTGCTGCACTGCGGGCCTGCCCCATCTTCCAATGGTTCAAAACAAGTGGGGAATACAGATTTTTTTTTTTTTTAAATGGGAAATCTCCTGGTTTTTCGTAACTTAATGTAAACAACCTAAACACTTAACGTGGGGCAAGCAAAGCCTCTGAGTGTCAAATGTGGCAGCCCGCTGCTCCCACACCCTGGCCTCTCATCTCTCTGACACTCCACCTGGCCGCACACATGCTTGCTCAAGACCTGGGCCTCGTGTCTGAGATCACTGAGCCCAACGTCCTGTCCTCTCTCCACCTCATCATCCTGTCTTTTCAATAGCCCCCCACTGCTGGTACCCTTTGGCTTTTCCTGGGCACTTTCTCTCTGGCTCAACCCCATGGCCTGTCACGCCTATCATCTGTGTCCTGCTTCCTTCGGTAGGTCCACTCCTACACCACCCTCATCCCATGCTTCCTCTCTCCTCCCCTCCTCCAAAGTCCTCCTCCTCTTTGACTGGGCTTGTCACATGTTCCAGAGTAACACACGGTCAGGAATGTCCAGATGCAAATCAGCTCTCACCTCTTTCGTCCTACCACCTTGAGGAGGATATTTACCCTCTGCCGATGACCCCGGCCCCACCTGGCCAGACCCACCTCCTCTGGCACACACTTTCTCGACCCAGTCACCTGCTATCGCAGGGGCTCCGCTGAGCTAGTTTCTCTCATTTCAAACAGCAAAAACGGCCCCTTCCTGGACCTCACCTCGCTCTCCATCCCGCCTGCTCAGCTTCCATGGCCAAACAACGGCCTCTCCCCACTGACCCACAGCCCATTCACACTCAACACACTTTGATCTGGTGGCAGCCCCAACACCCAAACATTTCTTAAACAAAATTAAACATCCATGATCAATCTTAAAGTTAGCACCTTCTGATTCCTAAAAGATACTCTACAAAGTGAGCGAAACAAGCAACAGACCTGGAGAAGTGACAGAAGTTATCTGTAGCCTGCCTATCCAGGACAGTCCAGCACAAAGAACACAGAGAAGACTCCTACAGATAACAAAACCCAAATTATTCAGGAAAAGACATGAGCCAGCATTTCATAGATGAAGACATTTTACGGCCAATAAACATGGAAATTCTCAACCTTATATGCAGTCAGAGAAATGCACGTCCAGACCCTAAGGAGGTAGATCACATATCTACCAAGTTGGCACGAATTTAGATGTTTAACAAAACCAGGTTCTGGGATGGTGTGGATTAACAGGTTGTTACAGACGCTGGTATTGGGGGTCTCTGATGCCACCATGGCTGAAGCCACAGACCCACCCTTGAGTGTGCAGCCAAGAGAACATGAGCATTTGTGCACAAGGAAGGAGAAGGTGCTCACAGCAGTGCCTTCAGGGTAAAGATGGGGTGAATGTCCATCCACAGAACAGGGAGTGTGGCGGACTCATGGTGGGGCGTGGGCAGTGGTGAAGACACTGAACAGTGACACACAACATGGAGAATCTTAGGAACAGATCAGTGAAAACTTCCTGGAAACCAGAGACTGACAGCTCAAAACAAAACCAAAAAATACATTTTTCTGTGTGTGTACAAAGACACACAACTTTTTTTTTTTTTTTTTTTTAAAGCAAGAGAGAGACAAATGCAAAATCCCAGTTAACGGTCGGGGGCGTAGTGGATGACAGGGAGGGAATGGTAGGTTGGCAGCGTCACCACCCCACGTTCATAACGTGATAAATGACAACATCTCTGTGAAGGTCCATTAAAGAATGAACAGCAAATGTTCGTGACTTTGTTATCTTAAAACCTGTCTGGGAGTGAAGCAGGAACAGGGACGCTCCCACGCTGCATTTCTTACACCAGTGCTGAGATGCGCAGGGATGGACAGAAGGGAAGCCTGCTACCCACCAGGAACGAAGACACATTGTAGGAACAACCACCGAGAGCATTACCTGTTATATGTGAATTCCACATCCATAGGTTCAAAGTTATATGCTTGCTCAAATTCTGGGTTAAGTTTAAGAGTTACATCTTCTTCATGAATCTGAAAAGGAAACGTTAACAATTTAATTCCCATACTTCACATTTGATTTGTTGGGACAATCTTCATCTAGCAACATGTCATGAAACACTTTACAGACTGGAGCTAAAATCTGCTATTTTAAATCCTTGCCAAACTGATCAGGAGGATTAAATCACGGTGTTGTCACATCACCCACCCAGGAGGACCTGGCCCCTGGAGGCGCCCACACCAGCTCACCCCGAGCTGCTCCCTGGCCACGCTCCAGAGATCCAGGCTCGAGGAAACAGGCCACAGCCCCGGAAGGAGACCAGCCCACAAACAACGACAGAGCGAGGGGTGCCAGCCACCACAGCGCCTCCACAAAGAGGTCATTCCAAGGACTCCCCTTCCAGCAGAGCGGGGACCCTCCAGCCATAGCTAGGGCGGTGCCAGGTGGCATGGGCTTCCCAAGGGCCAGGCGACCAGAGCCGGCTGGTGGGAACACGGACACGGGGGCTGCCCTGGGAGCGGGGCCCTCCCTGCAGCAGAAGCCGCCACAATCCCCTCAAAAGGAGAGCAAGCCCAGCCCAGGTCCCCAGGTGTCCCAGGGGCCAAGACGGGCAAAAATGAACCTGCAGTTAAAGACCACCGGTTAAAGCACACAAAGAAGCAAATCACCAAGAGTGAGGGTCAGCACAGCCATCAACAGAGTTGGGCCCCAAGGACATCACATACTGCCACTGTCATTTCCAGAAACTTGAAAAACTATGTGTGAAATTTTTAAAAAACCCAGAAAGAAAAAGATAAGCAGGACAATACAAAAAACAACAGGGCAGCTTTAATGAATCAGGCAGAGCACATGGAGACGAAAACTATGCTGAGATAACAGAGCAGGATGACAGGAAGTGACGACGTCTGTTCCCAGACACGTGCTCCTGGCGACAAGAGGCCCCTCTGCGGAGGTGGGGAGCCTTCTGTCCCACAGCCCCCAGATGAGCGTGAGTGCAGCAGCGGCCCTGCTGGGACGCCCCCTGCACCACGTGCCAGGTTGACGGCACTGGGCCGCCTGCCCACCTGTCGTGGAAACACCAATTTGACATCAACGGAGTAAGTGTCACCTGGATGTGTGTCTTCTGCCCACCGCACCATCTGTGAGGCTCTCCTGAGGGCCTTCTGTACCATCACGGTCTCCCACACCGCAGCCCTGGCCAACAACTAAACTACAGAGACTCGAGAAAAGCAATGGGCGGAGACCTGTAGAAGTTACTAAGTCGACCATGAATTTCATCACTCAGAAGCGGCTGACCTTATGGAATATCCCACCAAAGATCAGGAGGGTGCTCAACACCCCCCAGGCTGGGGTGCTCGTAGCTTCGGTCTGGATTTGTCAGGCTATGGTGTTCGCTTCGGCAGCACATACCCTAAAATTGGATTTGTGGGCGTATGACGCCGGCCACCCCCAACCAGTGTGCAGGAACCAAGGAGACCCCACACCTGGCATCTCTGGCACCGCTGCTTCTGGGGTGTTCATCCCCAGGGCATCTTCCCCAAGGGCACAACTGGATCTACCCTTTGGAAGGTAAGAGAGTCACCCGGCGTCTTCGTCAACAGCTCAAGTGTGTCAAAGCTGGCAGAGCTGGTGGGCCCTCCAGCTCAGGCTAAGCGGCTGCCACATGCCTGGGCAGAGTGTGGGGGGACAGCTGCTGGGGCCCCAAGGGTCAGCCCCTCCCTGGTCATCCTAGCACTGGTTTCACGACCAGCTGCACTGGCAAGGGCTGGCGCCCAGTATTTCGGCGCAGAACGCAGCAAACACGGCCGCAGAGGCCAGATCCTGCCCCTCCTTTGAACCCTTCCCAGACTCTTCGAGTCCCTACAACCGCCCCCCAACCCAGGGCAGGGCTTCGGCATTTCCTCAGGTAGCTTTCGGCATCAGGCCCTTCACCCAGACGCGGCAGGCGGTGCTCTGCAGGAGAGCCCGGCCGAAGGATCAGAAGCATGCGGTGCACCGGGAGGGAGGGAGGGAGAGAAGTCAGCCAAACTTCTCCACAAAAACATTTAGAACTGCAAACTTTTAAGTGTACTTTTCCTTCAGAGGCTCTCTCTTCCGCAGTATGTTCAGAATGCCCAGAATGGACTAAACGCAAACACCATGACTTACACGTGATGAAAGGTGAATATGGCTCTCGTGATTGAAAATTATAGGGATTTTTTTTGTTAAGTTCTCTTTATACATCAAATTTATTTAAATATTCACTTTATCCTGAATTTTCTGAAATCCTGTCAAAGGCTGAAGGAGCAACCCCGCCCCAGCCCCGGCAGGAAGCTGGCCGGCTGGAAGGGCTGGTCCCGCACTAGCGGATCCGGAGCACCTCTCACCTCAATCACATAGCCGATGTACTCGATGACATGTCCACTGTACTCCTGAGTTTTTAAAATCAGCTTATCACCTAGTTAAAAAATACAGAACCACATGTAAAACTACAAAATCCCCCAATTCTGCCACTGTAACTCTAAAATCAAACACTTTGAAAAAGTGAAATAAACATCCCTGGAACGAGCTGCTTAAAACCAGCACCAGTATGCCCAGAGTGAGGTGCTGGATGCCCTCAACATGCTGACCAAGTTTTACAGAAAATTCTAACCCAAAGCAAAGGAAATGAGATGATGTGACTGCAGTGTTGCCAACGGAAACATTCTTCCCCGGACGGGGATTCAACGTCTGCTGGTCCCTCTAGTAAAATGTGACACGTAACGAACCCACCTGCGTACAGAGAAGGCCTACTTTCAGTCAATCCTGGGACCTCCAGAACCAGCAGGTCACCATTTCTTTTCAAGGTGACCCCACTCATGTTATACTCTTTCAGTTCTATTTCTGCATGAATCTCCTCAAGCCAGAGCAAAGTCGAAAACTTTTCCTTGTAGTTCGACATGTTCAAAAGCTGAAAAAAAAAAACCCCAGCAAGTGAGAGCAGAGTCACCCGTCCAACACCCCCGTGGTCCAGGAAAGCAGCTGCAGCTTAGCTGGAGGGGCTAAGTCTGGTCTGCTGAAACTCAGCCAACAGGGAGAGACTGGCTTTTGAATACTGACCCGCAAGCAGCGCAGGACAGTGGCCCTGAGGTTGGGGAGGCTACGTCAGTGAGCCCGCAACTGCCCCGGCTACCACCTAGGCAGAGAGCCCAGCAGCTGTGTGGTCTCTTGAGGAGATGGAGCTGGGGTCCGAGGAGGCCAAGGGGGCAGAGTGCCAGGAAGCGAGAGCAACACAGAGAGAGGTCTGCAGAGCTTCAGAGGGTCCCCCCTGAACTGTCAGCTGAGCACTGGTCAGTGCACGAGTATAAGAAGCCATGTTTCTTGCTGGGACGCCCACCTGATGGTATAAGAGCAGGTTCCTCAGCCCTGGCACAACCAATACTTGGGCTGCACTCTTTTCTGGGGTGGGGGCTGTCCTGTGCATCGTAGAGTATTTACCGGCATTCCTGGCCCCTACCCATTTGTTGGTACTAGCACCCCCAGCCATGACAACCAAAAATGTCTCCTGGGAGGGCAACTGTCACCTGTTGGGAAGCACTGAATTAAAGGGAATAATTCCCAGAGCTCCCACACGGCCGAGAACAGTGTGAGTCCCCCCAGCCCAAACGGAGAGACTTGTAATAGACGAGACATTGGACGGAGTATTCAGAAGGGTATTAGCCCTAAATCAAACGCCGTTCTGGTCCCACCTCACAAAGCTTTAAAGCCAGGCTTGAAAGTATCCAACTGTTTCAAAGTAACTTAACTGCATCCCAGAACAAACCTCAGAGTATTTTCAGGAACAGAAAAATACCCCAACGGCCAACAAGGTAAAATCCAGAATGTATGGCACCCAGACAAAGATTATGAGGCTTAGAAACAGAAACGACAACTCATAACGGGGAGAAAACCCCTCAACGGAACCAGAACTGACTCGTGGCAGAATGTGCAGACGAGCACATTGTAACAGCTGTTATTCAAAGAGCAGGAAAACACTGAGCATGGGAAGCAGAGACCACGCTGAACTGGTGGATGACAGCTACCACGTGTGCCATTAAAACACACAGGACGGGGCCGCACACTGCTGAGGAAAAGACTAGTGAACTTGAGGACTGGCCACAGGAGCCTTCCAAAACCCAAAAAAGTGAGCAGAGCGGCGGCGAGCTGTGCGGCGGCTCCAAGCAGCCGATGCACGAGCAACGGGAATCTGAGGAAGGGGCTCAGCAGAGAGTGCCTCTGAAGACAGAATGGCCAGAAACCACCCAAATTTGAGGAAAACTGTAAGCCCACATATCCATGAAGCTCAGAGAACCCCAAGCCAAGAAATTAGAAGAAAACTATACTAAGGCAAATTGTAAATTACATTTTTTAAGAAATAGTAATAAAGAGAAAAACTTAGAAGCTGCTAGGAAAAAATACATGTTATATGCAGAAGAACAAAAGCTAAAGGAAAGCAGGTGTTTCACTGAAAACACGGCAAGCCGGAAGATGGCGGGGCAGCAGCTTTAAAATTCCAGCCTAGAATTCAAGACCCAGTGAAAATGTCCTTCAAAAATGGAGGCAGAATACTTCCCCAGACATAGAGGAGCTGAAAGAACCGATCGCTGGCACCCAAGCACCACAGAGGCCCCCGCTGCTCAGCACAAGGGCCCCACGGGAGTCTGGGTCCCCACGAAGGAGTGACGGGCACAGCACCAAGGGTGCTAACTACGTGGTGTCAAAAAAGACAGCTTGGGTGCCTGGGTGGCTCAGTCAGTTAAGCGACTGCCTTCGGCTCAGGTCATGATCCTGGAGTCCCGGGATTGAGTCCCGAATTGGGCTCCCTGCTCAGTGGGGAGTCTGCTTCTCCCTCTGACCCTCCTCCCTCTCATGTGCTCTATCTCATTCTCTCTCTCAAATAAATAAATAAAATCTTTAAAAACAAAAAAAAGACTTAGCTTTTAAAATGCCTTTAAGAGATAACTGATTACATAAATGCAATGCAAAAACGGTAAAATGCAGCATGGAATTCAAAACATATGTAGAAGCCAAATTTATGACATCAGCAAAAAGTCCAAGGAAAGAGAACTGGAAGGTGCCACGGTGGGGGTCTCGTCCCTTGGGCACGTTAGAGCATCCCTCAGACTGTGCCGCCCAAACCCCACTCTCCACATGTGGCCCCCCAGCTAAACGTAATTAAAGAGGACTGAAGACCTCACGTCGTGGCTCAGAGTTTTATCCCGGACAGACAGCCGTTCAGAGGCAGGCCGCCAGCCCAGCACAGGCAGGCTGGGCGGGGGGCAGTGGGGTTCCCCATAAGCAGTGCCAACAGCAGTGGTCCCTCTCTCTCACTGACCTGATATTCCCAGCTACCTGTGGTAAAAACAAACCAGTCCGAGTTCTGAGCCCAAGCGGGGTTCATCCTGATTTCATAAGAAAACACTCACCTGTGGCGAAGAATGTTTCGTATCAGATATATTTCCTACCTCTGCGAGTAATGGCTGAAAAGTCAGAATGTCAATTTTTTGTTCCACACATTTCTTAAGTCTATCTGGTATTGGATACTGTGGAAGAAAACTTGGAAGTTGTCGTCTTGAGTTCCTTAAAAAAAAAAAAAATTGTACAAGTCAAAATTCTTAATCACCCGTGTCTCATACAAGCCATTTTTACTCAGACATCCTTCCCGCTTCGGAAAGACTAAAGGTCCTTCAAGAACCAAAAATAAATGTGAACTGCTGGTGTCAGTCTGGACCTTGCAAACTTACTTCAGCTGCTTTGGGATCCCTCCCCCACACCGGCTCTCACAGGGCCCTCTTGTGCCCTCCAACAGGCAGGCAGGGCTGCCGCGCCCAAGAATCCCGCAGAACCAGTGAGTCTGAGAAGCACTGTTCCTGAACTCCCACCCCGCTAACTCCTACTGCCGCTATGAGCCTAGAACATCAGAACCACTCCCGCAGGAATGCAGAACACATTCGGTAAAGGCTGCTGTCTGGGTCCTGCCTTCTTGCTTTTCAGCCTGGCGTTTCTCCGGGGAAATTCGGTTTCACCCTCAGGCTTCTGTCTTTCCCCAGAAAGGGCTGTAGGGAGGAGTCACCAAAGTCAGCCACCATCAGGATGAAGAACATCCTGCTGCTGTGGGCAGGTCTAATACAGCACAAGAAGTGACTGGAAAGGAAACAGCGGGAGAAGAGACAGTGGAAGAGAAGCGACGTGTCCCAGGGAGGTCCAGTGAACCTCTGATTACACGCACCTGCACACACTGAAGACGGGCCCCCCTCCCTCATTCTAACTGCTGCTTCCAGCTCATACTGAGTGCAGGGGGTGGGAGACATGTAGCCCCGACCCCCTTACTCCACAGCCACCTCACCTGGATATCCCTGTAGCTCAGCTCTGGATGGGAAGGCTGCTTAGAGAGAAGTTCTGTGGCAGAAAGGCCCCCAGAGCCACCACGAGCAGCACCGGGAAGGCCCAACACCTCCCACCTGAGTCACGGGCTCCACCAAAGCACACACGTCAAGTATGTGTGGAAGCAGGGCGTTCAGTAAACGACAGTGCAGTATTAATTACTAACATGAACACGACAAAGGGGACAGGATCATCACTACACACGTTTGGGTAAATGGCCTGAACAGTCTTACCACATGGTATCAAAATCCATGCTGAGTTAACAAAACATGTCTGTTTCTAGCTTAGAATAGTTGGAAATTCAGCCGAGAAGGTCCTGGCACAAAGAGGTCCTCAAGAGACTCGCTAAGCAAACACACAGACAACGCTGTTCTGGGCAGGGGGCAAAGACAGGGCAGGAAGCAGGTGTAGGTGCCGGGAGCTCCAGGAGGCCCAAGCCGACCGGGACAGGCACTCCGGGTCACTAACTTGACAACAGAATACCAAGATCTCCTGTTTTAGAGATACTCCTGCACAGTGACATAGGGAAACAGCTGATCAGGGGATTGTTGGTCTAGTTCACTTTCTAGTTAAGTCAAATTTTAACTAGAAAGTTGCTTGGTACACCACTACGTGACAACCGAGGGGTCTCATAAGCTCCTATAACTAAAACCCAATCATTTAGGACTTTCCATGGTCACTGCTGGCTCCCGTATTCTCGGGTCCATCTCCAGGGCATGCCCTTTCCATGAGCAGTGGCTCTTACGACTTACTGATCACTACTGATCGCTCCATTGTCAGAAAGGACGTTTTTGATGCTCGTAACCATGTGAGGGACACTACCATCTTATAAATGAGACTAGGGCTCAGAAAGGCTCTGAAACTGGCCCAAGGTCACAGAGCGGTAGTGCTGGCTCCAAACGATAACCTAACTCCAAAGCCAACCACTTAACACTCTGCTAACAGATTTCTTCTCTAGCCTGCAAATTAGGAGAAATCCGTAACACCTTACCTTGAATTGTTACTGGGGAAAAATGTGATTTGAAATTCGCGATTTTCCAGTATTAGAAGAGAAATACCTACCACCCCAGTGGATTCTGGGCAGTACCTAAGTTAAACCTGTCAGTTCCTGCAGCTGAGGGCTGAGCTTTCCCATCACAGAGTAAAGTCAGGAAATATCCTCCCATCCCTAGGTCAGATTTTCTGGCACCAAACTTAAAAAAAAATTCCAGGGAAGCCAGGGTGGCTCAGTCATTAGCGTCTGCCTTTGGCTCAGGTCATGATCTCAGGGTCCTGGGAACGAGCCCCGCATCGGGCTCCCTGCTCAGTGGGGAGCCTGCTTCTCCCTCTGCCTGTTCTTGCTCCCTGACAAATAAATAAATAAAATCTTAAAAAAAATTCTGCTTTTCAGAGATTTTTCAGTTTAGCAGCTGCAGACAAAGCACGTGGACCACCCTGTATGGGTGGTCGCTTACTGGCCACATCTTATGGACCCCTTGCCAACTGGTGCCTCTGGGTGCCCGTGTGAGATGCAGGGTGTCTGGGCTGCTGGGAACACGAGACATGGCAGGAGCAGCCAGGGTGGAGTGGTGGCCCAGAGGGCCGCGGCCTACTGTTCTATCCTCACACTCACACAGCCGGGCCCTCCTCAGAGACAGAACTGTAGGAGTTGCATGAAAACACACCTCTCCCCCCAAGTACAGAGACAGGAAGAGGCGCCCGCCCAGCTGCCCCCAGCTTTATCCCAGGATGCTGGCCTCTCTTCAACAGCGACATGGCCCACGCGTCTCTCACACACCTCGAGCACGCATTTGGATTCATTGTCTTTTCTGTTCACGGTACCTTTTCTGTGTGGTCACAACAACTGTAGTTTTTGTGGATGTTAATGTGGTGGAACTTTTAGACCTTCTCCAAGAAAATGGTTCTCGGACAGCTATTAGTGACTCCTCCCCACTTATGACATTCACTTCAAGGAACCGCCCGATTACAAAGTTGGAGAAGCAGAGTAGAAGGAGCTCCTTGCAGCAGCCGGAATTCCTTGAAAAAACAAAACGCAATTTAGTTTTAAATAAGACAAGTGGATCCGACAGAATTCCCCTTTGTACATGTATGGAAAGTCGGCCACGAAACCACAGTCACCCTTAGTTTTTAATAATTCTCATCAGAGGAGAAAATGAGCTTTCTAAAATAAGAATGTCTTCCCACAATAAAATCAGCCACCTCAACTATTCTGTGATTCTCAAACTTAAGAACAATAGGAAAGACACCGTCAGCGTTCTCAAGTTTCAATCAGAATTGTGTAATGTTACCAAAAATAAACTGCTTTTACTTTGCTTTCTGCCCAATTTCCTGCTGCTTCTCTAAGGCAGGCTCTCCCAGAGGCGCCACACTTTGTGCTCACCTACTGCCTTTCACTGATTTCTGTGCTGTCACATTTAAAAGATCATTTAAGGTGGTGGCACCACACAGCTCTGGCTGAAGAGCGGTCTGTGCGAATGGTTGACCCAGCTGTGACGGCTGTGGGCTTGAAGCAGGTGGTGGTTTAATCAGAGTCACATTTTAAAAAAAGTATTTTATTTATTTGAGAGAGATTGAGAGAGAGAGAGAGAGAGAGAGAATATAAGCAGGGGGAGCGGGAGAGGGAGAAGCAGGCTCCCCGCTGAGCAGGGAGCCCGATGCGGGACTTGATCTCAGGACTTCGGGATCACGACTTGAGCCGAAGGCAGATGCTTCACCGACTGAGCCACCCAGGCGCCCCAGAGTCCCATTTTTAGAAAAGATTAAGAATTAGCAACTGTAGAGGGCTGCTGAGAAAGGAAGAGGCCTGCCACCCAGATGCCGGGGTGGGTGGGGTGGTGGCGGCTTGGGATTATCTGCGGTCCGCCCAGGAAGGGAGGTCTCAGCCCCCTGCCCCCTGTACCCAGCCAGCAGCCCAGCTGGAGACAAGAGGCAGGAAGGCCTCAGCTGAGGGAGCCGGAGGGAAGGTGAGGAGACGTGGCCAAGGGGCTGAGAGTGGATGGACTCCAACAGGACTGAGGGTCAGAAGCTGGGGTGAGCGGGTGGGGGGGGCAGCTTGTCAGGCTTGGGGAGGCAACGCTCTGGTCGGTAAACTCACTCAAGCCATTTTCTCCACCAGTGCTTTTTCTTACGGTTTTGTCTCATTAGAATAGTTAGGAATACGTTTAGAACCTCCAACTTAGAAGAATCACCCATGATGCCTAAAAATCCAAATATACAAATGGCCCCAAAATAAACTCACTCCCAGCCCTCCAGCCACGTACTTTGCATCACATACAATCACAATCGGGGCTCTTCCACCGGGAGGGATGAACCCTCCGGGCTCCAGCTCTGTCACCTGCTTCCCCGGCTTCCTCTCTTCTTTGTCCCCATCTTCTCCTTCACAAGCACAGTCGTCTGGGAGACGGAAATGAAATCCAGAATTAGATCAGAAGCTAAGCGGTCCCTGACAGTGGTGGCAGGCTGGTGGAAACACACACGTACACACAAAGTGCCAGACAGTAGGTGACAAAAACACCCGTGGACAGCAGGCAGCCTTTCCCGAGTCTGGAGCCACTCACAGGAAGCAGCACATCTAAAGCACGTCTGGGTATCGGTCAAGCTATTTTTGTCTTCTCTTCAGTCCCAAAACATCAGACAAGAGCCCAGAACCAAAACAGCGCACAAACGGCCGCAGCAGCTGGAGCGCGCTGGCCGCTCCGCCCCAGCCCAGGGCCCCGGGAGCAGCGGCCGCCCTGTTGCGCAGACCCCGCGGGGCTCACGGCCGGCTGACCTAACGCGGTAACAGGAGAAACGTCTACCTGGAGAGACGTCTGTGTTGTTCACCGCACCGCTCTCTGATGCCTGACGGGTTGTGTGTTTTTGGTAGCTATCTAGTGAGTTAATATTTTCATCCGAAAGAGTCCTCTCCTTCTCAGAAACAGGAACAAGAGACCCTACTGGGCACGTTTGGGTTTTATCCGGTGTTTGAAATCTGAATTGTTTAGCTTTATCCCAGCCAGCTAGTTTACAGCTGACTAAGTTTTGAGGAATATCTCCTTTATTCCTGGAAAAAGAAAATGAGCCATGAATACAGACAAGATTGCTGAAGCTAAAATAATCAGCTACCATAAAACACAGAATTCAATCTTACGAGTGAAAAATGATTGTAAATACCTTTATGAATAAAAGTAAAAAGTATGTCTTAGGGTGAAAAACTTCTAAAAGATCTCCATAAAGGAAAAAATGAACAGAACAGGCAAAATAAAGTTGGTTCTACAGAATTCTTTTTTTCCCCAGAAATTCTTAAATCACAATTTAAAACTCATTAACATAATTTAAGTGACAAACTTACTCTATCCAGACCACCATATTTTTACTTCCTCCTTCTTTTAACGTTCCAAAATTTGTCATCCTCGTGACTTCAATATCACCTTTATTTTTCAGTAAAAGGGCTCCACAGGACTCATCGGCAGCCTCTTCAAAGGCAGCGGGGTCCCTGCAGAGAGCACCCAAAGAACAGCATCCGGTGGCAGGCATCCCGAAGCTCCACCACCCGCCTCCCGGCCACGGCCATGCTCCTTCCAGATGCGCCGCACCCACTGCAGGGCCAACGTCCCCCAGGGACGTATGGCCACAAAACTACATACAGAGTTCCTACAATACTTAGAATTTCGGAGAAGGACAGCAAAACATCTTGAAGAAGAAAATGACAAATTCTCTAAGATCTAGAAAAAAGGAAGCAACACAGTGGCAACCTCTTGAAGGAGTTCCTGATTCTGGGAACATGCCACGGAGGGAGCGTTCAAATCCTCTCCTCTTCGGGCTGCCAGGAGGCGTGAGGGGAGGCACCCTCCCTTTATAGACCCTCTGATTCCCCTCATTCCGTGGACACTGGCGGGAAGCAGGCAGCTCCGTCCTCCTCACTGCGGACCCACAGGGCTCGTCTGGACAGCAATCTGGCATTGCTCCCCTCCCCACCCAGCCTGCAGCTCCATTCAGAAAATGGGGCCCCAGCCACAAACTCAGTGACATTCTCAACCACACCAGTGCCCCCTCCTCAGCCAGCTTCTGCCCCCCAAGCCCCTCCTGTCCACACATTCCTCCCCGCCACGTCCACACGTGCCTCCCACAGTGGCTAACTCCTCCTCCCGTGCCTCCCACAGCTCAGTCCCTCCTCTGCCCTCACCCCAGACCCAGGGGGCCATGGAAGCAGAGTCCCAGTTCTTGTAGACAGCCAACATCTGCTAATGGAGGGTTGAGAAATATGAGCAAGGAAGGGAGTCAGGAATGACTGTAAGGTTTCTGGCTCAAGCCACCCAAGGAATTGGGGATGGGAAAGATGGCAGGAGACGCTGCATCTGGAGGAGAGTGGAAGCTCTGCTTCGCACGCAGTAATTGGTGCTTTTCCCGACATCAACCAGGCACCCAGACAGTGGGTCTGAGTGGAGCATACACACAGGGCTCATGCTGGGGAATGCGGACCAGCTCGTGGAGGGAACCCACACAGACAGAGCCCCACTGCCCCAAGCCGCCGCCTGCAGCCTCCCCTCAGGGGTCAGGAAGCCTGAGTGGGGTGACAGCACATAAGCTCTCCCAGGGCAGAAACACGGACGGCTCTTCTTTGTCCAAGGCAGTACTCCTGGGGCTAGAACAGGATTGGCACATAGAGGGCATCCGCTGGGCTTCTGCTGAAGGGCGCGACATTCGTTTCCACTATAAATTCAGGAAAGGGGAACTGACCGCTCACAGGCTGGGAGTTCCCCGGGACCCAGCACATTCCCTTCATCCACCACTCACCCTCTAATCCCCCACTCTAATTAGGACATTATGAGGGATTCTGAAGTCACAGGATTTGGGGCTGGCTCTCAGCCAGCATCCAGCGATGAAGGTGGAAAAATTTCCCTTGCCTGTGAAGGTGACTACTGGAGGCAGTCAAGGGAGAAGCTTCATGCAACGTGCCTGGGATCAGAGTGACCCCTCCCCAAGGAGAACCAGCCCCCCACCCCAGACCTACATCAGCCCAGGGGCCACCTGAGGAGGCTCCCCAGAAACTGACCACCCACAGCGAGGGAGCCCACTGGTCATGCCCCCACCCATTCAACAGATGCTGGTCCACACCTGCTCTGAGCCACTACTCCTCTCGAAGACCTAACAAACTGAAAAGCCACAGAGTGTGTGAAAAAGTGCTTATAAAACACAACAGACTATAGACAGTAAGAATCTAGAATTGGAGACAAACGATAAGTCATTCCAAGGAATACACTTGGCCCTGAAGCCTGAAATGACAACTAGTTTCTCTCTGATGGTCAGTGAGGGGCAGGACTGGCCGCCATCCTCCGGTGCCCATGGCAATCAGGAGCGCAGGTAACTGCGGTGTATGAAGAGTCAAGGAAGCTCATGTTTTCCTGGCATAGGGGTTTCCTTAAACTGGGCATGTGGCTCCCCGTGACTATGAAGCCTAATGTGGGAAGCGGGCCTCCCGGCTTCTGTCCCAGGGCTTCTGGCTGCTTACTACCAGGAAGATGACAGAACGAGCGGGACGCCCAAGAGCCTGGTTCAGACACAGGGAGGAGCCACGCTACTCCCGCAGCACAGACACTGGGCAATGAGCTCCTGCCTTGTCTCAGGCTCACACCACTGAGTCCATCAGATGGAGCTAAAGCCAGACCTCCTGTTCCTGCCAGACCTTCGTGGGTGGTGAGAGGGGGTAAGGGCCATGTATCTGGCTTCACTGCCCCACAGATGGGACAGAGTCATTCTCCAACAGCAAAGCAGGGTCCTGTGGGGCAGGGCAACTGGGCACTGAGTGGCCAAGGATGAGGGCGTCTGCTGGCTGGGACAGGGGCACGGCTCCCCACCCCACACACCTCCACAGCCTTGAGCCAGGCGTTCCGTCCTCTTGAGTCTATCTATAAACCAGTGTTGCTCCCCACGGTGCCGCTCCCGACAGACCCCACAGGCACGCCCCCAGGGGCACAAAGAAAGACACCAAGGCAAGTGCTCAGTGCGTACAGGGAAACAGGACACAAACTCCCTGCACGGAACCTGCATTCCAGGTGATCCGAGGATATAGAGAATAACTGAGGAGAACGTACGGTAAGCTCACTGGAGGGACGTGCTAAGGAGAAAAAGCAGGCCAAGGAAGGGAGCCGAGGCAGGGCAGGGTTGCCATTTACACAGAAAGCTCAGGGAGGGCCCCGTGGTGCTTTATAAACATGTGTGGACAAGGTGTGAGTTTGCTGGGGCACAGAATGAAGAATGTGGGTATGTGAGATTCAACGATTCTAAGGGGCGCCTGAGTGGCTCAGTCCGTTAAACGTCTGACTCTTGGTTTTGGCTCAGGTCCTGATCGCAGGGTCATGAGACTGAGCCTTGCATCAGGCTCCGCTCTCTGTGTGGAATCTGCTTGGGACTTTCTTTCCCTCTCCCTCTACCCACCCCCAAAATAAATAAATCTTAAAAAAAATTAAGAACCTACTATGTCCAACATGTTCTAAAAAATACCAACATGTGAAAGAAGAACAAAAGCTATAAACCCCATCAAAATGTGAAAATTGCCAGTATAAGATTAAGGATTAAGAAGGAACTGTTAACTAGAACTTTAATCAACCACAAAGACCGCTGAAAACCTTCCAGAAGATACTTTCCCTTTAACTGCCCAGCTCAGGATTCTGACAGGCTATTATTTGAGCTTATTAAAGCAACTCTTAAAGCACACTTCAGTTGGGCCTCTCCCTTCCCAAAGAAGAGAGCCGTTTCCTCATTACCGTCTTTTCACTGGGGTTATGCATAGGGCTCTCCAGACATAGCATGACTGGCTGCTCTCCACCACCACGGCACTGACCACATCATGTCTTCGAGGCACGTATCCTTCAGCAAGTTTCAGAGAGTCCAAGGTGAAAAAGATGCTGTCATCTATCACCCCGTTTCTCCCGCAGAGGCTAGAAATGCAGACCTGCAAACACAGTAATTGACTGTGTAAATGTGTGCCGCACCAGGGGCCGGCCTCTCCAAACCAGCCCAACGAGGGCTGGCCTCCACCTCACCTGGGCCCCACTGCAGACAAAGTCCAACCTCTGGGGGGAGCAGGGACCCTGGTCTTGGAGAAGCAAAGCCCCGAAGATTTCATGAACGTGTAAGGCCCTCAGAGCCAAGGCTGAGGTCGTGGAGTGAGAGCGTGTCCAGTGGCCCGGGCTCACTCCCCGTGTCTCCGTCCCAGCCCAGCACACACCCTCACTCTGAAAACTCCAGTCTCCAACGCCAGAGTGCACCAGCCTTTACAGGCGAGCTCCAGCCCTTCACCCACCCCCTCGTCCCAGCAGTGAGAACGTTTCCACATTCTGTTAAACTACAGCACCTAGGATTGCATCGTACGAGCATGCCAGGCAATCTCCAATGATCTCCTTAAGAAAACCAGCATTCTCAGCGAGGAAACAGCTTGACTTCCCAATGCACCCAGGAGAAGCCTGGGCTGTGAAAAGACAGGAAGACAAGGACAAGCGAGGGCCAGCACCTACCCTGTCCACGCGCTTGTACCTCAGGGGCTTCACTGAGATGGCCTCGCTGTTCCACGTGCCCGGCCGGATCCAGTACTCCGCCTCCACCCAGTCTCCCTTGCAGGGCTTGAAACCTCCAAGCAGGGAAACCATGGTGCTTACTTGGTAATGTTGGTTATACCAAAGTGTACAATTCATTCTGAAGTTATGATACACTGAAACCATTTCTGTTCTACCTAAGAAACCCGTTTTCAATCTTAGCTCTCTCCTGGGTTTCCCCAGTTGAATGGAGCAGAGGATGTTACAGACCCACCTTTCTGCAGCCTTACCCTCTCCTGCCCACCAGGCAAAGGCAGGGAGCCGAGAAGACTGCAGCCTGCATGGTCATACACCTGGTTTGCACAGTTTCAGGATCCCATCTGGTTTCAAATGTTCCCCATGTTTTTCATAAGTATTAACTGCAACCAAATAAGCTGAACAGCAAATCTCTTAGTCTCCAGCCTCTAGGGCGTGTGGCTCAAGTGTGGCGGACAGTTTCTCTAATACATGGGCACTCCTCTCTGTCAACTCTTTGCAGGAACAGTGTGAGTGCTCCTCCCTATCGGGAACACACAGGGTACTTGGTGGCAAAGGGCAGTGCACTCCGACCTGAGAGCTGGGGTGTCTATGCCAGCCCAGGTGGGGGAGCACTCAGTGCCCCTGCTGGACCCCGGGTGTGCGAGGCAGCTGTGCTGCGGCCCCCGCAGGACGCAAGGTGCCCCGGGCCGCCACAGCAGGGTGGGCGGGAATGTCGGGCAACCACAGGTTCAGCGGCACACAGTGGCTTGACCATGCGTCAGTAACACAGGGAGCACAGCCTGAGCGGGTCTGCTACGGCGCGCGGCGTGACGCTAAACCTGTTATAACCTTTTTGTCATTTTGCAACAAATACTTTTGACAGCAATCAGTTCAAAAAATAGAAGTGCAGGGACGCCTGGGCGGCTCAGTCAGTTAAGTGTCCAACTCTTGATTTCAGCTCAAGCCATGATCTCAGGGTCGTGGGATGGAGGCCCCGAGTCAGACTTGGGATTCTCGCTCACTTTCCCTCTGCCCCTCCCCACCGCACACAAGCACTCTAATAAAATAAAAAAAAAATACATAAACAAAACCCAAAAGCGTATAATTTAAAACTGAGTTTGTTTCTCAAGAAAGCTGGTGATAAACCCCTAAGAGCCCGAACATCTGACAGCTACTGATCAGCACGAGGGCCACAGCGGTACCACCGCACTGGTGGTGTGAATCCAGAGAGACAAACCTGCTGGAGCACCGACTTCTGGGTAAGGTGGCATTTTAAGAGGACAGGCCCGGAAGCACAATTCAACAGGTTGTAGGACACATTTGAATGTTGACTTATAAACCATGACTTTATCAAATATTTAACATGATTCTGCTAATTTTTTAGTCCAAATCTCTTCAGATACACGTGAAAAATGAAGCAATATGTTAGTTGTATAAACAGTTATTTCAAGGAGAAAAACAGGGAAGCAAACTGAAATAATCGTTTGATTTTTTCCCCATCAGTATCATGGACTCAGGGGCGCCTGGGTGGCTCAGTCGTTAAGCGTCTGCCTTTGGCTCAGGTCAGGATCCCGGGGTCCTGGGATCGAGCCCCGCGTCGGGCTCCCTGCTCCGCGGGGAGCCTGCTTCTCCCTCTGCCCCTCCCCCCTGCTCCTGCTCTCTCTCACATGTGCGTGCTCTCTCTGTCTCTCAAATAAAGAAATAAAACCTTTAAAAAATAAATTGCAGTCATTGAAAATACAGCTTGTAAACAGGAAGAGAGTGACACTGCTCTCCACCAAAGCAACAGAGGAAACGAAGCCATGAGGCCCCAGGAGCCCGTACGGCGCACATGGCTTAAAGCTGAAGTGGTATGACTGGACCCCACACTATCCCAGCTTGCACCAAGTCTTCCAACAAAGCCCTCGATATTTAATTGGATAAATGGATATTCTGTAATGGAATGATTGAAATGGACCAGACATAAATTTACAGCATCCACATTTGATGTAACATTAAAAAAAATCAGACAACTTATTTGACAAGTTTTAGTTGATGATAGCATTTGATCACCTTTACGCTCATCATAGAGGCAAACAAATAGTACCTGTAAAAACATTTGGGCTGACATAGTTACATGTCTCAATAGAAAAATACCAGACATAGAAGAACCATGAGAGACGATGGACTCTGAAAAACAAACTGAGGGTTCTAGAGGGGAGGGGGGTGGGAGGATGGGTTAGCCTGGTGATGGGTATTGAGGAGGGAACGTTCTGCATGGAGCACTGGGTGTTATGCACAAACAATGAATCATGGTACACTATATCTAAAACTAATGATGTAATGTATGGGGACTAACATAACAATAAAAAAATTAAAAAAAATTAAAAAAAAAAAAAAAGAAAAATACCAGACTTGGGGTGCCTGGGTGGCTCAGCCATTAAGCATCTGCCTTCAGCTCAGGTCATGGTCCCAGGGTCCTGGGATCGAGCCCCACATCGGGCTCCCTGCTCTGCGGGAAGCCTGCGTCTCCCTCTCCCACTCTCCCTGCTTGTGTTCCCTCTCTCGCTGTCTCTGTCAAATAAAATCTTTAAAAAAAAAAAAAAGAAAAGAAAAATACTGGACTTTAAGAATTTAGTAGAATTTCCTCTGAGCTTACTAATATTTCCTCAATTAAAAATGTTATAGCCTACAAGGAGAGCCAATCAAAGGTTTCAGTTTCAAATTCATCAACCATAAAATATGCAGCTTTGAAGAAGATTCCAAACCACTGTATAAAAAAAAATGAAATTAAGATACTAAAAAATTTGTTTTAATTTTATCAATTTCATTTTTTTAAATATTAAGATTTTATTTATTTACTGGTTTGAGAGAGAGCAAAAGAGAGAAGGCATGCACACGGCAGGGGGTTGGGGCAGAGGGAAAGGGAGAGAGAAAATCTCAACCAGACTCTCCGCTGAGCTGAGTGTGGAGCCCAGTTAAGCAGGGCTGGATCTTACAACCCTGAGATCATGAACTGAGCCGAAATCAAGTTGGACGCTTAACCAACTGAGCCACGCATGAACCCCAATGTATGTTTTTTAGAATACCAGTGACATGCTATTAGAAATGCTGAAAAATTAAAATATGTTATTATGTGTCAAGAATATAATGACTGAATAATATTAAGTTGTTTTAATGGGCCCAAGTATTCTTTTTCTAAAAAAAAAAATTGTTTTGCAAACAGTTTCTTTTCTTTCTTTTTTTTTTTTTTTAAAGATTTTTTATTTATTTGACAGAGAGAGACACAGCGAGAGAGGGAACACAAGCAGGGGGAGTGGGAGAGGGAGAAGCAGGCTTCCCGCAGAGCAGGGAGCCCGATGTGGGGCTCGATCCCAGGACCCTGGGATCACGACCCGAGCTGAAGGCAGACGCTTAACGACTGAGCCACCCAGGCGCCCCTGCAAACAGTTTCTGAATAATGCTACTTTAAAGGTCCACCAATACAGTAAAATCAATTTGTTCATCGATATGCAAGTGTTTAAAAAATGACTTAATTCATTTTCACACCCCTTCCCACTTCTCAGTGTGTACCAGTCTGGACACTGACATGGTCACCCGGCTATAGCTCTGGCCATGGGAGAGGAGACAGCCACTGTCAGAACACGAGGTGGGGGTGTGACGCTGACCTCTCTCCCCTCTCTTCTGCCAATCGGTGGGTGCTCTCCTGAGGCTAATCCCAACCAGAAGCCAGAGGGCAAGGCTGGGTGGTCCATACTGGGCAGGCCTGGGGGCAGAGTGGGGCGGATGTAGAAAGGCATCAGAGACTGTCCAGTTTCAAAGGCTGAAGAACTCTGGCAATGGGACAGGGTGTCAGAGGGCTGGGCTTCGACCCGGGAAGGAGGGACCAGCTGCTGGGTAGAGGTTTTCAGACAGAAAATCTGTGGACCTCAGGGATGCAGGCAGATGAAGAGCAGGGCCCGAAGTGGCCCCCTGATCACTAAGGCGCGCCCCGACACAGGGCACAGCACTCTGTCCTGGGAGTGGCACAGGTTCTTGGGCCTGGTGAAAGGGCTCAGGAAAGATCTACGACACCTGCTCTTTATCTCACAAGTGGGTCCATAAACCAGTTTCATCTGGTAAGAAGGAAATAACCTGACTTGTGACCCAGGCTGGGAGCTCGGGCCACACTGGTTACGTGGATATGTACATGCTACAGGGCTATCCACTGCTTACCCTGGAAAGAAAGAGGAAAGAAGCAAGTTCGTCGTACACTCGGACTCTAGACCCCGCTCTTAGGCCAGTGATTCCTACCCAGGGCCATTCTGTCTCCCAAGCCATGTTTGCAGACGTTCTGGGTTCTCACAACTGGGGGATGGGATGGCAGTTAGTGGGTAGAGGTCAGGGATGCTGCTAAACACATCCCACAATCCACAGGGCAGCTACCACAATGGAATGGGCAGCCTCAAATGTCACAGGGCAGAGCACGAGAAAGCCTGCTTTAGGCTGAATGCCCAATTCCATTTTAGCAGCCTTGGCCAAAATGGTTAAGGAATCACTGGATATTCACGTGTAAAACAGCTTGGGCTCTGCTACTGATGTTAAGAATTCTCATGAATAGGGAGGAGGGCGCCTGACTGGCTCAGTGGGTAGACATGTGACTCTTGATCTTGGGGTTGTGAGTTCAAGCCCCATGCTGGGGACTGGCGGTAGAGTTTACTTAAAAAAAACAAACAAAAAACCTCCCCAAAAAACAAACAAAACAAAACTTGAAAAACAGAAAAAGAATTCCCATGAGTGTTATTTGTGGGCCTAGATCTGAAGTGTCATCCACAGAACTGGGCTGATGGCCACCACTGCCTCTACAGTCCGAGACTGAGGGGACTCTGTGATCCTGAGACCTCACCTCCCACCTTCACACTCTTCAATATTCACAGGCTCAAGGCAGTCCCCGGTGATACCCCTCCTTCTGGTCCCTCCTTCCCGGGTCGAAGCCCAGCCCTCTGACACCCCGTCCCGTTGCCGGAGTTCTTCAGCCTTTGGAACTGGACGGTCTCTGATGCCTTTCTACATCCGCCCCACTCTGCCCCCAGGCCTGCCCAGTATGGACCACCCAGCCTTGCCCTCTGGCTTCTGGTTGGGATTAGCCTCAGGAGAGCACCCACTGATTGGCAGAAGAGAGGGGAGAGAGGTCAGCGTCACACCCCCACCTCGTGTTCTGACAGTGGCTGTCTCCTCTCCACCCCTTCCTAAAACAGTCAGAGCTTGCTCACCTCCCATGCACAGCTGAGCCAGACTCACGCGGGTCACCCTGGAAGGGTCAGAACACAACCTGTGCTTCACCTGGACCTCCTCACAGAGCCCTTGGTCCACCTGCACACAGGGAGACTGGGCCTTACCAGCCCTAGAGGAACCCCAGACTGGCCCACCTCCCGCCGTGCCGCATTGCACCATTCCGGCACAGCAGAAGACCCTGGCCTGTCCGCTCTCCCTCCCGTTAGAGCACATTCTACAAGACAGCGACAGGCCCTGGGTAAGGCCTTCCAGTATTTGCTGAATCGATGCCAAGAAAGAAACGGTACGGTCTGGCTCTCCCTGAAGTAAATGAAACATCTAGCCCAGTTCTTCCTCTTCTCATCTTCCAGTCAGAGATGTGCAATGGTACCCTGCCGCCTGTCTCTGTAAATACAGTCTGACAGGGACACAGCCGCACCTCTCTGCTTCGGTGCCGCTGATGGCTGTGCTCACACTACCACCAGCCCAGAGGTTAAAGAGCTGCGAGGGACCATGGGCCCCACAAGCTTTACAATCTGGCCTGTCTCAGAAAAGGTCGGTGGCCTTCGTTTTGGACTCCCATTACCTTTTTCCACACCGTGTTTTCTCTTTCAAGAATGTTCTTTTTGCTGTGGATGTCAGGCTGTCAGCTATGTGGACTCTCTCAGCTCAAGAAGACTTGAGACTGTGCTGGAAATCCTCCACCTGTGTTCAGGTACCAGTCCTCACGGTCAACTACTTCTGCACCTCAGCAGTGTCTACGGCACGAACCGTGTCCCTGTCCGGGAGTCACTTCCTGTCAGCAGTTACAGGGACCGAGGGATTCCCTTCGGAGCAATTGCACGATCAGTTTTTCCAGAATTGAGAGTTTTCTGACAGAACAGAGTTTTTAAAATCCCAGCCACCTGTCAATTTCATTCTGGAAACTTCCAGGGTTAGCAATCAAGGTCAGAGTCCTGGCTTTTACATCTAAGAAACGTGGAACAGCAAGTGGCCGGGTGGGCTGAGCTAATCGCCCTCCTGCACTGGGCTCCCTGGCAGCCAAGGTGGGAGAGAATTGCGGCTCCCCCGCCCACGTGTGGCTGGCAGGGTGAGCAGCTGGAATTCAGCTCAAGAAGTACCTCACCCATGCAGCTTTTCCAATCCTGCCGGATTCCAAGGCAAGTACAGGTCTGTTTCTCCTTGGGAGGAAGATCTAGGGTCTTACTCATCTTGGTCTCCTACTACCTAGCTCCCTACCCATCACTGTAGACAGCAGGTACACAATAAATGGTTGTTGAGTTAAACTCAAGAATGGCATTAACAAATTATATATTTAGGCATAAAAACAAAATTTTAGATAGCTAAAAACAAATGCAATAAAAAACGGATATACATTCGTGGGAAGGACAAAGTTATCCCCAAGTCCTATTTTAAAACATTTGAAGTACTGTAAAAACAGCAGTTGCCTTACACATCTGTGACACTGTTGACTTAGATTAGTAACAATACTTACATAAAAAGAACAATTACCCAAAAATTAGTGACTCCATTCAACGAATGACACAAAACGAACCACAGCAGTCTACACCGTCCATACTGCTTGGAGCCAACACCTGGTGAAGGCATTCTAGTCTGAAACCTTCTCAAAAAACAAAGCATGCTCAAATTTGGCCCTTTCAATGTGTGTAACCATCTCAAAGCTAATTCATAAAATTTAAAAAAATACACAAAACCTCACCTCAAATGTGAGCAGAAACCCATCTAACATACCTTCGCAAACACTCTCCAGAGAGAAGTATGTGGTCTGACTGATGTAGCCAGCACCCTCCATCAGCGAAGTCACACAGCCAATCAGCACTCGGGGGCTGGAGTCGGACAGCCCTCTGCCATGGTTTTTGCTGTCGTCTTCCCACTTATCAGAGACAGCCTCCACCTGCAAGACAAACCGTTATTCAAACTATAATAAAAGGACTACAAGAGAAGCAAACTACAGGCAAGTATCTCTCATGAATACAGATATTAAAAATCCTCAACAAAATACTAGGAAACCAAATATGACAGTGCATTAATAGGGTTACACACTGCAATCAAGGCCAGTTTACCCAGAATGCAAAGATGGTTCAACATATGAAAATTAATCAATATAATACACAACACATTGGTAGAACAAAGGAAAAAAACAAGAAATTCTCAGCTGATGTAGAGAAGACATTTGATAAAACGACACCCTTTCATGAGAGAACACTCCAACCAGGAACTGAAGGAGACTTCTTCAACTTGATAAAGCGCATGTATGAAAAACCCACAGCTAACATCACACTCAATGATGGAAAGATTGAAAGTTTTTCCCTTAGAATAAGGAACTAGGCAAGGATTTTGCTACTTTTGTTCAAAAAAAGTATTGAGGCCCTAGCCAGAGCAATTGGGCAAGAAAAAGAAATAAAGGCATCCAAGCCAGAAAGAAAAATATTTGTTTGCAATGGCATGATCTTATATGTAGAAATATATTTTCTATAGGAATAAATATTCCATAAAAAATCTGTTACAGCTAATAAATTCAGCAACTTGTAGCATACAAAATCAACATACAAAAATCAGTCGCATCTTGTGCACTCACAATAAACTATCCAAAAACAGAAATTTAGAAAACAATTCCATTTACAACACCATCAAAAAGAATAAAACACTTAGGAATAAAGTTAAGCCAAAAGATGAAATACATACACTAAAAACTACAAAATGTGATAAAAGAAGTAAAAAAAAGACACAAATAAATGGAAAGACAAAGTATTCATGGACCAGAAGACCTAATATGGATATATCAATACTATCCAATGTGATTTACAGATTCAATGTAATCCCTCTCAAAATCCCAATGACATTTTCAATAGAAATAGAAAAACCCCATCCTAAAATTCACCTGGACTCTTCAAGGGACCCCAAAGAGCCAAAACAATCTTGAAAAGGAAAACAAAGTTAAAGGATTTCAAAACATGCTACAAAGCTACAGTAACCAAGAGTGTGGTAGTGCCATAAAGACAAACTTAAGACCGATGGAATAGAATATGGTCAAGTGATTTTCAACAAGGGTGGGGAGACCACTCAAGGGGGAAAAGGTTTTACCCATTGTGCAGTCCTCCCAAAAAATGGTGCTGGGAAGGGGCACCTGGGTGGCTCAGTCATTAAGCGTCTGCCTTCAGCTCAGGTCATGATCCCAGGGTCCTGGGATCGAGCCCCACATTGGGCTCCCTGCTCCGTGGGAAGCCTGCTTCTCCCTCTCCCATTCCCCCGCTTGTGTTCCCTCTCTCGCTGTCTCTCTGTCAAATAAATAAAATCTTTAAAAAAAAAATGGTGCTGGGAAAATTGGGTATCAACATGCAAATGAATGAGGGCAAACCCTTACCCAACATCATATTCAAAAATTAACATAAAATGGATCAAAGACTTAAATTTAAGAGCTAGAACTATAAAACTTTTAGAAGCAAGCAAAGGTGAAAATCTTCATGATCTTGGATCAATCAATGACTTTTTCATTGTGATATCAAAAGGACAGGCAACTTAAAAAAAGGATAAATTGCACTTCATCAAAATTTAAAACATCTGTGTATCAAAGAATACTATCGAGAGAAACTGAAAAGATAACCCACAGAATGGGAGAAATGTTTGTAAACCACGTATCTGATAAAAGATTAATATCCAGAATATATAAAGAATTTCTATAAGTCAAGACAAAAATAAACAAGGCAGTTAAGATATGGGCAAAGAACTTAAATAGACCTTTCTCCAAAGAAGGTATATAAATGACCAATAAGCACATGAAAAGATGTTTAACATCACTGATTATTAGGGAAAGGTAAATCAAAGCCTCAGTAAGATACCACTTCGTATCCACTAGGATGGTTACTGTCAAAAAAATGAAAAGTAACGTGTTGGCGAAGATGTAGAAAAACTGGAATCCCTGTGCATTGCTGGAGGGAATATAAAATGGTGCAGCTACTATGGAAAAGTTTGCTGGTTCCTCAAAGAGCTAAACATAGAATGACCATATGACCTCTGTAATTCCACTCCAAGGTATATACCCAAAAGAAAACAGGGACTCAAAGACACTTGTTCAAAGCAGCATTATTCACAATAACCAAAAGGTAGAAACATCCCAAGTGTCCATCAACAGAGTGTACAAAGTGTAGCCTATATACAATGGAATATTCTTCAGCCATAAAAAGGAATAATATTCTGATGGGTTACATGGATAAACCGTGAAAATATGCTAAATCCAATAATGCAAACACAAAAGGACAAATATTGCATGATTCCACATGTATGAGATACCTAGAACAGTCAAATTCATAGAGACAGAAAGTAGAACAGTGAATTATTGTTTTAATGATGATGAAAAAGTTGTGAAAATAGTGGTAATGGGTGCACAACAATGCGAATGTACTTGTCACTGGATTGTACACCTAAAAATGGTTAAAATGTTAAATTTTATGTCTATTTCACCACAGTAAAGCTACGTAAAAAATAAGCAAGGAATTCCACATCTTTCATGAAATCAGTAATACTACCTAATGTTGGCAAATCAAGCAAAGGTGTAAGCATATTGTTCAAGTGATTCAGGAATCTACTGAAAAGCTAAGAACAGAAACCAAGAAAAGCACTGGGTCTGAGGAAATAAAGCACAGCTGGAGTATATGCAAAAAATTTTTTTTTTTTTTGGTAGCACCATAGGCCAGAGCAACCTACTGGAACTTTCTGCAATGAAAGAGACGGCTTATGTTTGTGCTGCCCAATTTGGTAGCCACCAGCTGCATTTAGCACTTGAAATGTGGTTAGTGAAGCTGAGTAATTTTAAATTTTATTTACTTTTAATACATTTAAATTTAAATAGCTACACATGATTGGTGCTATCATATTGAACGATGCAATTCTAAAATTTGGTATTTAAATGTACTATTTTTAAGATTTAAAAAGATAATATTAAGCATTAACTAAAATAGTAATAAAGTACATCTCGAACATCTTTTAGAAGATTTTATTTATTTATTTGAGAGAGAAAAAGTGTCGAGCAAGGAGCCCGACATGGTGCCAATCCCAAAACCCTGAGATCATGACCTGAGCCAAAATCAAGAGTCAGATGCTTAGCCTTAACCCAGGTACTCCTCATCTCAACCATTTTTTTTTTTTTTTTTTTTTAAGATTTTTTTATTTTATTTATTTGAGAGAGAGAATGAGATACAGAGAGCATGAGAGGGGGGAGGGTCAGAGGGAGAAGCAGACTCCCTGCTGAGCAGGGAGCCCGATGTGGGACTCGATCCCGGGACTCCAGGATCATGACCTGAGCCGAAGGCAGTCGCTTAACCAACTGAGCCACCCAGGCACCCCTCATCTCAACCATTTTTAAAAAGGAGTTGAGCTCACTAAGTTTGCCAGCTACCAAATTACATAACAAAACCCAGCAGCTTTCCTACATAAGAAAACCATTAATTTAAAAATATAGGAAGCACCTGGGTGGCACAGTAAGTTGAGTGTCCAACTCTTGGTTTCGGCTCAGGTCTGATCTCTGGGTTGTGGGATTGAGCCCTGCATTGGGTTCCACGCTGGGCATGGAGCCTACTTGAGATTCCCTCTCTCCCTCTCCCTCTGCCCCTCCTGCTCATGCTCTCATTCTCTCGCTCTAAAATAAATAAATCTTAAAAAAATAAATAAAAACACAAACAAAGTTATATTGATAATGGAACATAAACATTAAAATTCTCGGAAATAAACAAGAAATTTGCAGAACCTAAGTAAAGAAAGCTACTGAGCTGTTGTAAAAAGAACATAAAGGAGAGCTTAAATAATTGGATAAATTGTAGTTGGAGAAGTCTATATATGATCCACATGTTGCTTAGCCTAAATGGATCCACAAACTCAGTGCTGTCCAAAGCGATTCTAAGCTGAGTAGGAGAAACAAAAGAATGACTCTAATGTTCATCCAGAATAATCAGAGAGTGGGAGAATGCCATCCACATCGAGGAGGGAAACCTGCCTACCACCCATGGATGAGGCAGTGCCACGAGGGCCCACACATAGGCATCAGGACCAAGGGGGCCCCATGCACATGGCGTTCTGGTGTGTGAGAAAGGGACATTCCTGATCAGAAGGAAAAAAAGTGAGATGACTGGTCAGCTACTGAAAAAGAAATGTCTGGTTCCCTCTTTCAGTCTGTAGAGCATATAAATTCCAGGCAGACTAAATATTTAAATGTCAAGAAACAATTTTCAGAGGAAAACCTGAGTGCATATGTCTAAGAGTGGAAGGAGCCTCTTTAAGGATTCTTAGAGGCCAAAGCCACATGGAAAAGACAGACACATTTAACTGCATAAAACAAAACTTTAAAAAAAAAGTTAAAACATAATCCTGGGGGAGATATCTACAACCCTTTCATATAATAATTTTCCTTAAAAAGCTCTAATTTCCCAAAAAGACAAGTATGTCCACTCTTCCCACTTTTATTTGATATAGTACTGGAAGCCCTAGCCACAGCAATTAAACATACAGAAATAAAAAACATCCAAATTGGTGAGGAAGAAGTAAAACTTACCATATGCAGATGGCATGATACTGTATACAGAAAACCCTAAAGGCTCCACCAGAAACCTACTAGAACTGATACATGAATTTAGTAAAATCGCAGGATACTTACCAATGTACAGAAATCTGTTGCATTCTATACACGAATAATGAAGCTGCAGATAGTGAAATTAAGAAAACAATCCCATTTACAATTGTACCAAAAACAATAAAATACTTAGGAATAAACTTAACCAAAAGGTGAAAGACCTGCATTCTGAAAACGCTAAAACACGGATGAAAGAAAAGATGCTGCAAAGAAATAGAAAGACATTCCATGCTCGTGGACTGGAAGAAACATATTGTTAAAACGTCTATACTATTCAAAGCAACCTACAGATTTAATGCAATCCCTCTCAAAATACCAACAGCATTTTTCACAGAACTAGAACAATCCTAAAACTTGTATGGAGCCACAAAAGACCTTGACTAGCCAAAGCAATCCTGAAAAGGAAAAACAAAACTGGAGGCATCACAATTCCAGACTTCAAGTTATATTACAAAGTGGTAGTAATTAAAACAGTATGGTCCAGACACAAAGATCAAGGGAATAGGATAAAAAAAACCCGGAAATAAACCCACAATTATATGGTCAGTTAATCTTCGACAAAGGAATGAATATCCAATGGGAAACAGGCAGTCTCTTCAACAAATGGTGTTGGGAAAACTGGACAGTAACATGTAAAGGAATGAAACTGGACCACGTTCTTACACCACACACAAAGTAAACTCAAAATGGATGAAAAGACCTAAATGTGAGGCCTGAAACCATAAAAATCTTAGAAGAGAACACAGGCAGTAATGTGACATCACCCATAACAACATCTTTCTAGATATGTCTCCTGAGGCAAGGGAAACAAAAGCAAAAATAAACTACTGGAACTTCATCAAAATAAAAAGCTTCTGCACAGCGAAGGAAACAATGAAACTAAAAAGCAACATACTGAATGGGAGAAGATATTTGTAAATGACATAAAAGCTCTGATAAAGGGTTACTATCCAAAATGCATAAAGAATTGATAAAACTCAACACTCAAAAAATAAGTAATCTGATTAAAAATGGGCAGAAGACATGAATAGACATTTCTCCCAAGAAGACATCCAGATGATCAACAGACACATGAAAAGAATTCAACATCACTCATCATCAGGGAAATACAAATCACAACCACGAGATACCACCTCACACCTGTCACATTGGCTAAAATCAACAAGTTAGGAAACGACAGGTGTTGGCGAGTATGTGGAGGAAGCGGAACCCTCCCGCACTGTTGGTGGGAATGCAAGCTGGTGCAGCCGCTCTGGAAAACAGTATGGAGGTTCCTCAAAAAGTTAAAATTGGGGGCACCTGCATGGCTCAGTTGGTTAGGCGTCTGCCTTTGGGTCCGGTCATGATCCCAGGGTCCTGGGATGGAGCCCCGCATCGGGCTCCCTGCTCGGCGGGAGGCCTGCTTCTCCCTGCTGCTTGCCCTACTTGTGCGCACGCACTCTCTTTCTCTGTCAAATAAATAAATAAAATCTTAAAAAAAAAAAAAAAAAAAGAAACTGGACCTTTATCTTAAAAAGTTAAAAAGAGAACTATGCTATGATCCAGTAATCAAAACACAAAACACAAAAAGACTAATTCAAAAGATACAAAGATAGGATACAACCTATCTTTACAGCAGCATCATTTATAATAGCCAAATTATGGAAGCAGCCCACGTGTCCATCAACAGATGAATGGATAAAGAAGAGGTGGTACAGGGCACCTGGGTGGCTCAGTCGTTAAGCATCTGCCTTCAGCTCAGGTCATGATCCCAGGGTCCTGGGATCGAGTCCCACATCGGGCTCCCTGCTCGGCAGGAAGCCTGTTTCTCCCTCTCCCACTCCCCCTGCTTGTGTTCCTGCTCTCGCTATCTCTCTCTCTGTCAAATAAATAAATAAAATCTTAAAAAAAAAAAAAAAAAGAAGAGGTGGTATATATACATACAATGGAATATTACTCAGCCATCAAAAAGAACAAAATCTTGCCATTTGCAATGACATGGATGGAACTAGAGAATATTATGCTAAACGAAATAGTCAGAGAAAGACAAATACCATATGATTTCACCCATATGTGGAATTTAAGAAACAAAACAAACGAGCAAAGGGCGAAAAAAGGAGAAACAAACCAAGAAACAGACTTGTAACTATACAGAACAAACTGATGGTCACCAGAGGGGAGATGGGTGGGGGGATGGGTGAAAAAGGTGATGGTGATTAAGTTTAAAAAAACATTTTTTTTTTTAAATGAAAACGACATTTCACAGAGAAATTTTAAACCCTCATAGTGTCCCTCCTAAAAGACCAGCAAGTCAAGAATGGGGAGAGGGAGAGATGAAGCCTGGACAGGCTGATATGGTGAGATCATGCCTAAAAAAGAAGCTATGCAGAGGAGAATTTTCCCCAAAGAAAAAGTTTTTAATTATTATATTTCTAACAGCTTATGGCAGATTGTGGTGATGGCTGCATAACTCTGAATATATTAAAACACTGAATTGTATACCTCAAATGGGTGAACTATATAGTATGTAGATTATATATCAATAAAACACTTTTTGAAGATTTTATTTATTTGAGAGACAGAAAGAGAGACATATAGACAGCCAGCAGGGAGGGGCATAGGGAGAGGGAGAAGCAGACTCCCCGCTGAGCCGGGAGCCCCAACGCGGACTGGATCCCAGGACCCTGGGATCTTGACCTGAACCGAAGGCAGATGCTTAACTGACTGAGCCACCCAGGTGCCCCTGTCTCAATAAAACTCTTAACAAAAAGGAAAAAAGCTCTAATTTCCCTAATATAAAAACTTTAATTTAAAAAATTTTTAACAAAAAAAGGTATAAAGAATATGAAAATAACTCCTAGAAAATATGTGAAAATTAATCTACTTTAAGGCTTAAGTGCAAAATTAAAATTATGAAGTCACTTTTCACTTATTAGATTGGCAAAGATTTCAGAGATTGATAACATCCACATCTTTGCCAACTTTGGGTAACAGGCAGTCTCTCATCTTGCTCCTGGGAGTATAAATTAATTTGTACATTATTAAAGGATAATCTGATAACCATTGAAATGTTAAATGTGCATATGCTTTGACTAACAATTCCACTTCTAAGACTTCTAGCACAAAAAATACTATTTTTAAATGAACACAATTGCTGAATAGAATCTACTAATTATCTTTGCTAACTGCATTACAAGGGTCCACTCTTTCTGCCACCTTGGAGCCTGTGGAGTCTGCTGGAACAGGACTCCTAAAACGACAAGTATGTTTGGAAGGCTGTGGTCTAGGCCATTTTTGTTGGCTATAAGCGGGGTCTCTGGAACCAGAGGAGGACACAGCTCTTCTTAAAACTGGAGGTGTTATGCTCAGATGAAACTGAATTCCATCTAGGCAGAAGATGCGCTTCTTTGTGCAAAGCAAAGAACAACACAGTGACTCCTGGTGGCAAACAGAACAAAACCAGAGTAATCTGGGGAAAAGTAACTTGTGCTCCTGGAAACAGAGATATGGTTTGTGCCAAATTCTGAAGCAACCTTCCTGCTAAAGCCACTGGCCACAGAATCCGTGTGATGCTGTGCCCCTCAAGGATTTAAACTTACTGAAAAATACATAAGGGTGTAGATTTGTTCTCTTCTAAAAAAAAAAAAAGGGTCCAATGGTTATAATTTTTAACAATTTTTTGAAATACTAGAATAAAAATGTTAAGCATTCTTTGCCATGACATAAAATTACAGACAAGCTTTACGTTCTGAATTATAAATTTCTATGTTGTTTGAATAATATACAATAACCGCCATTGATTTTTTAAGACAGAAACCGTTATAAAAAAAAAGCAGCCCCGGGCAGGTACATTCCACCCTGCCTTGCCCACGTTGTCTCTGGGAGGTTAACTAAACACGAAGCCCCACCATGAAGAGAGACTTCGCAAACCACTCAGGCCTTACCCTAATTGCTTTCAGTCCATTTGACACTTTATCTTCTTGCACAACGGCAATAACTTCCTGTCCAACACTGAGAAGCACTTTGGTGGTCACAGCTTCGTTAGAGAAGTAGATCAAATCATCAATCATGCCATAATCGCTGCAGTACCTTGTCACGACACCCTGGACAGTTTTCAACTTGGTGTCACCTGAGATGCATAAACAAAGGGATCATACAGACCTTAAAAGCAAAGCAAGCCTACATTACAGAGAGAGGTGGAGTACAGGAGGGTCCAGGTGGTTTGGAGCCCTCTGAGCTGGAAAACCCTCCCGGGGCGGGGTGGGCGGTGGGGAGTCTTCAGAAAGTAGGGTTTGTGAGGCAGGTGGCCCAGGTTCCTCTAAGGAGTACGGTGGTGGACTCCGGAGCCAGACTACCTGGGTTTGAATCCCAGCTCTTCTACTGCCACTTGTGCATCTCTGGGCTAGGTCCTGAACCCCTAACCACTCTGCGCTTGTTCTCTGTTGTAAAGCAGAGACAGTCACAGTCTCTACCCAAGGGGGCTGTCTGGGGAAACGAGTCCAACGCACAGGCTAGGGTGCAAATTTATACTGGCATCTGGGCGCTGTTACTACGAGCTGTCACCACTCCTAGGATCTTCCTTTGTCACCAAGGACATCAGCAATGGTGTCAGGAGATTCTGTATTACCTCACCAAGCAAGGTGCTAGAGGAGATTCCAGGCTTGGCAGTTAAGTCTGGCCTGCAGGCCGGGCAAGCCCTCATCGGAGCAGTGAGTGTCCCCACCACCGGCCCCTGCAGCAGCCAGCGCGCTCTGGGTCCCAGCGCACCTTGGCTGCTCCTTCCACTGCCTTTACCGCAATGCAAACGCAGCCCGGCGCTGAGCTCAAGCTGCTGCTGCAAGCCCGCATTTAACAGACAAGACCCGACGGACGCTAGCCGGCCCAGGCTACAAGGCCGGCTCCGGAGGCGTCAGCAAGTCTGGCTACAGACGGCTCTTAGCATGCGGCCTGCAACAGGCCGACTCCATTCCTGCCACTTCTGGCCTCTCTTGCGGAGAATCTTTTCTTCAGAGCTTAGAGAAAACCACCAGAGAACCCCCCCCCCCCCACCTCAATTCTCACGAGGAGGAGGAACCGCGCTCCTCTGCGCTCAGACACCGCCTCACCCGGGGAGAAGCGCGGCTCGCTAGGAGTCCGCGAGCTCAGCTGAGCCAGGCGGGCTGCCCGACCCAGAGCCTCCTCGACACGGGACCGCAAGTCACGGTGAGGGTGTGCGGACACGCCTTGCCCGTCGCCGGCCGCACACGCAGGCTCCGAGCCAGGTGCACAGACCGGGACGCAAGCGTGCTAGTCAGGCACGGTGCTCTCACGAGCTAACACAAGGCCTCTTCTAACCGCAGGCTCCACGCCGAGTGCGGAGCCAAACACGGGGCCCGACCCCACGACCCTGAGGTCAGCACCCGAGCGGACAGCGAGGCGGTGCTTAACCGACGGCGCCCCCGCGGAAGGCCTCTTCAAGTCAGGCCGGGAAGGGAGCCCATCCAGGGCGGGGCGCGCTCCCGGGGGCGTCCCCCAGCCGGCAGTGCGCGCCGGCCGCCTTCCCTCCCCGCCCGCCCCGGGGCCCGGCGTGCGGACACGGGCTGCAGCGCGGCCCCGCCCCGCGAGGCACCTTCCGCGAGCTCGGACCCCGGCGGCCCTGCGTCCTCGTCGGGGCCGTCCGCTCTCCTCCAGAAGAACGCAACCAGCTTGGTCGCGAGTCGCAGCATGGCCCGGCCGCCGCCCACACTCCGCACCGCCCGCCGCCTGCGGGTGCCCGCACGCGGCCACGCGGTTCCCGCCGCCCTCGGCCAATGGGGTCGGCGCGCCCGCGCCTGCGCCCGCGCTTCGCAGCCTCGGCCAATGGGGTCGGCGCGTCCGCGCCTGCGCTTGCGCCTCACACCCGCGGCCAATGGGCTCACCGCACGCGCTGCGGCCGTTAGCAGCTGCTGGCTGGCGGTTGGCGACCGTTAGCATGCCGCCCAGTGAGGCGAGGTGCCGGTGGGCGAGAGGTCGTGCTGGGCACCTGGTGTCGCGCTGTGGGTGGAGCCTCGTGTGGGCGGGCGTCCTGTGTCCGTTGGTGCGCCGCCCGGCCGTGCGCTGGGAGGAGCGCGGTGAGGAGGTTCCGCTCTGCTCGGGGAGCTCCTGTCGTGTCCGCGGTGGCATTTGTGCACTGACCGAGGCACCCAGCTGTCCCTGGCGTGTACCTGGTCCCCGCTTGCGGCCTGCGGGGCCCGCCGTGCGGATCGTCGGGCGCAGATCCCCCGCCGCCGCCGCCGCCTCCTGCGTGCTCCAGCTGGAATTCTATGCATCTTTTCGAAAACTACCTCTTTTCATTGATTTTTGTCTCTTCTTTATTTTTTTCTGCCTTTAATCCTGTTGTTGAACTCGTGCTTTCCTAACTCCTTAAGCTGAGAATGAGATGAGTTCGCTCGAGCTCGCGTCCGGCTGCACCCTGCACGACCGCCCGGGCTGGGATTTCCGTTGTCACTCGGTTGGCGCACGGATTTTCTCCATTTTACACGGACGGGGAATAAACTCGTACATATTGGGGGATTTCCGGGATTTTGTGCTAATTCCTAATTGGATTTCGTCCTGGTTGGAGAATGCAGTGTGGACGAGCCCTCCCATCCGCCTCTGTGTCTGGAGCTGCTCCAGATGGACCCCGCGGCTCCCCCTGTTCTGTCAGCCCGGGGTCCCCGGGGTCGGTGTGACCCACCCTGACCTTCAGT
>NW_022589722.1:34242471-34282406 GCF_004348235.1 Phoca vitulina | reverse complement strand
GGGCTCCCTGGGGTCGGTGTGACCTGCGTGCTGTCCTTCAGTAGATCGGCCTGGGGGCCCTGGGGTCAGTGTGACTCACACTGACCTTTAGTAGATCAGCCCGGGGCTCCCCGGGGTCGCTGGGACCTGTGTGCTGTCCTTCAGATAAGCCCGGGGGCCCTGGGTGTGTGTGTGTGTGTGACCTGTGTGCTGTCCTTTTAGTAGGTCCGAGGGCAGCCTGAGCGTTGCTCGTCCATCCATGCCCTGTTGTTATGACTCCCCTTGGAGAGCTGCGAAGGTCGTCCTTCCCCAACATCTCAGAAGCCCGACGAAGTCCACATCTCAGACCGGCACTGGGAGTGCATCCCAGAGCGGGAAGGTCCCAGGGTTTTCCCGGGTTGGGGAGGAAACAGGTACCCAAGGCAGAGGCTGTTGGCCCCGGTCGCGCTTCCTGCCGGGGTGCCAAGGAGAGGCTTGGACAACAAGGGTGGTTTGCAGCAGGAGTGTCCATCCATGAGACCGTCCCCTGTATCCATCAGCCCTGCATTCTGGACACTTCAACTCGGCTCTTCAGCTGGTCCATGTGGATGCCCAACAGACCTGTCCACCTTGGCCTCAGAAGCAAACCGCAGCCTCCTCTGCGTAGGCTGAGACACGCTGCACCTGCACTGCTCACACCGGACTCCTGACCCTCTCGCCCCACGTCATCCTCACTGCACATTGCGTGGGCACTTCAAGTCCATCCAGAAGCTGCTCACGGCTCACCACCTCTGGGCTCCCCTGCCATCCTGGCCAACAGCCTGCTCTGTACCCAGCGGCCGGACGCTCCTGTGCCAGAACCTTCCAGAGGGTCCGCCTCGGAGTCTGTGTTGTGTCCACAGCGGGTGGAGCCAAGGCTGTGTTCACGGCCACAGGGGCCTCATCCCTCACGGGATGGCTACGCCCATTGTCCTCCAGCCTGGCCACCTCAGGACCTTTGCACCTGTGGCACCTCTGTTCAGCTCTCTGTGAGACCCCTCTCCTGGTGTTGTGCGTGTCTGCTCAAAACGCCTGCTTCTCATTGAGGCTGCCCTGACTCACCGACTTACTTTCCCGCACAGAGCACACAAACTCCGGTGCACCCATTAGCAAGTAAACTCTGCGTGGGAAGGACTGGTCTGCACTCTGTAAACATTTGCTGAATAGCAGTGAAAATGTTAAAACATGAGTGGGATCTCAGCAGGCAGAAAAGGGAGGAAGGGCATTTTAGGAACAATAGTTGGTGGGAGAAAACAGGATTTGTTTTGGAAACTGGTATTGCCAACAGAAACAAGGAAGCACTTCTCCAGGGCCTGTGACTCCAGAGCCTCGGGGAGTTTGCTCCACCATCTCCGATTCGAGGCAGCCTGTTTGTATTTCTTCTTATAGAACAGCCTTGGGAAGGCGCAGCAATGGTGAAATCTGCTTGACTTTCTCTTCAAACGAAAACACGAAGGGTTCAATCTGGTCAGACCGATTCCTACTAATTCAGTTATTCAGAAGACAGTCAGTAAGGGGCACCTGGGTGGCGCAGTCGCTTAAGCGTCCGACTCTTGGTTTCGGCTCAGGTCATGATCTCAGGGTCGTGGGATTGAGCCCCGTGTCGGGCTCCAATAAGAAGAGGAGATTCGCTCTCCTTCTCCCTCGGCCCCTCCCTCCATCTCTCACCAAAACACAGTCCGTGAAGAAGTTTGGGAGATTTTTCCATCTGTTCAAAACCCCTTCTTGACTTCCCAGGTTGTGGTTTGTGAGAATTCTCGTCTCTGCTTGGTGGAGAAACTAAGACAACAGAGTTCGTTATTCAAAACCGCTGCCCTGCTGAAGCTTTATGTGGATCTGCAGTCTGAGGAGCTGCTTGTTCAGAGTGCCTGGATTCGAGCCATCTTGGGGCCTCCATGTGCACAAAGACTCTCGCCGTGACCGTCAGGGCGGCAGTGTCTCCGGGCCAAGTTGCTCCCGTCCTTTGTCTTTGCTCGGGGAGCAGAACTAAGAGGCCCCGCAGGAGCGCGGGCTGCCACGGGAACAGGAGGCCCGGTTCCGAGCAGGTCACGGGCCACGCCGGCCGCGTGGGATGTGCCCGTGTGTGTGCGCCCTCGCGAAGGGGGTCTTCCTCTGGGGTCCCGGAGCGGGGGCCAGCCGCCTGAGAGCGTGTATTCCAAGGTCGCGAACAAGAAGCTGTTCCAAGCGCCCCCCGCCCCCGGTTCCGAGCTCGGGGAGGGACGCTGCTCTGCCGTGACGCCCGCCAGACCGAGACCCGCCGCCCTGCGCGGCACCGAGCGGAGCGCGGCCGGGGCGGGGGCGCCGCGCTTACACAACCACCCCAGAAACTCTGGGCCTCATTGAAATTCGGGAAGCGGCGCTCCTCGGCCCGGCTCCGGGGCGGCTCTGCCGGGCTTTTGTTCCTCTCAGAATAGCCGCGGCTGGAAGCCCAAAGCGCGGAGTCCGCGGAGCCCAGACGCCGGCGCCGAGGTAAGCGCGGGCTGCACCAGGCGTGTGCGCCGCTTGCGCCCCGGGGCTCCGTGCGCACTCGGGGCGGCTGAGCGTGTGGGATCCGGGCAGGCGTGGGGCCGGGAGCGAGGCGCCGTGGCGGCCGCGGGTGGGGGCGCTGCCGGCGGCTCGGCTCGTGTTCCTGGGAGAGGACTGGGGGGCTTCTTGCTTCCTTCAGGTGTGCGGCATTTGGTGTGGAGGGTATTTCCTGTTCTGGAAACCACCTCCTTTCACCAGGCTCGGCTCGGCGTGGTCCCGGATGAACGATTCTTTCGTTGCTGGGGCGTGAGCGCAGACGAGGGGACCCCGAGCCGCAGGCGGTGCTGTCCCGGGGCCTCCGATGCCAGTGTCTGGGGCCCGGGCGCCATGACGCGGGAGGAGCAGTGCGCGGAGGAGCTCGGCTACGACCGCATGCCCACCCTGGAGCGGGGCAGGCCCGAGGCCGGCAGCTACGCCCCCGACGCCAAGCCCAGCGACCTCCCGCTGACCACGAGGCTGCCCCCGTGCCTCAGCCCCAGGACCTGGGTCCTCTCCGTGTTGATGGGGGTGAGCAGCTCCTGGCCGGGACCGGGCAGGCGTCGGCCGCGGGAGCCGGCCCCCGGGAGTCCACGCGGCCTGGGAGAGCGCGGCTCAGGGGCTGCTTCTGCTTCTGGGGAGCCTCGGGGCTGCTCCTGTGCTTACTGGGCGCGTGTGCTCGGGATTCAGCTCAGGAGTGTGTCCCGCAGCCTCGGGGCTGCTCCGTGTTCCACCAGGCTCGGGACAGCCCAGGGCCGTGCTGCCCCTCTGCGGGGTCATGGGTCGTGCCCCTGGGGGGCTGGAGTTGCGCTGCACAGATGGGAGGAGGGGCTGTGCCCTGAGGGCAGGCCTCTGGCAGACTGGAGAGTGGGTCAGGGTCTCCGAGGCGGGAAGCCGGGCCCGCAGCAGGAGGAAGCCCCGGGGCCGAGGACGCAGGCTTGGGGTCGGGGACCTTTCCCTTCAGACGTGCTTGGGTGGGCACCTGACCACTGAAGGAGTCATTTCGGCCCGAGAGCAGGCTCACCTGGGGCTGGGCCACCGGACACACCTCTCTCCAGGCCGGACCCCAGGGCTCTGTGTGGCCAGGGCTGAGAGCTAGGATCCAGGCAGGGCCCTCCCTCCACACTGGGCTTCCCCTGAGCTGTGACCCCGTCCCACTGAGACTGGAACCCCCAGCGGCCCGGGGTGCAGAGGAAGCCCCTCCTCCCGACCCCCCGGGCCCTGGACTCTGTGCACTGGCCACAGCCGCCGGTGGCCAAGGCGCATAATGCTGCTCATCCCCGCCTCACGTAGGTGTGTCTCGTGGTCTCCCTTGTTCCCCAGGCCCCCGGCCCCTGTGCTCCCATCACAGGGGGGCACACACGACCCCCGGCCCAGACCCAGAGCCTCGCCCTCGACAGTGTTCCCACGTCCCAGGCCTGACATGAGGCCTGGGTGCCCCTCACAGACGGGAGGCCCTCGGCCCTGCAGTCATTTCCCGGCCATCCGCTTGGATTAGCTTTGCAGAAAGCACAGGACGGAGTTGTCTCCCAGCCTCCGAGCCTGGCCCTGAGGGTGGGGATGCTAAGGCTCCTGAAATTGCACGTGTTGGGGTGAGGGTGTGTTCTGGGGAGAAGCGCCATTTCTTGCTTGAACTTTCCACAGAGGCCTCTCCCTCCCTCCCCCAAATACATGTGGAGGCCCTTAGTCTGACCCTGTGGGGGAAAGAGTGGGGGGAGTCAGGTGTGGCGGGATCTCGGCGTCCACGTTGGCATCGTTCTGTTACGTGGTAGTCAGAGGACTCGTCGAGCGCCTGATGTCCCGGCATGCCCGAGTGGTCACCTGAACTGTGTTGCTGTTTTGCAGAGCTGTCTGCTTGTGACTTCAGGGTTTTCGCTCTATTTGGGAAACGTGTTTCCCTCGGAAATGGATTACTTACGCTGTGCCGCGGGGTCGGTAAGCATCGCTCCTCAGTCGCACCTTTCAGTACCGGGATTTGAGGTTGTGCATTTGAGTTCTTTGCTCTGAGATTTGTGTGTTGCTATCACTTGCTGACTTTAGTTTCAGGTAAGATTTGATGCACGTCTGAGTCTCTCGCCACAGACCCCGGGTGGGAAACGGCCCTTGAGTTTCCAGCAGCTGCGTGCTGCCCGTGAGCTGGCAGGGCGCCTGGTCTCTGCTCCCTTAGGACAAAGCTCCTTGAAAGAATTTGACCCATCCCCTGCTGTTCTCTCTGGAGCCTTCTAGGTGGCCCTTTGTCACCACTGGAGTGGCCGTTCTTGGGGGTCCCAGTGATGTCTGGCCCAGATGCTCCCGGGCAGCACTGACCTAGGCTGGACATTACAGCAAAATCCTTGGTGGTGCCCTTCACCCTCCAAGTGACAGGCCGGGGAGACAAGCCACGTGCCCCACCGGTTCCCCTCCACCCTTGCAAGCTCTGTCCCCATAGCTTGAGGGGTCTGTGGGGGTCCTGGTGCCCGCAGGGGTGACACCTGGCACGGCCCACGACGCCCAGGCTGGTGCCCTTCCCTGCACCTCCCCACTGCCCTGACACCCCACGCTTGCCCTCACTCTTGCCTTTTTCCTCGTCTTCCACTTCTGTGGGGATCAACTGCAGGGTCTCCAACAAGAACCTCCTCGGGGCTCTGGGACTCCAGAACATTTCCACTTATTCACACACAGATGCGTTTCCCTCTTGGGGTAATTCTCAAGCTAAGACAAACTCACTCTTATGCAGTCGGTAGAGGCGACAGTCCGGCTCTAAGTGCGTTCAGCCCGTTTCATCTCTTCAGAAAAATTAAAGTTTTTCCAGAATAAATCATTTTGAAAGGCATGAGACCTTCCATTGCTGGCAGCAGCCCTGTGCCTGCCGGCGGGCGGCCCTCGTTTGGCCAACAGGTCTTGGGTCATTCCGGAAGCGTAAGCACTGCAGGTAGGGACGCCAGGTGGCTCGCCGCTGGCTCACGGAGCTCTGGTTTCCTTTCAGTGCCTTCCCTCAGCAATCGTGAGCTTCGCTGTTTCACGGAGAAACATCAGTGCGGTGAGTCCCGGCCTCCGTGCAGTCTCTGCAGGTGTGGGGGCCGCAGCGCGGCTATTGGGGAGCCTCCGAGGGCGGGACGAGCCAGGCCGTGGGCTGGGGAAGCAGGCCAGGCCGCTGCGGGGCTGACGGGCACCCACCCGTGTGTGCGTGTGCATGTGTGAGCGCATGTATGTGCACGTACATGTGTGCACGTGTGCATGCATGTGGGTGAGAGTGTGTATGTGCATGTACACGTGCGCGCATGCACATGTGTGTGAAAGCGTGTATGTACATGTGCGCGCACGCATGTGCTTGTGTGTGTATGTGCATGTACATGTGTGCACGCGTACATGTGTGTGCGTGTGCATACGTGAGTGTGTGCATGTACACGTGTGTGCGTGTACACGTGTGCGCGTGTGCATGTGTGAGTGCATGTACACGCGTGCACGTGTGCATGTGTGAGTGTGTATGTGCATGTACACGTGTGCGCATGTGTGAGTGTGCATGTGAGTGTGCGCATGTACATGTGCGCACGCGTGCATGTGTGAGTGTGTGCATGTACATGTGTGTGCGTGTGAATGTGTGTGAGAGCGTGTATGTGCATGTACATGTGTGTGCACGCGTGTGTTTGCGCACATGCGCATGGAAGGGTGCACCTCTGCGGCTGGCAGCCCCTGTGCCCCCCACAACAGGGCTTCCTGTACCCTCCCCCGACCCCGAGGGGCTGCAGGGAATCCTCCCTGGCTAGTTGTGTTGTTGTTTTTAAAGTTTTATTGATTTATTTTATGGAGAGAGAGAGAGAGTGCAAGCATGGGAGGGTGGAGGGGCAGAGGGCAAGGGAGGATCTCAAGCAGACTCCCCACTGAGTGTGGGGCTCGATCCCATGACCCTGAGATCACGACCTGAGCCGAAATCAAGAGTCAGATGCTCTACTACTGAGCCACCCAGACGCCCCCCCCCCGCCCATCGCGCATTCTTATGTGTCATATTCTTGGGATTTTTTAATTAATGACCTGGAATTTGGTTCAACGATACCTTTAATTTTTTAGTTATGCAAAAAAGAGTGACCCCTGTCTTGTTTTCCAGATCCCTAACTTTCAGATCCTGTTTGTGTCCACGTTCGCCATCACCACTACCTGCTTGATCTGGTTTGGGTGCAAACTGGTGGTGAACCCCTCAGCCATAGATGTGAGTCCCTGGGTGGGGCCGTGGGTCTTCCTGCTGCCACGGGTGCTGGGGGCTCTGGTCCCGCTGAGTCTGGGCCTGAGAGGGTGCTATCGCTGGGTTGGAAATGTGCAGTAGTCACATGGTAGGTACACGAGCGTCCTAGCTCTGGAGTCCAGCAAGTTTTGAGAATTTTATTTATGCTTTTGAGAGTGGTCTTTACTTGATTGTTGCATCGATTCCAGTGGATGGATTTGTCGATAACATCTTGAATGTCTTTTTTACCACGTATTTCATCAAATCTGTGATGCTGTTGATTGGAGGGTGCACTGTTACTTTGTGTACAGCTAAGAAAAGTGGAAAAACCTTCCCATTTAAGCGATGATACCAGAAGAGAAGAGTCTCCTACGAAAGAGGACTCATCAGAGATACCTCAAAAAAACAAACAGAAAAGCCTTGTTTTATGGGAAATGTTGAACTCCTTTCTCTCAAGGTCAGGAAGAGGATGGGGTGGGCCTGAGGAAGTGTCAGCCATGCCCCTGAGGCAGAAACATGAACACGCTCCCCTGGACCTGGGAGGGACACTCCTGTCACCATTATCTGCAGACGAGGGCATTCCCGCTGACTTTACCTTAAATTCAGCGCACGTAGCAAGGTCGCTGGGCGTGAAAATCAGCGTACAACAATTGGGCCAGCAACAGAACATTTTGGAAAAGTAATTTAAATACAGAAATCATTTTACAGAGATAAGCATGAAGTTCCTGGGAATAAATCAGAAGGTTTGCGAGGCTGATCTGTCGAGAATCATAATCATAAAGTCTTACTGAGAACCAGGGCGTCTTCATTAAATCAGTCCCACTAGGTGCGTGTGGGGGCGCCTCTCGATGGTGGCAGGACCCAGCACGTATCGTGACCAAGGCCCAGGGACGGCAGCCCCCTGGACAGCACCTGGGGACTCACCCCACAACCAGGACTTCTTAAACAGCCGTCCCCAGAAGGCAGGGGAGCCCCCGCCGCCCGGGCCGGCCCGGACCAGCCCCACACGTGCAGACTGCAGCCCTGGATGTGGGACTTGCTGGTGCTGCTGGAGCCCGGCCAGGACAGACACAGGAGCTCATGCTGCAAGGGGGACCCCTCCCAGGGCATATGGGGCGCTCCCGCTGTGGATCCATGGGTGAAGGAGGAAAGCACAGTGCCCCAGGTGGCTGGAGGCACTCAGCCTTGCTGCAGTCAGAGGGGGTCAAGGAAACCACAGGGAGATGCCGTCTCCAGCATCGCAGGGCAGAAGCCATGGAAGGCAGAAGGAGCCTGCCTCCCATCTGGGACGACTCTCATGCCCTTTGGAAACAGTCTGGCGTCTGCCGGTATGTTGAGGAGCACACACACGGGGACTCCGTGCACACCCCCCCCGACAGTGCAGACCCCAGGGAAACGTGTGCGCACTCGGCCAGGAAGCGTGGCTCTGGCAGCCGTGGGTCTGGTGCCCAAAACCCCGAACCTAAACAGAAACTTGGTGTCCGTTCCCTGGACAGTGCCCCCAAATACACAGACTGGGTAGATGGAGGCGGAGAGCCCCACGCCACCCAGCCTTCTGCTCCAGCGTGGCCAGTGGCTGCGACGCCGCCCGTCCTGGAGCTGGAACTCCAGTCGCCGCCCCAGCCCGGCCAGCGCACAGGAATCACGGGTAACCAGGCCCTCGGGGGGCTCCTGGCACGTGAGGGTCAAGCCACAGCGCACTGCAAGTGCTGTTCGTGGTACTGAGGACACGTGCTCTAACGCCTGAACCGTCAGTGTCTGGGGATGCGTGTGTGCATGAATACGCACTCGTGCATGCACACACACATACACGTGCGTGTGCACACATGCACACACAAGTGCATGCACACGCAAACACGTACACACGCACATGGCACACACATACGTGCGCACACACGTGCGCACACAGGCACACATACACGTGCACACACAAACACACGTGCACACACACATGCATATGCACGCACACAGACACGTGCGTGCGCACAACACACGTGCATGCGCGCACACACACACAAGTGCATGCACTCGCAAACACACGTGCGCACACACATGTATGCACGCATGGGCACACACAGACACATGCGCACACACGTGCACACACAGGCACACACAAACACGTGCGCGCACACATGCATGCGCACGCACATACACGTGTGCACACACGTATGCACACACACGGGCACACACAGACACATGCGCACACACATGCACACATACACGTGCACACATAAGCACACGTGTGCACACACATGCATGCGCACGCACACATACACGTGCGCACACACATGTACGCACGCACACGGGCACACACAGACACATGGGCACACATGTGTGCACACACAGACGCACGCGGAAATAGGAAGCCACGGGAGGGACATGATGTCTGGGGCTCCCACACGCCTCGTCCCTGCTGCGCCGGGCCCTGGGTGAGCACATCTTGATGTCCCCACACGGTGTATGCAGGAGAGCCCATCTGTTCCCCGCCGTCCCCCATCCAGCTCCCTGTGAGTCTGCGCCGTGTCCTCGGTGGGGCACCGTCTCCCCAGCATTCTTCAGGGGTGGATCCAGGTGGCTCGGCTGCCGTGAGTGGGGCATGCCCACGCGTTTCTATGGGGTCTCCTACTCCAAGGAGCATGCTCTGCCTTTGTGCGCACAGGAGCGGCCCGGCCCTTGCCCTCCCTGCCTGCTCAGGCTTCTCAGATCCCACGAGCTGCCCTGCGTCTGGCATCACCAATGGTCTGCTGTGCCCCAGGGAGCTCCCCAGTGGCAGCTGCTTGTTACTTCTCTTCCCTGGTCTCATCCCCGCTGCTCCTGAGCACCTGGTTCTCTGCTGACCTCCTGAGCTTCCTGCCCGACAGCTGCCCGGTCTCGCCCTCGGCCCACTGGGAAATCGGTAAATTGAGGTTGTCCTTCTCTCCTCGAGCCCAGGACTTGCGCCCTGCCCTGTCTGTCCGTGGGGCACGCTCCCCTCCCCGTCCTTCAAAGCCAAGCTCTCGGACTTCAAGGATACTTCACAACAGGTTTATCGAGTTCCTCCACAGCTGCACCTGGGATTGCATTATGATCATTTTAAGTTTATAAAATAATTTTGTGACAAGTAACATCTTTGTTATGTTAATCATCCTGGGCAAGAGCCTCCGTGGTCCCTCCATGTATTCAGGTCATCTTCCGGGTCCTGTCTTAGGGCCTCAGTGTTTTGTGTATTCTTGGTCAAGTAATCCCTACATCATTTACAGATTTTGTTGCTAGTAGGGTGTCTTATTTCTTAAATGATATTTTCAGATGGATTATTGGAGTATAGAAACAGGGGATTGAGTTAATTTTTTTCTTTATTTTGAAATATTTTAAGACTCAAAATAATTTGCACAAATAGTAGGAGAGTTCCCGTGTGCCCCTCCCCAGGTTCCCCAAGCAACAGCGTCCCACATAATCAGCCAAGAGATTGACCTTTGCTGCTGAATATTCACTTAGGTGAATGTTCAAACAGTACCAGTTTTTATTTTTTATTTTTTTAAAGATTTTATTTATTTATTTGACAGAGAGAGAGACAGTGAGAGAGGGTACACAAGCAAGGGGAGTGGGAGAGGGAGAAGCAGGCCTCCCGTGGAGCAGGGAGCCCGATGCGGGGCTCGATCCCAGGACCCTGGGATCACGACCCGAGCCGAAGGCAGATGCTTAACGACTGAGCCAAATGGTACCAGTTTTTAAATAAGAAGGGTCTTTCATCAGTTGATTTCGTGTCTGGAAACTTTGCTGAACTCTCTTATTCTTCACAGTTTTTGTGGGTTGTATGGGTTTTTCTGTGCAGGTGAGCACGTCACCTGCGAGCATCCCCTCAGTCCTCCCGCCGGCTGGCTCTTTCTTTCTGTGGAGCTGTGGCAGGAAAGAGTGGGGCGTCTCTGTCTTATTCCTGACCCCACATGAGTTGCATCCAAAGAGTCTCTGTTATAGTTTTGATGTGTAACTCTCGCCAAGTTAATAATGTTTTCTTTAAGTGCTGGTTTACCATGAGTTTTTCCATTTTAAAAATATAAACAGGAGTTGAAGTTTAATAGTTAAATTTTGCATATGTAAGATGATCTTTCCTCGCTTAGTTTATTTATTAGATGGATAGATTTTTCTGGTGTTGAGCCTTTCTTTCCTGGAATAAACCTCCCCTGATGACAACGGTGTTTTTGTAGATATTCAGATATATAGCTGGTACTGTGTTTAGGATTTCTGCATCACCTGGTGAGATGGGCCTAGGTTTCCTTCTGCCACTGGGCCATAAAGTAAACTAGGCAGCACTGATCTCTTCCGTGTTGAGGAACAACGTGATAGGGCAAACGGCTTCTTGAAGGTTGGGTAGAACTTACCTGTAGAGTCTCCCCCCAGAGCCGTTGCCGAGGGAGGATGTCATTATTAGCATCGAAGTTCTGTTTCTTCTTGTGCCAAAGTTTGGCTTTTCTCTTTTGATCAAAAATTTCTCCATATCATGCAGTTTTTCAAAATTATGAGCATGTAGTAGCTTGTAAATTGCTCACTATTTTATGTGTGCTATCTAGAATTTCTCATTTTTGTTCCAGAATTCCATTTATGTCTTTATTATATCTACCTTATTAATCTTCGCAATGAACGAGCTCTTCTTTGGTTTGTTTGTGGCTGCTGTTCTGTTTACTGGTGGCCGTCATTCCCGTGTCTCCAGGGCTGCTTCTGGGTCAGCTGGCGGGGGGCTCGGTGTGCTGTGTCCGTGGTGAGCTGGCAGCCCAGATTAGCTGCATCTCCGGCTTAGCTGCATCCCAGATTTGACATGTAGCATTTCATCCTTGTTTGGTTCTAGGTGTTTGCACGTTTCCTGCTTTGCCCCTCCAGACCCACTTCCCATGCACTGCCTCCCTGTCTGTGCCAGGGAGGTGGCACGTGTGCCCGTGACAGAGGGAGACAGAACGTTAGCGAGTGGTTAGTGTGTCCGAGCCCTCCGCGGTGTGGTGGGATGGGGGCTGGGTCCCTCTCACGGCCACTCCCTCCCTCCTGGGTCCTCACTTGTCGCGCCACCCTGGTAGGTTTCCCGTGGTTCCGGCTCCTCTGGTTGAACTTCCTCCAGTCCCTCCTTGTGGCTGTCCCTGGGCTTCTTGCCAGGAACCTGATGAAACAGTCCATGGGATTATTTTTTAAAGTCTTCCATTTGTTGGTGTTTTCTGATGTTATTGTTATGGTCAGAACGCACAAGCTGTAGTGTAGTTTCTTTGGAATTTACCAAGCTTTATTTTGTGGCTTAATAGATGGTCAGTTTTTTGTTAGCGTTCCACCAAATACTATAAAAGAACAAACGTTCTCTGTTTTATTTTGCATGTAGGGTTCTGTAGATCAAACATATTAATTTCATCTGATTTTAAACGTAGGTTTTATTATCACTCAGGTGTGCTGAGGCCTGTGACCAGGAGACGGCCGCCATCGGGAAGATAGCTTATCACTCACAGCCCCCAGGAGGAGGGGGCACGCCGTGCCCAGGCTGGGGGCCGCTGGGGGAAGCACCAGCAGGCAGAGCGGGAGGGGGACAAGGGCAGGAGCCATTCCTGTGGTTTCCGCAGGAAGGAACAGACAAGGCAGGTGAACAGGCTTAGGAATGGCCTGCGTGAATACCGACCACGGGTTCCCGGGCTCCCCTGGTTGTCGGGCACCTGCCCTGGGTGGTGGGAGCAGGTGAGGGAGGCCCCGAGGGTGGGAGCCCCACAGAGGGGGTGGTGGGCCGGGGCTCTGGGTTGGCTAGTTTGCATACCCTACAGTTAAATTAACTTTTTTTTTCTTTTTTTTTAGCATTTTGTTCTATGGTTATTAACAGAGGTATAGATTCCTATAATTGCCAACACAATCAAGATATGGAACAGTTCTACCACCCCCAAGGCCCCGGTCTCTTCAGTTTTTGGCAATTATACATAGAGCTGTGTAAAGGCTCACTGATATGAACTTAAGTTTTTGTATCTTTAAATACCCAGGAGGGGCAAACCACTAAGGAAGGTTTAGATCAGGGATCAGCAGACTACAGCTCAACGGCCAAAGCCAGCCTTTGGGCTAAGAATGGTTTAGAGAGAGAGACTCAGAGTCAGAGGGGGTGTGAGGCCCCCGGGCCTAGCATCTGGCCTTTGACAGGAAAAGCTGCCCGGAGCTTTGAACAGACTTCTAAACCTGTCCGTGGGATTGTCTACATTTACAGAATAAAAGTGAAAAGAGCCTGTTTCATAGACATATGTGTTCTCTTTTGGCAGATAAATTTTAATCTGATTCTGCTCCTTCTGTTGGAGCTTTTCATGGCGGCCACGGTGATCATCTCAGCACGGTCGAGCGAGGTGCATTGTAAGCAGAAGGTGGGTCCAGCCCTGTGCTGCATGGGGCACAGAGCACGGGTCCGCAGGAGGGTAGGCTGCCCCAGGGCACCCCATGCAGCCCCACATCTCCAGGGAGTCACGAGGCTCATGGCCTCAGGGAGGCAAAGTGGAAGATGCAACACGACCTCCCCATCGTGTGATTCTGGTCCAGAGCCCAGCGTTTCCCATAGAGAGACCAAGTCCGCTGAGCGTGTCACCTTGAGCACCAGGACTGCAGCGGTTAATCCCGTTTTCACAGGCAGGGAGAACATCTGAACTCAGAGCACAGCCAGCTGGTGCCGAGAGCAGGGGCGGCAGCTCACCTGGGGTGCACCCCCCGCCCCCCCGCGGCACCTGTGAAGTCACCAGACCAAACGTGTTGTTTCCTTTCAGGGTCCCATGCCGGATAGCACCAACATTCTGTATGAAGTGGCATTTCCTGCCCGGGTCCTGAAGTCCTACTCAGTAAGATAATCTTTCCTCTCTGCCTGTTATTTTCCTTTACATGGGGGAGGTCCATGATGACACAGCGTCCTGAGTGACCCTGTGTCCCCAGGGAGTCCTTAAGTTCACCCTCTTCCTGCCAGGAGGGTCCTGGTTGGAAGGGTAGGTGACGTGGCCACCCCCTCTGGTTGCCTGTATTCCCAGACTTGTTCTGATAACCCCCCGCTCTGAGCGTGGCGTTCCTCGTTTCTGCTTTGGCTCTGGAGCTTTTGGCTGGGATTTGGAGCCGTGTCCCCAGACACGTACAAGTTTCGTTCTCGTGTCGCTTAGCGACCCTGCATCTGCTGCAGGTGCTGGCCGTAAAGTCTGTGTTGACTGGGTCAGCGGTTGGGCCCGCGGGCTGTGTCTTCCTGCCCCGACGCTCAGCTCCGCTTGTGTTTGGGGGCGCTTCTGTCAGCAGCCCGGGACTGCCACCCTCTGTGTGGCTTCGTGGACGCAGACCCTCACGTGGGGCCTGCGTCACCGCACTGCCACGTTTATACTGAGTTTTGCCACCTCTCTGTTTTCTAGCTTCTTTGCCTTCTGCCGCCTTTCCTGCCTGCCTTTGAATTGGTGGGAGTGTCATCCCTCCTTCTGCTTTTTCCCTTTTCCCACTAATTTTGAATTGGAAACTAGGCATTTTTCGATGTTCTCTTAGAGGTTATTGTCAGCATTTCAACATGTTGGCTCCTTTGCCCTGAGCTCTTGGAACAGTCTCTTCACGCCCCCTGTCCACCTGCCGCACACGACACGCCTTCCCTGGGTGACCCCGCCTGCTGCTCTGCCCCCCAGGTCATCGAGGTGATTGCCGGTGTCTCTGCCGTCCTGGGTGGGGTCATCGCTCTGAACGTGGATGACGCTGTCTCGGGGCCGCACCTCTCAGTGACGTTCTTTTGGATCTTAGTGGCCGTGAGTACACCCTGGGGACCTCATCGTCTGATGAGCAATTCTGTCGTCACTTACCGAAGTTAACATTGCTCAGTGTTGAACTGAAATGCCCAGCACCTCCCATTTGTGGCCACAGGCAGCCTTGGCAGGTGTGGGCTCCTCACCGCCACGTGGAACAGTTGAGATCGACCCTGCACGCCCGCAGTCCCACCGTCATGTGACAGGCCCCGTGCTCCTAGGCGTGGTCACCCCAGGGCTGCTCAGCGCGTCCCTGCAGGAGGGGCTGGTTTGTCCCACGCTGCTGTCCAGGGCCATCCCGTGTGAGCGGACAGGACGCAGTGAGCATCCCTGGCCTCGTCCTCGTGCTCTTCTTCCTGGTGCTGCCAGACGGGCTGTGCATTCAGCCGCAGGAAGGCCGGGACTGGTGTCTCCTCCAGACGCCAGGGCTGGACTCCTGCTGCGTCCCAGGGCTCAGAGCAACACCGTGGGCACCTGTGCCCAACCTCGCTGAGCCCTGGGAACCAGCCGCCGTGCTCCCCGAGGACTGGAGCCCGGGGAGAGAGAGGACATGGCCGGAGCCACGCACCTGGCCACTGGTTGCTGGTACACAGTGGGGCTTGCGGAGAGGAGAGCGTGCCTCGGGTCTGCCCCGACCTGGAGCACAGCTGCGTGTGTTACCTGGGAGGACCTGGGATTACAGCCTCGGGCTATTGAGCACAGAGACCTAACACCCCCCTAACGGTGGTGGAGAAGAGACTCGCCTGAGCAGCCCCGTTGACATGCTCGGTGACCACACATCACAGAGGACGTGGCCTCCCTGGGCCTTCTCCCCAGCTGTGGAAGAACTGGCCAGGGGCGGGGGGGGGGGGCGCGGGGAGAGGAAAGGATCCAGGGGTGGTCCGGGAATGGGAGAGGCCAGTCGTAGACCAGGCAGGGGTCCAGGGCTTGGGGCCTGGCTGAGAGCCTGTCCCTGCAGCATCCCTGGGCGGGCTATGTGTGTGGGAACAGCCCGCCGCCACGGCTGGTCTCCTGCCAGTCCGGGGCCTGGGGCTGGAGGAGCCACCAGCAAACCTGAGCCCCACTCTTGGCTTGTTGGGGCCACCGAGGCTCTTCCTAACTGTCTGCTCCGCACCCACAGTGCCCCCTGCTTCCAGCCAGAGAGCTTGTTGGAACACCTCCGCCCCTACGCTCCTTAGAGGAGCAGGCTGGTGGCCCGGCCCACCCACCCCTGAGCCATGCCCACGCCCCGGCCCCACAGGGCTCCCCTGTCGTGCCCACGCCGGCACCTTCAGAGTGCTGCTCCCCTCTCAGTCCTCCCGCTGTGGAGCCTACCGTGTCCCGCCCAGCCTCAGCCCGAGCCCTCCGTGTCCAGGGGTCCGAGCCGCTCCCACGCAGGGCATGGTTGTTTCCTGTGCGGGCGTGTGGCTGGGCAAGTAGAGCTCGGACACACTTGGGGCCGCGGGTTCAGCGGGCTGAGTGGGCCAGCACCGGGCTCCTCGGGAAGGACGCGTCCTCCTGCCGTGCTTCTCTGTGCTGGGATTGCGTGACCGGGATTGCGTGAGAGTAAACCAGTCCCATCCAGTAGGACGCAGCAGACCTGTGTCAGCTGCAAAGGGGCAGGGGTGCTGTGCAGTGGGGCAGGGTCAGCGTGGTGGCTGGTCCCGGGGCTCCCTGAGTCGACCCGGCCGAGGCCACTCTGCAGCCCGCTGCTGTGCTCTTCAGAAACCCCCGCGTCGGCCGGAGGACGAGGGTCTCTGGTCAAGGAGACTCTAAACGCAAACCAGGGTCACTGATTGCGTCCCGAGCCGGGAACAAAGAGCGCCTATGACAGGACATTATCGGGGCAATCGGGAGGCTCTGGACACGGGCAGCGCTGTGGAATCCGTGTGAAAGTTCCCCGGTGGGTGCTGGTTGAGGGGTCCCGGAGAACGCCTCCGTCTCAGCCGGCGCGCGCACAGCTGCGGAGGGCAGGCGGCCCATCTCGGCCGGTGGAGCGATCCTGGGGCGGCTCCTCCAGCTTCTCTGCGGCCTCGGGGAGGCCACCTCGCTTCCGCCCGACCCGTCCCAGCCCCACTGGCCCCGAGGATGCCGCCCCTCGAAAGAGGAGAGCCCGTGCCGGAGCTGACCTGCTCAGCCATCCCCTCTGAGGCGTGTTTTCTTTCCTCCTAGTGTTTTCCGAGTGCCATTGCCAGTCACGTCACAGCCGAGTATCCCAGCAAGTGCCTGGTGAGTGAGGCCCTGTCCCCAGGTGCCCGGCCCCCTTCCCGGCTGCCACGTGACGGGCTCGCGCCCCCGGCCACAGCCCCACAGCCGTTAAACGAGGGCGGACTGCCTGTGGAAACAGGTGGAGAGTCAGGAGAGAGTCCTGGGACGCAGCAAAGGGAGGGGGACGCGGCCCGCCAGCCTCAGCCTGCGTCCCTGCGTCCTGTCAGGCGGTCCACTGGCTGACAGGGGCAGCTGCCCAGTCAGCCCGATCGCCCCGCATTCGTACTCTGCAGCACCCGGGTGCCGTGCGCCCCGGACCAGCCGGCACCGTTGTCCGACGGGCACGGGGTTTGGCGAGGGCGGCGGGGAGAGGCCATCTGCGCGCGTCACCCTCCCCACAGAGGGGATACTTGTGTAGAAGTTGGGGGAACTCGCGGGACACAAGCCGCGCTTGGGGTTCACGGGAGCCTCAGGCAGAACCCAGACGCAGATGTGGAGCGGCGCCGGTGCAGGCCGCGGCTGCCAGGCCCGGCGGGCCGGCTGGAACAGAGCTCGCGTCTGCTTCCATCAGGTGGAGGTGCTGATCGCCATCTGCAGCCTCACGTCCCCGCTGCTGTTCACTGCCTCTGGGTACCTGTCGTTCAGCATCATGAGAATCCTGGAGCTCTTCAAAGATTACCCGCCGACCATCGAGGTATGTGTCCTGGGAACTCCGTGTGGACGTGGTGTCGCTGCCCGGGGGAGGAGTCGCCCAGGACGGGTGGCCCGGCCGAGCGTCCGACCTGCCGGAGCCGCTCCCGCCTGCGGCCTGAGCTGCACCTGCCTTCTTCCCTCTGGCAGCCAGGGGTCTGTGCTCCGCTCTCTTGCCCGTGACGCCCCAGCCCTGCTCCGCGCAGGCTGCCTCTTTTTCTAAGCGTGGGCTATTCTGCCCGGTCTCACAGCCCGCCTGGACACCCCTTCCTCTCGGTGCTCGTGGGGCCTCCAGGCTCGCTGTAGAATCTACTCTTCATCTCGGCGTATGACAACCTTGTTGGAATTTCTGTTGGAATCCTGTTAGGTTTATAGATAAATTTGAGGAGAATTGAGAGCCTTTTCACATATGAACACTCCTATAACTAGGACTTTTCTAGAGTCTCTCCGCGGGCTCAGACACACGGCACTAGGCTTATCGCTTAGATACCTTGCCTTGTTACCCGTACGTGTGGTATTTGCTCCCAAATGTTTATCATGAGAAGTTTCAAATATACAGAAAAACGGAAAGAATCCTGCAGTAAACACCAAGATTCCCCAGCAGTTTACGTGTTGTTTGTACACGCGTGTTTACACTGACGGCTGGGAGCACACATGCGTGTCGCTTCTGGGAAGCCTCTGAAAGGGAGTGGCAGGTGTCCGACCACGGGACCCTTCCCCGTAAACACTTCAGCGTTTCCCAGGGGGCTGCTTCCGACTCCCCACGGCCCCACGCAGTGTCGCCTTCAGCCTGCGCACGGACCGTCCCAAGAGCGTGCCTCATGGCCGAAGCTTTCAGAGCAGGGCCCAGCCGAGGGCCACAACTTGCCCTCAAGTCTCTCGATTCAGCACAGTCCCCACCTCTTCCCCCGTGACACTGACGTTTTGGGGTCCAGGCCACGTGTCTGGGAGAAGGTCCCATGTGTGGATCTGTTTCCCATGGTGCCAGTGGGAGTGGGGTCAGGACCACATGTGGTCACCTCCCGCCTGGTTTGGCAGCAGCTGCCGGTGTGCTGGGGTGGGGGGGTGGGGCTCTCGCAGGAAGGAAATAACCGTGACCGCTGTGTGACCTGCAGATGCCGCGTCCCAGCACCTCGCATGGGCTTGGCCCTGGCGGCTGGCCTTGCCCGAGCCGTTGTTTTACACTGAGGGGTGAAGAAAGGTGACAGATGCCTGGCTCTCGTGTCCCGCATCCCCAATGAGCTGGCACGCGGTGTGACCGGTGGTGCCCTTTCCTTCTGAGTGCCACCGAGGACACACGGGCTTTCATTATTTGTACGGTGCTGCAGCCATTTTTCTCCGGTGCCCGAGCTAGCCCAGCCATGGCCAGAGGGAGCCCCTGCTCGCAGTCACCTCGTCCTGCCCCCTGCCCCTGGCGATCCCAGGCCCTGTCAGAGGGGACCATACACACAAGTCAGGACCTGGGGGCTCTGTGCGCTCATTCATGCTGGGGCATCATTGCTTCTAAGCCTCTTCAGTGGACAGAGCTGAGAAATCTAGATTTTAAAGATCCTGAATTCAAAATGTATGTACTTGGGTTTTGTTAACTTGTGTTATTTTATATTTGTATCCCTTTTCTCTTTCTCCAAAAATCTTGTTTCCTGATAACATTGAACGTGTTTACTGTTTTATCTTATAACACATGTCAAATGCTCGCAGGCCCATCACCAGGGCCACCAGCGGCAGCACCCCTGCGAGAAAGCCTGCAGCCTCCTCGGCCCCACTTAGGAGGTGGCCTCGCTTGCTCGATGAAGTAACCCCTTTTCTGGGCGTGGCTGTGTGTTGGAAAAGTGCTCAAATGTAACCTTTTCTGTCTGTACCACCCAGGCTGGGAGCTCTCCCGTGTCTTCATGACGCGTGCGCACAATGACGTCGGGGCGGGGATGGGCCGCTCCCAGCCATCTGCTGAGAGGAACAACTCAGTGCTCACAGGAGGTTTTGGGTCTGTGCGGTGCGTCGTTAGGATGTGAGCTCGGAGAGGGACTGCCGGTCAGAGGGTGGACATGACTGTAGTTCTGTTAGATGGTGACGAGTCCCCCTCACAGGAGGTCCCGTGTTCCCGCCCAGCGCTGGCCTCGTCCACAGCCTGGCACGGAGGCTTGCCACACGGTTTTGTCATGCGGGCGAGGCCACGCACCCAGTGTGGCTGCCGTGGCGTCTCTCTGGACACGAGTGGCCGTGGACTGCGCCTGGCGGTGCTGACCCCTCGTTCCCGGTGGACTCGCTTCTGTGCCCTGCCCACTTTCCAGGGGCTTGGAGCTCGACCAGGATTTGGGAGCCCTCCGCGGGGCAGCTGTGATTTTCGCCCCGAGGAAGTTTCTGTTTGTTTATGTCGTTAAGTTTGTCAGTATCTTGCTTGATTGCTTCTGGATTTTCCGTGGTGATGGGAAAGGCTAGTGCTTGCGTCCGGCAGGAGTTTGCCCCAGAGCACGAGGCAGCCGGCCTTTCCGTTGACTGGAACGCCCACCTTCTCCGCCCCCGTCTGAGATGCTGCCCTGATGACAGCTGAGCTTCTGTCCCTGTCGGGGCCCATTTCTGCGCCCGACGTCTCACACGTAGTCTGGTGCCGCCCTGTTCTGGTCGTGGACGTTTGCCGGGTGGCTTCACCAGCTGGCCGCTGCTTGCCCAATTACCCGTCACTGCTTCTCAGGGTTACCTCACTTTTGTTGCATGTTTGTTTTTCTGTGTACGTTTTCAGGTTGCCTGGCGGCAGAAAGCACTTTTTCCTTAAACTGGGCTTGTAGTTAAATTTGTACCTTAACTTGAGGAGAGCTGTTTCCACAGTGACACTGTACGGAGCTGGAGTTTTGTGTTAACATTTGGTTGCTTTGTGTCTCAGCCGAAGGGGAGGGGGCTCCGCCTGCTTTCCCATCACCCGCGCGGGCGCCAGGCGCTCCCCAGACCCCTTCCCTCCAGCAGCCACCCGCCTCCGCTCCGGGAGAATCTGCGGCTGCCGTCCGTGTGCTTCTGCCCAGGGGCCGCGGGGCAGACTGCTCACACGCGCCTGGTCGCTTCACCCCACGTGGACACCCTCTGTCACCACACGGGGCTCTGTTGGTGGCTGTTTCGGGCCGTTTTCATGTTATCTGTTAAACCCAGGACAACAGAACTTAGAGCAGAATCGATTTTCTCGACTCCCTCGACTACGAGCGGACGTGCGCGTAGCTGGCACCGATTCCCACAACTCAGCCGAGTGCTCTCGGGAGGCCGCAGGGCCCGGGGCGCTGCCTGCGTCGCGCCCCTCGGCTGGAGGGCGGCCTGTCCCACGCGGCCGGTGCTGAAGCCCCGCAGGCCGCCCGGCTCAGCGCCCGCTTCTCGCCAGCAGCCCTACGATGTGCTCCCACTGCTGCTCATGCTGGAGCTGCTGCTGCAGGCTGGCCTCAACACGGGCACCGTCGTCCAGTGTGTGCGCTTCAAGCTGGGCGCGTCCTGGGACGCCACGCACACCGGCCGCCAGGAGCGCCCAGGGGGGGAGGTGAGTGGCCTTGGGCGCCGTGACCGCCCTGCGCTGATGGGGTGGCCCCACGTACAGATCCATTCCTGAAAGGAGCATGGACTGAACGCCTTCAGTTTCACTCCTACAGACGTGGACGAGAAGTTGCTCAGGACCCACACAGGCCACAGAAGTTCCTTCCCTGGCCCCTCTCGGGGGGGGGGGCGACCCAGCCCTCTACAGGTGTGGCATCAGTGACCCCTGGCCAGCCCCTCTGTCGGGCCCAAGGCCACCTGGACCATACTCTGCCCCCCACAGCTGGAAGGCTGGGGGTCAGTGTGCTCCCCATGAGCTGCCCCCCAGAGGTGTTTATAGCTGTGGACTAGGGAGGCCCCGGGGCTGCAGGGTCCTCCAGGGCCTTTGTGCGAGCGCGACCCTGCTCCCGCCGTCGGCCCTTGCTCAGCAGCCCCGGCCTCTCCGTCCTGTCCCGTGCCCCTTCCTTCCCTGAGATCTGCAGACGGTGTCCTCTCCTTGTTTTTACCGGTGACGGCTGGTCTCCCGCGGGTCGGCGTTTCCCCCAGGCCCTGTAGGAGACCCACCTGGTTCTGGGTGGGGACAGCAATGCGCTGAGTCTGGTGAATGAGACCTCCCACCGGGTTCCAGAAGAGCAGGTCCAGAGGCTCAGGGCCCAGCAGCTGGCCTCCCCGTTCCTGTGTGGGGACCTCGGCCTCAAGCCTTCTCCTTCCCTGGCTGACAGGCCCCTTCTGTGTGGGGGCGCCGGTCCCCTGCCCCCAGGAAGAGCTTGGAGGCCCTCACCCCGCCCCGTGGTGTCTATCCTTGCCCTGTCGGGGAGTATTTATTGGGCACCTACTGTATGCAGATGCTTCTCTGTCTGCTGCTGGGATGCAGCCCCTGTGTCCTCAGAGGTCAGGCAGAGGCTCATGGCAGCCCCCCACCTACCCCAGAGCCCACCCCTGTCCAGGCTGCATTCCTGGGGGGACGTGGGTGGCAGAGGGGCAGGGACGTCCGTGTGCCCCCTCCCAGGAGTCCAGGGCTGTTTCCTATGCTGTCACAGGCTGAGAAAAGCTCTCAAGGTAACAGGTTCCCGCCTGCCTGCTGCCGCGGGGTGGGGGTGGGGGCAGGAGAAATGACACTCTGCCTGTTTGGCCACAGGTGTCCAGAAGCCCCCTGAAGGAGTTCGACAAGGAGAAAGCGTGGAGGGCTGTCGTGGTGCAGATGGCGCAGTGAGCGTGGGGCAGGGAGACCGAGGCAGAAGCAGGCCCGGCCTGGCTACCACCATCTAACCAGGCCAGGCTGCAAGTGGCGTTTTCATAGAGTAGTTTAATTCTGCTTACCAGTCTGCCGGTTCCTGGCTCCCGAGGCACCACCTCGCAAGCAGTGGGGCCTGCAGGTGAGGCCGGGCTCGTGCGGAGCCAGACCCTCTCGGGCTGATATGTGGGCTCGGATGTGTGGACAGCCCCCTTCTGCTCCTCCGGCCCCTGGCCGGCTTCCCTGGCCTGTTCCCGTTGAGCAGACAGCCCCACACGGGTCTTACGGAGTTTCTCTCCTGAGATGCGCCTGGACCAGAGCCCAGCACTGCTTCTGACAAGAGAGCACAGCTGTATGTTCCTGTCGTGTCCCCGCAACCAGGGGGCCCCTCGTCCCCAGGGCTGTGGGCACACGGCAGCCCCACACCCACAGCTGTCCCTCTGTGAAGCCCACGTGCCCAGATGCCGGCCCTCTCTCGGTACCTGACCCGGTCATTCCGGAAGGACCCTGCCTGCTCCGTGGTGCTGGTGCCTGTCCTGCCCGGTGTGCAGAGACCCGCATCAGCACTGGCCGTCTGCACTTGCACCAGGGGCTTTCTACGCTAGCGTGGCCCTAGCCACTGCCACAGCTCGGTGTTCTTTGTGGTGGGGCCACGTCCAAGGCTTGGAAAAGCTGGGCTCCATTTCCCGGTCCCATTGGCCTTGGTGATGCGGGTGCGGTGGGTCCCTCCCTCCTGTCATGGGTTCTGCCTCCACTCCCATTACCATGCTCAAGATACCAGACGGATGCCCCTGGAACCCTCACAGGGTCGTCTCCATGCAGGCCCCAGCCCAGTCCATTTCCTAACCTTACTCACCTGAGGTCAGGCCCAGGCCGGGGGTCTCCTCCGTCTGTCACTGCCCCCTGCCCAACAGCAGAGACAGGGTGGGTGTGAGAATAACATCTGCTTTAGTTAAAGTCATGGCCCCAAATTAGTTTGTGTGCCATCTCCTCGTCCCCGAGTATACCCGAATTTCTGGAAGCACAGTTAGCTTTTCCCAATTGGTACGGGCGCTGATAAATCCCCAGTGAGCTGGGAGCACCTTCTGAAAGTGTTCCAGGAACTGTCTTGGGGCCGTGCTTTCATTCACAAGGCTACCCACCTCTTCTCCCTGTAAAAGGAGCGGGCAGCGCTCTGCGCTGCTGAAAGGTGCCGACGTTTGCTCTTTGCTGAGCTGAGGTAGCCCATTAGTGAGGGCTGCCTGGGGCTGGCTGGGTGTAGACCTAGGTGTGGATTCCAGGGTCCTCCCTGGTTTCTCATTTCTGAGCCCAAGTGACTGGCTGCCCGTATTCACGTGCACTCATGACGAGCTGGGTCATTTTGAAACAGGAGGGAAGCAGGTGAGACACGGGAGAGGGGGACTGTCCTCCGAATGGCAGTGATAGCCTGTTCACGCACACGTGCGCGCCCCCTGCCGCAGTCCAGGTCCCCTCCCCTTCCTGCGGCCTCCGCGCAGGGAGGCCAGGGGGATCTGCTCAGCAGCCTGGGACGGGAGCCAGAGAAGTAGCATAGGCCATGCTGATGTCCTGGGGACAGAAAGTCTGAGTCTTAGAGACGGAATTAGACGCCTGGGGGCTTAGCACTGGCTTGTACTTTATTTCAGAGAGCTTGAGAAACCCAGGCAAGTGGGGTTTTAGACATTTATAATTCTGTCTGTCCACTTTCATTTTCGTCTGATGTTGTTTAGTATCTCCTGAGCAATAAACGCTAACATGTAAATGCGGCCTCTTTCATTTTGGGTCTCTCAGGGATCTCTTTGCCCAGGTTCTGAAAAAGAGAGGTAAAGCACAGGAGGGCTGGTGGAGGTGAGGACCATCCTTTATTTTGTGATTTATGTGAGGCCACGTGGAGGTGGGGACTGGTGAGCGCTTGCTAGTGAAGACTGGAAAGGGGCACAAAGACCCCTCCCTGCCCAGGGGAACTGCCCCCCCCCCCCAGCTAATGCAGAGTGAGAGCAGAACCTCACTTTTGGGTTATCTTGGGAAGTTAAGTGCAAAATAAAGATGATTTAAAACCAAATAAAGATAATAGGTTTCCAAAATTTACTGGGAGCAAAGGCATTAATAGGATGGGTGGGTCTTTCCTACGCTCCCCTCCCTCCACAAAGAGGCAGGGAGGAAGAAGGACGCAAAGGGCTCAGGAACTTTGGCTGGCGTGGAACCCTGGGTGCACCTGGAACTCGCGGGGTGGCGGCACAGGCCCCCATGAATGACCCCAGAGACACCAAGGCCACCTCGGGTTCCTCCGTGGGACGGTAAAGCTGCCCCGCTCGCCCTGATTGCCCACGGCCCACGAGGGGACACCCAGTGCACAGCTCCCGCCTGGCATCACCACCCCAGGGACTGCGCTCTCCGTCTCTGCTCCCCTAGCCCGGCCGCTGGGGGGCACCAGGAGTGAGGGTCGGAGGGAGGCCTGGGGTGGGGTCGGGGGCCGATTGTGACTCTTGGCTCTTTATGACTTGGGGGCCTCTGACTGCCAGGGTGGGTCTGTGTGGCTCCCAACAGCCCTGGGCCTGGTGACCGCGTGACCCGGGCGGAGGCGACGCGCCCACTGCTTCCCGAGGACACCATGGCCCAGCGCCCCGGCCCCCGCGCCTCGGACAGCAGCCCCGGCCCCGGGCCCAGCGCTAACACCACCGACGGCGGCCCCCGGGCATCCGCGCCCCACGCGCGCCGTCGGCCCCGCCGCAGCCGCTCCCGACGCTCCCCGCCGCCCGCGCGCCCGCGCAGCCCCACGCCCCGCGTTGGCCGTCGCGCCGCGACCCCTAGGCCCAGCGCCCCGCGCCCCCCGCGGGCGGGGCTTGCACAATGCGCCGCGCAGCCCCGGCCCGTTGCCCCGGGCGACCGCTGGACACCCGGCGGCGCGGCGGGGCGCGGGGGCGCAGCGCGCGCCACGGGGCCGATCCCGGGTGAGCACTGGCCCCCTCGCCTCGGAACCCCGGACCTGTGCCCCTGCGGATGCCAGACAGGACCTGTGCCCCGCCCTGCTTGAGCCCTCGGGAATCCCTGACGCGCCCTCCCCCGTCCCGGGACTCCAGACCCCCCTCCCCTCGCCCCAGGATTCTAGACGTCCTGCTCGGAACCCCAGAACCACTCTTCCTTGGAACGCTCACCCCTTCACCTCTCCACGCTGCTCTCGGGAGCCCAGACCTTAGTCCCACCCCCTCCGCCCGCCCTCCCACTCCCGTTGGCGCTCCAGCCTTGCCCACCCCCGTCCTCGGAAGCCCGGACCTACCCCTACAAACCTAGACTTGCCCCTCTCCCCCCAGACCTGCCCCGAGACCCTACACCTGCCCTCCCCTCAACCTGGCTTCAGAGCCCCGGCACCGACCTGCCCCGCCCCGCAGGGATGCCCTCCGGCCGCGAGCCCTCGCCGACGCCCCCTCTCCTTGCAGGGGCGCAAGCAGGCGCGAGGAAGGGTGAGCTGCCGGAGGCCGGAATGGAGCCGGGAGAAAGGAAGGGGCTCCCGTCCGCTTCAGTGGAAGGAGACCCGAGAGAAGAGAACAGTCAGTCTTCTTCGCCCACCTTCTGGCCGCTCGCGGTTCGGGGCGCGAACGGGGTGGGGGCAAGCGGCTCAGACGCGAGGCGCAGGGCCCGGGGTTGACTCAGGACGTCCAGGGGCATGAAGGCCCGCCGGGGCGGTCGGGGACCCTGGCCGCGGAGCTTGTGCTTGGGCCCGCTCTTCTCCGGACTCCCCCCCCCCCCCCCGCATCCTCCAGCCCCCTGCCCTCCACCTTTCTGCCCACCAAGCTGGTCGACTTCAGAGCTCAACTTGGGAAAGTGGTGCGAAGTCAGATGCTCAGGTTAAGGCGCTGTCCGGGGGAAGTCCTGGCGAGCCCTCTCCTAGATCTGAGTAAATCCGTGCACTTGCCTTTTTGCCAGGGCGCGCATTCTCGTTGGTAAATACCTAAGAGCGAGCTCACTGGGTCCAGGGTAGGCTCCTGTTCAGCTTTATGTTACCGCGCGGGTAAGAGTCTCAGCTGCTCCACATCCAGGCCAGCAGTGGGCATCGTCCTGTTCATTCTGGGCATTGGGTGGGTGTGGGGGCCGCCTCACTGTGGTTTCCATTTTACTTTCCCTTCTGGGGCTCTTTGTGGAGTATCTGTTCCAGTCTTTTGGCCGTTATTAAACTGGGTTGTGGGTTCTTCCTTATTAAGTGGTAGGAATTCTTTGTCTCTTCTGGACGGAGACCAGTTCTTTGTCAGTTAGATGTATTATAAATACCTCTGGTCCATGGCTGGTGTTTTCAGCCACTTAATGATTCCTTTTGAAAATCAACTTCTTAGTTGTAAGGAAGTTTAATAGTCAATCTTTTCTTCTATAGTTAATGCTTTTTGAGTCTTACTAGGAAATCTATATCTACCCCATTGTCCAGAAAACGGTATCCTATGTTTTCCTTTAGAAACTTTATAATGTAACATTTCACATTCACCTCCACAATTCACAGGGATTGACTATTTTGTATGGAGTGAGGTAGGGGTCAGTGGGCAAATGTTCACTCTTCCCCCATGTGAATATCTAATTGACCCAGGTGGGCCCTGCAATGTCACCTTTGTGGAAAATCAGGCCTAGGCCTATTTTTTGTTTTCCATTCTGTTTTATTAATTTCTCTGCCTATCCCAAGTCCATTCTACCCTGTTTTAATTCCAGTAGCTTTATAATAAGTCTTAATATTTTGTAGTGTAAGTCTTCTGACTTTATCCTTCAAGATTTGTTTAGGTTTTCTTAGACTTTTGCATTACCATATAAATTTTAGAATCAAATTGTTAATTTAACACACACCCACACACACAAGTCCTGCTGGGATTTTAATTTTGGTTACATTGAATCTATATAGCAATTTGGGTGAAACCTAACATTTTATCAATATTGAGTCTTTCAACCCAGGAACATTTAGTTCTTTGATTCTTATCAACAGTGTTTTGTAGTTTTCAGAGTACAGGTACGGAAGACCTCTTTTGTTAGATTTACTCCGAGATATTTGATGTTTTTTAGAGATAACATTGTTGAGTTTCATTTTCTAATTATTCCCAGTATATAAAAGTATAATTAATTTTATTGTACTGACTTGGCATTTGGTGACTTTGCTAACTAATTCTAATAGCTAGTAGATTCATTTAGATTTCTTATGTACACAATCATCTGCACATCTTTTCAGTTTTTATACCTCTTATTTCCTTTTCCTGCATTATTGCATTGGCTACTACTGTCAGTATAATGTTGAATAGAAGTGATATAGTGGACATCTTTTTTTGTTCCCAACGAAGAAAGGTCAGGGATCATGACCTGAGGAGAAGGCAGACGCTTAATGGACTGAGCCACCCAGGTGCCCCCTTTGTTTAATCTTTCATTTACTGAGAGAAGTAGGTTAAATATCTCAATATGATTGTGGATTTTCTTTTTTTGTTTTTTAGCTTCGTCAACTTGTATTTTTTTTTTAAGATTTTATTTATTTATTTGACAGAGACAGAGATAGCGAGAGCAGGAACAGAAGCAGCGGGAGTGGGAGAGGGAGAAGCAGGCTTCCCGCTGAGCAGGGAGCTGGATGTGGGACTCGATCCCAGGACCCTGGGATCATGACCTGAGCCGAAGGCAGATGCTTAACGACTGAGCCACCCAGGCACCCTGTCAACTTGTATTTTTATATATAATTAAGTTCATACACATTTGGAATTTTTATATCTCCCTGACAAATTGATCCTTTTAATATTATGGACTATCTCTTTTTTGTCTTTGATAATTATTTTATTAAAGTTCTGTTAATATTTATAAGTAAATATTAGTATGTAATTAAATATTTACTAAGTATCTCTAAAAGTGACATTTTCTAAATAACTAAACTCTTTTTTCACATTTGATAAGATGGACAATAATTCCTTACTAAAATCCAACACCCAGAATATATTCATATTTCCCCATTAAGTCCCAGAGTTGGTTTGTTCAGATCATGATCTGGTCAAGGACCACACATTGCATCAGGCTGTCCTTTCTCTTCGCTATCGTTTGATCTGGAGTGGCCACCCCTCTTGCCTTGTGTTTTCAGGATCTAGACTTGATGAGGACAACCTCTTGTTCTGGAGAAAGTCCTACCTTTGGGACTCGTCTAGCTGTTGGCCTTGGGGTGGTTTACTCTCCTCCTCTGCCCCTTCTCTGAGCCTTGTGATCTGGAGATGAACTCTGGAGACCTGATGAGATTTGGGTTGAGTGTTTTGCCAAGACTCCTCGGAGGTGGTGCTGTGCCCCTAATTTGCCCGCAGAGTCCGGCCGTGCTGTTGCCAGTGCTGCAGCCCGTCTCCTGACCAATGCTGGCCAGACCCCTCCAGGGTAGGGTCGTGTTCCCGTGGCCACCTGAGGAGTGGAGCTGTGGCACTTGGTGACTACCCAAGGCCCCTGAGTGGGGGTGGGGGGCTCCCCAGAGAATCCCTCTGAGATGGGACAGGAGGTTGGGCAGGAGGTGGTGCTGGAGGTTGATGGGAAAGTACTTCTGGATCAGTGAGGAACACAGGCCTGGGCAAGGGGATGTCGCTGTAGGCTGCAGCGACCCCAGCCCCCGCTCTGGACACACCACCACCCCTGCACCCACTCACCCGCCCCTCACTCTCCCCAGGGGGCCAGCTGCCCTGGGAGGCCCTTGTTTGAATGGCCGGTCCTCCACAAAGAACAGATGAGGAGCTGCGCTCTTTAAGGAGCGTTGTCCTCCCCGGCGGGCCTCCTCAGCCTCCGTGAAGTTCCAATCCTTCCAGAAGGTGTGCCCAGGTGCTTATTTCTGCCCCGCAGTTACGGGCTTCCAGGGAAGGTGTTGGCACGCAGGTGTCTCTGATGGCCTTGGGTGAGGATTGTGTTTGCACTGCTCTCTCACTCTCGAGAGTCTTCCTGGACGACTGGACTGGGTCTGGCCAGTGACCATCATATTTTGTGACGCTCCAGGGTCTACACTCAGCCCTCCCACCTCTGCACGCTGCTTCTGCATCTTTTTGCTGTCCCCCATCCCAGTCTGTAAGTGCCTCAAGATGCCCTGAGATCACCTGGGGAGAGGGAGAGCTCAGATCCCTCCAGCCAGGGCAGCCCGTGCTTAGAAACCAAAGGCCGGGTGCCACGGAGGGTTGTTGCCAGGCTGTTTATGGGTATCTCAGTTCACCAAGAGTTTTCAGCCTGAATGGAAATTAGGGCTTATTAAGACTTTCTGCATCTGTTGACATGGGATTTACGACTTTTCCTGACTCTTTTACAATGTCTGCTTTTCTAATCCAGCCTTGGAATAACACAAGGCGGCCGTGGCATGTACGATTCTGTCCTCTGTGTGGGAGTCACACCGGCCTGTGACCTTCCTTCCCTGGAACGTGCTGGCCTCATACAACGAGTTAGGTGTGGCCATGCCTTTTCTACTCTAGAAATGAATTGTACAAGATTAGATGTTCCGTACCATTCACCCAAGAAGCCATTAGCCCTGGAGTTTTACTGATGGGAAGGTTTTAAATGACATTTTTATGCTTCTTCTCTTTTTTATTAGTTGGTCTCACCAATTGTTTATTAATTTTGTTAGTCATAAACCTTTGGCTTGACTAATCCTCTATTGGATTTTTAAAAATATTTCATCAATGTCTCCTTTCTGTTAATTTTCTTGTATTTCTTTGGGTTTAAATTTACCGTTTTTTCTAACATCTTGAGACGGATGCTTAACTCACTGTTTTTAGCCTCTGCTATTTTCAAATATATGCATCTACAGCTAAAAATCTCTTTATAAATACAACTTAACTACAGCCCAAAGATTAGATATTCGGTATTTTAATTATCATTTAGCTAAGAAATATGCGGTACTTTCCATCTCAATTCCTTCAGCTCGTGGCTTGCTCGGTTCCTGGCAGACCCACATGCACGGCACATGTCTGTGGCTTCCGTGTCTTGTCCCGTCATTCTGCTAACGCTGGCTTTGCTCGCTCTAAGGCCATGCTCTCGGACCGGGGGTGCCGGGGGCCGTGTCCTTGTGCCCCCCAGCCCCTCCCACCCTCCCTCTGTTCTGGTTTTTGTCCCCATGGACCCCACATGGATGAAACCACTCACTGTGATTCCTTCTGTGCTGGGCTTCATGGGACATTTACATTGAGAATATTTTTTTTCTCAGTCGGTGCTTTACATTTTCCTTTTCTTAACAGAGCAGAACATGTCATTTTGCCAACTTTGCTGGTGCTTTTTGCCTGATCCAGGTCTGTGCTTTCTGCCAGAAGCTTTGTGTGGCTGGCTTTCACATGGAGGCCAGGGGTCCACGTCAGATGAACTGTTGTGTGTTGTCAGCTGGGGTTCGATTTGTTTTCTGCATGTGAACATGCAGTTGTCAGAACACCATCCCCACTGAAGGGCTTTGCTGCTTCTGTCTGTATTGATTGGCTGTGCAGTTGTGGGTCTCTGGGGCCCACAGGGGGAGGAAGACAGTGGGCGGGTGGAGGGGTGTCTGCTGCTGGCCTGTCCCGCCTGCGATGTTCCCTGGACATCCAGGCACCAGGGGTCCTGGAGGTGTCAGGAGGTCTGGCGGTGTGGGTGGAAGGTGTACATTCCAGGAGTCTGGGCATGGTGGAATTGAAAATTCCAGTGAGTGGGTGTGGACAGGAAGCATAGAGTCTGAGATCCAGGCCTGGGCACCTCCAAGGTTAGGGCATAGAGAGAGAAAAAGGGCTTCAGTGAGGAGGAGAAGGGGGGGCCAAGGGGAGCAGGGCTGGCCAGCCAAGTGTCCGGTGCTCCCAGGAGCCAGGGCCTAAGGGAGTGACAAGGGATCGGCTTGCGTATGTATGACTTCAGCATGAGTGGTGTCCACGGTGGAGTCCAGCAGACAGGGGTGTGGAGAGAGGTGGAAGGCAGGAGTGTGGAGAGGTGTGGGGTACAGAGAGGAGGGTTTTCATTTTAATTTTTAAGGTGTGTGCTGCTGGCAGTCTGGTGGCCATAGTCAGGGGAAAGAGCGGGGAGGGCTGGCCCTGACAGAGCCTGACGGGGGTGGTCATGGCGTGGTGTGGCCACAAAGTGGGTGGGGAGCACAGCAAGGAGAGAGGGTGCCCAAGCCAGAGCTGCAGGGGAGGTGGGCGGGGGGCAGAGAGAGGACATGGCCAGGGGATGGCGGGTTGGGGGGCGCAGCCTGGGGAGGGGGCTTAGGGCTTGCAGGAGGAGGGTCTGAGGGCTGGAGGTGGGCTGGGCGGAAGGTGATGGGTGTGCGGGTGGGCTGGGCTTTTACCTTAGCCTGGATGTCTGTTTCTCTTCTGCAGAATTAAAACAAGGAATTTCCCAAGACTTGACTTCTTCCCCCAAATTAGACAGATACAAAATAGCAAGACAATTAACAGAAAAGGCCATCAAGGTAAATGTCTTTTGGGGCTGGGGGGTGTACTTTTTTAAAGTTTTATTTATTTCCGTAATCTCTTCACCCCACGTGGGGCTCGAACTCATGACTCGGAGATCAAGAGTCCCGTGCTATTCAGACTGAGCCAGCCAGGCACCCCAAGGTGGGGGGGCACTTTTTAAACGTGGAAACTTATTTTGGAATTTGGAGAGCGAGTGGGTTGCCTTTGAGTGCTGAGCTCCCAGTTGCCCTCAGTCCGCCAGCCTGGGTTGGCCCTGGACCCCAGCGCTGGGCCCCAGTGGGAGGGGAGCGGGGGTATGTCCTGTTGTTTACGGAGCAGCAGGGTCCATCTGCTGTCCTGAGAGCACCAGGAGCCTTCGCTGGGGAAAGGTGGTATTCTCTGGCTTTGCCCTGCGTTGGCGGCCCTTGCTCAGAAGGCTGGGTGTGAAGGGCTCGGGAAGTCCAGCGCATCATCCACGGGGACATGCTCCTGAGGCTCTTTGTGCACCTGCAGAGCACGGGTCGTGAACCCCGGTCGCCATGGGACGGGCTGGGTGCACCAGGTGCGCGGTCTCCAGCAGTCCTGCCCTGGGGAGCGGGACCGTGTCACCTGCCTGATCCTGGTGGCTGTGTGCGCTCTCTGGGATTTCATACCAACGAGCCATACCAGCTCGTTAATTCTCAGGTTTCCTACTGAAGCCTAAAAACAGGTGAACATTTAGGGCTATAAGCATCCCTCTAAGCATTCGTTAGCTGCTTTCACAAGCTTTTATTTTTATAGTACTTTAGTTGAGATGTAGTTCAAAGTATTTTATAATTCATATTACTACTTTTCATTGATTGTGAGTTACTTAAAAGTAGAGTTCATGTCTATACTTCTGGGGTTTTTTTTCTATTTTTTTCATGTATACAAGATTTTCTCATTTTATTTTATTATTAATTTTTTCCTTTTATTTAAATTCAATTTAATTAACATATACTGTATCATTAGTTTCAGGGGTAGAATTTAGTGATTCATCAGCTGCATATAACACCCAGTGCTCATTACATCGCGTGCCCTCCTTAATGCCCATCACCCAGTTACCCCGTCCCCTCTCTCCCCTCCAGCAACCCTCAGTTTGTTTCCCATGATTGAGTCTCTTACGGTCTTTCTCCCTCTCTGATTCTGTCTCATTTTTCCTTCCCTTCCTTTATGCTCCTCTGTTTTGTTTCTTAAATTCCACATAAGAATGAAATCAGATGATAATTGTCTTTCTCTGATTGACTTATTTCACTTAGCATAATACCCTTTAGCTCCATCCATGTCTTTGCAAATGGCAAGATTTCATTTTTTTGATGGCTGCATAATAGTCTATTGCATATATATACCACATCTTCTTTATCCATTCATCTGTTGATGGACATTTTGGCTCTTTCCACAGTTTGGCTATTGTGGACATTGCTGCTATGAACACTGGGGTGCAGGTGCCCCTTCGGATCACTATGTTTGTATCCTTTGGATAAATAATTGGTTTTTTTTCCTGTTTATTTTGTTACTGATTTCTAGCTTGGTTGCATGTGGTTGAAAATGTAATCTGCATAATGTTATTCCATTGAAGTGTGTTCAGACTTGCTTTACGCCCAGCATTTTGTGCGTTTATGTGAAAGTTGATGTGGGGTACCCCACTCATAGACATCAGGGCAGAGCTGGTTATTTGCATTGTTCAAGTCTTTGAGGCTGATGGAAATCTCTGGTCTGTGGGTTCTGTCACTGACTGAGAGAAGCATGTTAAATACCCTTTTATCAGTGTGGATTCCTTCACTTTGTAGTTGTCAAATTTTGCTTTATATAATTTATAGCCCTCTTACTAGGAGCATACAAAAGCATCTTCCTGGCGAATTGAATCTTTTTGTAAATTATGGCATGATTTTCTTTACTTTAGGGGTTTATTTTGTCACAAAGGCTGTTTTGTCTCATATTTAGATCCTCTTATGTTCTACCTATCTGTACGCTTGTGCTTTTGATTTTCTCTTGTAAACATCATAGATTGAGATTTTAGAAATCCAGCCTGGCGCTCTTCACCTTTTACCCGGAGCCTTTGGTGGGTTTATCTATGACTGCACCCCTGGGGTCCTCGGGCGTCCCCATGTGTCCCTGCCTCCTTCCCTCATTCAGTCTGCCCTGTCTGCTCATTTTGTGGCTCTGTGTGGACTGATTACATTTTAAATTCCATTTCCCCTCTCTTGTATGTTACAAGTCTTATACTCCGTTTTTCTTCCTTTTGTAGTTACCTGAGGAATTTTATCCTGTTGATTAAAATAATCAGCTTTTCTGAAGTTGTTCAGTTTGACTGTAAAAGGTGGGCGTCCTTGCTGCGGGTCAGGTTTCCTGCCTGTCTCTCCACGTGGCAGCCGCTCCGTGGCCAAGTTCATCCCATCCCTCTGTCCTGGTGCACAGCCCCGTGGGGGACGAGGGCAGCTTTGGACAGGTTTTCTGTGTAGAAGGAGGCTCAGAGAGGTCCTCTGACCTGCTGGGTCTTTCCTGTGGGTGCTAGAACTGGAACTCACAGCTTCTGGCCCAACACAAGCTTTCTTGTATGTGTTCCTGGGTGTGGGGCACAGGTCCTCCTTGTGGGAACTATAGGATATGTCTGCTACCGATGTTGTGTAACAAACCACCATGAGCTTAGCTACTTAAACGCTTAAACATTTATTATCTCACAGCTTCTGCAGGGGCCTCTGCTCAGGATCTCTCGAGGCTGAAATGAGGCATCATCTGGGCTGGGGTCTCATCCGGAGGCTCAGCTGGGCAAAGATCCGCCTCCAGGCCCCGTTGGCTGGTTGGCAGGATTCATTCCCCTGTGCCAGTAGAGCTGGTTTCTTCAGAGCCGGCACTGGGGAGAAGGTCTCTGCTGCTTTGGCTCTCCAACTTCAGGGACGCCCTGGACCCTCTTTTTAAGAGGTGCACCTGATTAGGCCAGGCCCACCCAGTATAGTCTTGTCTTTTGATTCATTCAAAGTCATCTAATTAGGGACACCATGAGTTTGAGCCATTCCCCTCCTGCCCTGCCTGCTCCCACAAACTCGTGAGGCACTGAGCTAACTGCTGACCCTGCCGTGTGGCCGTCCCCCCCGTCCCCTGCCAGGTGAAGGTGTGCAGGCCGTACTTCAGCAGCGTGGGCCCAGGGCCCAGCATGACCGTCACTGTCCCGTCTCCCATCCCTCAGCTGGGAAGGCCTCAGTACACGCCACCCGCTGCCACCTCCCTGCCTGGTCCCAGCGTCTGTGTTCATGTCCACAGTCACGGGCAGAGTCCCCAGCTTCCTTGGTGCTGGCCTCATGCTCTTGGCACTCCTGTCCCTCTGGCCCTTCTTGGGTGGTTGAACGGCTCTTCCCTCTCACTCCTCCTCGAGCCGCAGGCACCCGTCCCCTCGCCCCCAGCCCGAGAGACTGTCACCTTCGTAGAGAAAAGAAAGCCTTAGAGTGCATGGCCTCCGGCCTCAGCCCCACCTTCCAGACCAGGACCTGCCCTGAGCTGGGCACGTGCCCGTTGTCCTGGTGTTGCGGGGCCTCCTAGCCTTCGTGGGAGTGACACCCACGTGTGCAAGGCCCACAAAGAATGAGCACGCGCCACAGAGGAGGGCCCTGCTCCGTGCCCGTGTGCGTTCTTGGATGTTTCTGCGTGTTTTCCTTGGAGCGGGACCTGAGTGTCATCCCACCCACTGGCACAATCTGTCTCACTCTGCCTTGAAGGCTCCCCTCACAGACAATTAACCACCTTGTCTTTCATTCTTTAATTTAAAATATGCTCTTGCAATTTGAGGAAAAGAAGATTTTCTCCATCTACGGGCACTACCCAGTGATACGGGCCACCCTTCGAAGAAAGGGCTGGGTGGAGAAGAAGTTCCACTTTCTGCCCAAGGTCGTCCCGAATGCAGACGATGACAGTGCGGGCGTGCTTGGTAGAGTATCGAAGGCGTCTTGTCTCTCAGTGCAAGGCTTGTGTGCGTGTTTTTCAGAGGGCCAGAGTGAGTCACACCTCTCCGGCGAGTGCTGTTCTGGCCTGAAGAGCCTGTGACTTGCTCCCCTGCATGCGTGGGGGTCTCCCTGGGTAGGCAGAGGCCGTTGCCCTCCCGGCCTGCCTTCCCCAGGTATCCCCACACCAGGCCTGTGCTTTCAAAGCCTGGTCTGGTTGCTTCTCAGTGTCCCCCTGTCCATGCCCACGACTTCTCGGTGTCCCCCTGTCCATGCCCACAACAGGCCTCCTCCTCCCATGTCTGGGCAGTTGCCACCATCCTTCAGTGGCCCTGCCCTGTCTGTCTCTCCTCTAGGAGTCCCCACTGGTCACTCCTCGGTCACTCTGCCCAAGGCCCCGCCTCCCACTCTGCAGAGAGCATCTGCACTTTCTTGGGCCTGGGGTCTGCACGGGGCCAGCTCCTGTCACTGTCCTGCTCCCCGTGCCCCTCTCCACCACACTTATCCCAAGGCTGTCTGTCCCGCCCCACACCTGGGGTCCCGGACCCTGGGACTGCACCTGGCGGAGGGGCCATGCAGTGAACACTGGGGCGGGAAGACGAAAGGCCCCTGGAGATGAGTTGCTGAGGCGTCAGCAAGTGCGCCGTGGCCGTGGAGGCTGCTGGCTATGTGGCATGGGGGCCGTGCTGAGATGCTCAGGCCCAGACAGGCTGACGGCTCTCTGGGGGTTGTTTGCAGAACATAAATGTGCTGAAGGCAAAGAAAACCAAGAAGAGGCTTTGGAGAAGACAGATGACATCCATGATGTGATGGTAGGTCCCCACACCTGAGCTCCTGTGGGCCAGGCGGGCCTCAATCTCCCCACGCCTCCTCACACTGTCACCTTCCCTGGGCCATGTCCTGGGGACGGGTGGCAAAGCCGGTCACACCAAGCTGCTGGACGCATGTGCATGCTTGCACTCATGTGTATGTGTGAGCACGCTCGTGTGTGCCCACATGCACCCGTGTGCATGCATGTACTCATGCGCACCTCTGTGTGTGCACTCGTGTGTGTCCACGTGCACCCGTGTGCATGCATGTACCCATGTGCACCTCTGTGTGTGCACTCGTGTGTGCCCACGTGCACCCGTGTGCATGCATGTACCCATGCGCACCTCTGTGTGTGCACTCGTGTGTGTCCACGGGCACCCGTGTGCATGCATGTACTCATGCGCACCTCTGTGTGTGCACTCGTGTGTGTCCATGGGCACCTGTGTACATGTATGCATGTGTGTGCTCGTGTGCATCTCTGTGTGTGCTCACGTGTCCGTGTGCACTCGTGTGTGTCTGCATGTGCATCTGTGTGTGCTCGTGTGCGTCCATGTGTGCCCGTGTGCGTGCATGCACTCGTGTGCATCTGCGTGCGTGTGCTTGTGTGCATCCATGTGCACCCGTGTAGGTGTGTGCACTTGCGTGCTGCCCTTCATACTTTTGTCTGACAGTTCATGCCTCACTTGAACAAATGGGAGAAAGTGACAACAGAAGCTGTGGATGTCGCTCTGGAGTAGGAAGGAAGGCTGAGTCCAGCATTTGGGATAAGTTTTAGGAAGTGATGCTGGCGGCCAGCTCCCTGCTCCCTCCGGGCACTCTTGTTGGCATCGGGATGGGAGGATCCCAGTCCTGCCCTAACATGGGGTCAAGGTAGACTAGCCCGTGTTACAGAATAGTAGGTGTGTCCTCAAATGCTGGTCTACAGAGAATGACCCCGCAGGGTCTTCAAGGTGTCAGAATTTTGGATAATGTTTTCCTTTCCTTGTATCTCTTTGGTAAGAATTTTTGAGCACATAGGTGCTCTTGTTTGTAAAATCAGCTGCCAAGGGCATCTGGGTCCCCGCACTCCGGTGGCCCTGGCTGCTGGCTCTGAAGGAGTGGGGGCAGGGAGGAGGCTGGCTCCCACAGTCTCCGGGCCACGAGGCAGTGCACTCACCCCATGCCCCCGTGTGGCATGTCCCGGAACCCCACAAGGACACCCACGGGGCGGGCAGCCCTGGCCTCACTCAGCCGCACACATGGGAGCTGCTGGTGGTGCGGAGCCCGCCCTTGCTTCCTGAGAGCAGAAGCCCCGCATGCAGGCGGTTTCCCCCAGTGCAGCACACAGTGGCTCCCCAAGGAACACCGCTGCCAGCCTCCCGGACCAGAGAGTCACAGACCACACACTTCCAGTGTCATTTAATACCTGATTTCCACGGTATGGAGGGTCCTCAAAAAGTTAGAAATAGAGCTACCCTATGACCCGGCAGCTGCACTCCTGGGTATTTGCCCAAAGGATACAAACATAGGGATCCGAAGGGGCACCTGCACCCCAATGCTCACAGCAGCAATGAGCCCAATACCCAACTGTGGAAGGAGCCCCGATGTCCATCGACAGATGAATGGACAAAGAAGATGTGGTCCATATACACAGTGGAATATTACTCGACCACCAGAAAGTATGAATACCCACCATTTACATCGATGCGGATGGAACTGGAGGAGATTATGCTGAGTGAAATACGTCAGTCAGAGAAAGACCAATAGTATATGATCTCACTGATATGTGGAATTTAAGGAGCAAAACAGATGATCATAGGGGAAAGAAAAAAAAAAAGAGAGGGAGACAAACCATAAAAGACTCTTAATGAAAGAGAACAAGCAGGGTTGATGGAGGGAGGGGGTGGGGGAGCGGCTAGATGGGGGATGGGCATTAAGGAGGGCTCTCATGAGGGGCACCGGCTGTCGCATGGAAGTGATGAATCACTGAATTCTACACCTGAAACCGATTTTACCATATATGCTAACTAACTAGAATGAAAAAGTCTGATTTCCTTCACTCTTACTTACATCCCAACATCCAAAGATATGAACCTTGGATATAGGGTATTGATGAGGGTCTTTTTCTTGCCAGTCCAGGTTGGTAAAAAACGAAATGCCGTACTTCCTCTGGACTATCAAAAGGGACGTCATTGACTATCACAGCCTGAGCAGTGACCAGATGCTGAATCACTACGGGAAGACAGCTTCCTTCACCACCAAGGTGAGAGGGAGGGCTTGGGGGAGGCAGGTGCGAGCAGGTGCAGGGCAGCGCCTTGCCTCCTGCAAGTCCAGTGGCTGAGTTTGGGAGGGCCTCGAATGGACTGGTCGCCTCGGGGCTCCTCCCCAGGATGAATGCTGCCCGGGCAGAGGCCACACTGCCCGTTACCAGTGTCCAGCGGCCCTCAGCACCTGCTCCACTAGCATCCCCAGAGCCCCATGTGCCCTTAGCCCTGAGTCCCACCTCTGGGTACGCAGGCCAAACCTCAGGCAGGGCAGGTGGGGGCTGCCACCACAGCCCCGCAGAAGCTCTGCACTCTGGAGAGGCCCTGGGTCCCAGGGAGAGCCAGGCCGCCTCCCCCCTGCACAGGGCCTTCTGGCTGCAGGCGGCGTGGGCACCTCCTGTCCTCACGGCCTTTTGGTCCCACGGCCCCATCCCGTGACTCTGAGGGCTGAGGCTCAGGGGTGGGGTCAGCCCAGGGTGGACAGGCCTGCCTGTACCCAGGTGGGAGAGCTTGGGGAGAGGGGCTCCTGGGCAACAAGGAGACCATCCCCCCAACAGGCAAGGATGACACGGGGGTCGGGGTGAGGCTCGCACCACCCCCAGGGCTCCCTGTGGGGGTCTGGCCCCATGCATCCTCCCCCGGACTCAGCTGCTGGCCTCCTTCAGGGTGCGGGCGATAGCTGCAGGGGGCCCAGTCGGGCTGGGCTCCCCACAAAGGCCCCCATGTAGCGTGGCCACCAGTGTGCCCAGCAGGCACCGCCTCTCCCAGGGGGCACTGGGCACTTTTTCCCAAACGGGGCCCGTGGTGAGTGTGCCCAGAAGCTTGCTCCCTCCTTCCTGGGGCCTGGGCCCAGCACCAGTTAGGGACCCTGGGAGATAAAGGTGGAACCTACCACCCTGTGCCCTCAGATGGCCCTGGCCTGCACAGGGGTCACCCTCTTGTTTGAACCAGCTGGCTGGGGGCAGGAGGGGCAGGGAGGCCGGGGGGTTCTGCTCCAAGAGCCCCTTGGAGCGGGTGCCGCCAGCCAGACCTGTGGGCGTTCAGGCTGGTCTGAGGGACCAGCAGGTGGCCTGTGGGGGCCTGACATGCCGCTGTCTCTGGAGATCGGGCTGTGTGTGAACATGAGGAGCCTGCCATGGTATGTGCAAGCCAACCCTGACTCCTTCTTCCCGCGCTGTTACTGCCTCTGCACTGAGAGCGAGAAGCAGGAGTTCCTGGGTAAGTCAGTGGCGGGGGGCGGAGAGCACCTGGTGTCAGGGCCCCTCTGTGGTCCACCTCCCGCTGAGGGGCTACAGGGGCCTTTGGAAGGGAGGTGGGCTGGGCCACACCGCAGGGCCGGGGACTGGTGGGAGGTGATGGCAGACGGCCTGGTCCTGTCCCAAGGCCCAGGGGCTTCAGCTCCATTTCGAGGGGTGAGGGCTGGTCCAGACACTTCCATGGGCAGCATCGGTAAAGCAGGAGGCATGGGAGGCTGGTGGAGGCTGTGGAGGCTGGTGGAGGCTGTGGAGGCTGG
>NW_022589722.1:34115908-34242461 GCF_004348235.1 Phoca vitulina | reverse complement strand
GAGGCTGGTGGAGGCTGTGGAGGCTGGTGGAGGCTGGTGGAGGCCGTGGAGGCTGGTGAGGCTGGTGGAGGCTGGTGGAGGCCGTGGAGGCTGTGGAGCTGCGTGTCAGCAGCTTGGTGCTGATTGGGTTTCTGGGGGAGGTCAGCATGGGGATGGTCCTGGGACCCAGGTCTGAGCACCTGTGGGCCACGGGCTCTGGCCTGAGGACCGAGGGAGGATTCCTGGTTTGACCTGCCGAGAGAGAGAGACAGAAAGTGAAGGTCAGAGCAGGTGGGCAGTGTACATTTGGGGTGACTGTGTTTTCTGAGCGCCTGATCTGGGGGCCGTGGAGATGTGGCATCTACCAGCACCTGTCCCGTATGTCCTGACCCCACCCCGGGGCTCCTAGGAGCAAACAGACACAGGCAGGACAAGGCAGGGTCCACAGGGGCTGGAGGTGAGAAGTGCAGTGGAGGGGAGGGTGGTGGGCAGGGGCATCTCAGAGAGGGGGTGCTGGTGCGACCCGGAGGGAGGGAGGTCTGAGGGGACCAGGCTGGAGGAGGCCATGTGCCCACGTGCCCGCAGGGCACAGGGTCTAGGAGTTGGCGGGCAAGCTCAGGGGCATTTGTTCTGGTGGAAGGAGACTCAGGTGAGAAGCTCTGGGCCCTGGAGGAGCTGGGGAAGGGAGCGCACGTTCCAGATGTTTCCAAGGAGGCAGCAACTGCTTGGCTGGCAGGTGGGGCCTCCTCTGCTGAGATGAGCAAGGAGCAGGTTTTGGTTTGGTTTTGGTGAGAAGGTACCAGAATTTCCTGCAGACCTCCCAGAGGGCACGCGTGGGAGTGGAATTGGCTAAGACAGGCCTCAGAGCGTGGGCTCGCTGATGGGGATATGGGCCGCCTTTCCTGGCCCAAGAGCACTCAGAGCCAGGCCAGCCCCAAGCCTGGGTCTGTGGGACCCAGAGCTGCCTTCCGTGCCAGGTGGGTGTGGCAGGGCCCCTCTGGCCATCCACACCGGGAGCCGTGGAAGCCAGCATGTCCAAGGAGGTCCAGAGAGCCTCCTGGGATGGGGAGGGTCCTCGTGTGTCTGCAAGGGGCTTCTGTCCTCTGGTGCAGGGCTGAGGGCACAGGGAGCCGGGACAAGGACAAGCACGTGGCTTCCATGGGCTTGGCCCTGGGTGGGGGTGGGTAGAGCAGGAGGGAGGCTGGGAGGCGTGTGCTGTGGAGGTATATTAGACTCCCATCTGCAGAGGAGCGGGAGGGAGAAGGACCAGGTTGGAGGCGCGGGCTGAGGGCAGAGTGAACGGCCCCTCGAGGCGGCAAGGGCAAGAAGGGAGGCCGCTGCAGGCTGTGGGGCACTGGGGCTGAGGACAGCTGGTGCTGGCCGAGGTCCCTGGTCCCCAGCGCCGGCAGAGGGGCGAGGCCTTGCTGTCCTTTCAGACGACTTCCGGCGCACAGTGGCCTCCAGCATCCTCAAGTGGGTGGTGAGCCAGCAGAGCTACAGCGGAGGCAAGCCGAGCATCGAGGGGGAGGCCTGCAAGCCGGGCTCCGGCAGCAAGAAAGGTGTGTGGGGCCCAAGGCTGCACCGTGCGCGGAGGGCTGTGCCAGGAGGGGCAGTGGGGCCACGTGTCCAGGGTGGTGTTGTCCCCCACCCTGCAGAAGAGGGTGACAGGGAATGGCTTTCCTGCGTGGTGTAGGGCCACGTGGCGTTAGGCCTACAAAACCCAAATAAGTGTTTTGTTGTTCACTTTCTCGGAGCATTTTTAGGTTCACAGCCCAGTTGAGCAGGAGGTACAGGGATTTCCCATACACGCCCTGCCCCCCCCCCCCAGCCTCCTCTACTATTACCACCCCTACCAGTGGTGCGTTTGTTACGATCCATGAACCTACGTTGACGCGTCACTGTCACGCAGACCACAGTCGGCCTTGAGGTTCACTCTTGTGCGGGGCGTTGTGTGGGTTTGGAGAAACGTGTAAGGGACGGATCCACCATTATGGCGTCCACAGAGTCACTTCACTGCCCTCAATGTCCTCGTGCTCCCCTGTCCCTCTCTCCTCCCCAGCTCCTGGCCCCCCTGGTCCTTTTCCTGTCTCCGTAGTTCTGCCTTTTCCAGAATGTCCTCCGGTTGGAATCGTGCAAACGTAGCCTTTGCTGATTGGCTTCCTTCACTCAGGGATATGCATTCAAGTTTCCTCCAAACTGCACAGCTTGGTAGCTCATTGTCTGGATGGTCCATTGTCTGGCTTGTTTATTCATTCACCTACTGAAGGACATTTTGGTTAGGCAATTATGAGGAAAGCTGCTACAAAAATCTGTATCCAGGTGTTTGTATAGGTGTAAGTTTTCAGCTCATTTGGGTAAACACCAAAGAGCATGATTGCTGGATACTGTGGTAAGAGTATGTTTGTTTTGGTAAGAAACAGCCAAGCTGCCTTCCACAGTGGCTGGGTCATTCTGCCTTCCCACCGTTGGCGAGCGCTGCTCCTCATCCTCCCTGTGTTTGGTGGTGGTGGTGCTCTGGATTTTGGCTGTTCTGATAGATGTGCAGTGGTACCTTATTGTTTTCATTGGCAGTTCCCTGGTGACATATGATGTTGAGCATCTCTTAATATACTTCTTTGCCATCTGTAAATATATTCTTTGGTGAGAAATCTGTTCAGCTTCCCTGCTGTTTTAAATTTTTTTATTGTTGAGGTTTAAGAGGGTTTGTGTGTGTGTGTGTGTGTGTGTGTGTGTTTTGGATAACAGATGTGTCTGTTGCAAATATTTTCTCTAAGTCTGTGGCTTGTCTTCTCATCTTCTTGACTGTCTTTCATGGAGCAGAAGTTTTTAACTTTAATGAAGTCCAGCTTACCAAGTATTTCTTTCATGGACCGTGACTTTGGGGTTGTATCTAAAAAGTTATCACCATACCCAGGTTCATCTTGGTGGTCTCCTGTGCTATCTTCTAGGAGTTTTATAGTTTTGTGTTTCACACTTGGGTATATGATCCATTTTGAGTTAATTTCTAGGAAGGGTGTAAAATCTGTGTCTAGATTCTTTTTTTTTTTGCACCTGTTCCAGCACCATTTGTTGAAAAGAACCACTTTATCCCATTATATTGTCTTTGCTCCTTTGTCAAGGATCAGTTGATCATATTTTTGTGGGTTTATTTCTGGGCTCTTTATTCTGTTCCAGTGACCTATTTGTCTATTATTTTATGAATACCACACTGTCTTGATTACCATAGATTTGTGGTAAGACTTGAAGTTGAATAGTGTCAATTCTCCAATTTGTTCTTCTCCTTCAATATTGGGTTGGCTATTCTGGATCTTTTGACTCTCCATATAAACTTTAGAATCAGTTTGTCAATATCCATAAAATTCCTTGCTGGGATTTTGATTGGGATTGCATTGAATTTATAGATTGAGTAGGGAAGAACTGACATCTTGACAATGAATCCTATTCATGACCATAGACTATCTCACCATTAATTTAGTTCTCCTTTGATCTCAGTTATCAGATTTTTGTAGTTTTCTTCAAATAGGTTTTGTTAGATTTATTTATTTATATATTTATTTAATTTGGGGGCTGCTAATGTAAATGGTATTGTGTTTTAAATTTCAAATTCCAATGATTCATTTCTGGTGTGTAGGAAAGTGATCGACTATAATCATTTATTAGTTCCACGAGTATTTTTTGTCAATTCTTTCAGATTTTCTACATAGATAATCATGTCATCTGTGAATAAAGCCAGTTTTATTTCTTCCTTCCCAATCTGTATGCCTTTTATTTTATTTTCTTGTCTTATTACATTGGCTAGGATTTCCAGTACAATGTTGAAAAAAACTGGTGAGAGCGAGGAGGTCCTGCCCTGCTCTTGATTTTAGAGTGTAAGGTTCTAGTTTCTCATCATAAAATATAATGTTAGGTATAGGGGTTTTTTGTATATATTCTCCTTTTTTTAAAAAGAAGATTTTACTTATTTATTTTAGAGAGAAGGGGGAAGAGCAAAGGGAGAGAGAAAGGGAGATAATCTCTAGCAGAATCCACACTGAGTGTGGAGCCTGAGGGCTTTAATTTTGGGGGGCTTTAATTTTTAAAAAATTAAAAAATTTTCTTGAGATCATGACCTGAGCCAAAACCAAGAGTTAGATGCTCAACTGACTGAGTCACCCAGGTACCCGTATATATTCTTTATCAAGTTGAAGGAGTTCCTCTCTATTCCTAGCTTGCCGAGAGCTTTTATCATGAATGAGAGTTTAATTTTGTCAAATGCTTTTTCTGCATCTATTGATATGATCCTGTAATTTTTCTTCTTTAGCCTATGATGTATAATAGATTGATTTGATTAATTGATTTTCAAATGTCAAACCAGTTTTGATATCTGACATATATCCCATTTGATTTGGTATATGATTCTTTTTATACATTATTGGATTTGTCTTGCTAATATTTTGGTGAGGATTTTTGCATCTATGTTCATGAATGATTTTCTTTTAGTTTTCTTTTCTTTTGCCTTAGTTTTCTTTTCTCATGTCTTTCTCTGGTTTTGGTATTAGGGAAATGCTGGCCTCAAATAATGAGGTAGAAAGTATTCCCTTTGTTTCTATCCACTGAGATTGTATAGAATTGGTATAATTTCTTCCTTAAATGTTTGGCAGAATTCACCAGTGAACCCATTTGAATCTGATGCTTTCTGTTTTAGAAGGTTATTAATTATTGATTCAATTTTGTTAATAGATACAGGCCTATTCAGATTGTCCATTTCTTTTTGTATGAGTTTTGGCAGGTTGTGTCTTTCAATAAATTGGTCTGTTTCACGTAGATTATCAAATTTGTGTGCATAGAGTTCATAGTATTCCTTTATTATCTTTTTATGTCCATGAGATCTATAATGATGTCTCTTCTTTCTTTTATGATATTAGCAATTTACATCCTCTAAACTTTTTTTTTTTAGTTAGCCTGGCTAAAGGTTTATTAATTTCATTGATCTTTTCAAAGAACCAGCTTATTTTCTCTATTATTTCTTGTTTTCAATTTATTGATTTCTGCTCTAATTATTGTTTATTTTCCTCTGCTTATTTTGGATTTCTTTCTTCCTTTTTTGGTTTCCTGAGGAGGAAGCTTAGATAATTGATCTTAGATCTTTCTTCTTTTCTAATGTATGCATTCACTGAAAGCTGTAAATTTCCCTCTACACTGCTTTCATTGCACCGTCAAAATCTTTTCATTTTCATTTGGTTCAAAATATTAAAAATTTTTTCTTGGGATTTTTTTTATTTGACCCATGTGTTACTTAGATGTATGTTATTTAATCTCCAAGTATTTGGGAGATTTTCTTTTATTGGTTTCTAGTTTAATTTCATTTTGGTCTAAGAACACATGTTGTATGATTCCTATTCTTTTAAATTCGCTAACGGGTATTTTACGACACAGAATGTGGTCTAACTTGGTGAATGTTCCATGTGAACTTGAGAAGAATGTGTGTTCTGCAATTGTTGGATGAAGTAGCCTGCAGACGTCAATTACATCCAGTTGATTGATGGTATTGTTGAGTTCTACTGTGTCCTGATTTTCTGCCTGCTGGATCCATCCAGTACTGACGGAGGGTATTAAAGTCTCTAACTGTGATAGTGAATTTGTTCGTGCAATTCTATCAGTTTTTGCTTCACATATTTTGATGCTCTATTGTTAGGTGCCTATACATTAAAGATTGTTATGTCTTATTATAGTATTGATCCTTTTATCATTATGTAATGTTCTCTTTATTCCTGGTAGTTTCCTTGATCTGAAGTCTGCTCTGTCTGAAATCAATGCACGTACTCCTGCTTTCTTTTGATTAGTCTCATGTGGCATACTTTCTCCATCCCTGTACTCACAATCTATATATGTCTTCATATTTAATGTGGGTTTCTTGTTGAAAATATACAATTGGGTCTGATTTTTTATCCACTGTACAATTTCTTTTGGTTGGTGTTTTCAGGCCATTGACGTTTTAAGTGATTATTGATATAGTTGGATAAACATCTACACATTTGTTATTGTTTTCTATTTGTTGTCCTTGTTCTTTCTTCGTGTTTTTCCTTCCACTCTTTTTCTGCCTTTTATGGTTTAATTGAGCATTTCATATGATTTCATTTTCTCTCCTTTTTAAAAATTTTTTAATTTTTTTAAAGATTTTATTTATTTATTTGACAGAGAGAGAAACAGCAAGAGAGGGAACAAAAGCAGGGGGAGTGGGAGAGGGAGAAGCAGGCTTCCTGTGAGGCAGGGAGCCCGATGCAGGGCTCCATCCCAGGACCCTGGGATCATGACCTGAGCCGAAGGCAGATGCTTAATGACTGAGCCACCCAGGTGCCCCTCCTTTTTTTTTTTTAAAGAGAGAGAGCATGTGTGAGTGTGGGGGAGGAGCAGAGGGAGAGGGAGAGAGAGAATCCCAAGTAGACTCCACAGGGCGGAGCCCATCACGGAGCTCTGAGACCATGACCTGAGCCAAAATCACGAGTTGGATGCGTATCCACCTGAGCCACCCAGGCTCCCCCATTTTCTCTCCTTTCTTAGCATAGCCGTTGTACTTCCTTTCATGTATTTTTCATGGTTACCCTAGAGTTTGCAATAGACATTTACAACAAATCCAACTCAGTTTTTCAAGTAACACTGTACCACCTCACCATAGCACAAGAATTTTATAACAAAATGTTCCTAGTTCCTCCTTCCTGGGCCTCGTGTCATTGCGGCCGTTCATTTCACTTCTCCATAAGCTATAAGCATTGAATACATGGCTGCTGTCATTATTTTTATAGTAATTATTATTGTTCTGTCAGATCAACTGAGAATAACAAAAATATTTTTATGAAAAATAAGAATAAGAAAAATAAATAAGAAAAGTTTTTATTTTGCCTTCATTCATTCCTTCTCTAATGCTCTTCCTTTCTTTATGTGGCTCTGGCCTATATTATTTTCCTTCTCTCTGGAAAACTTAACATTTCTTAGCAGGTCTACTGGCAAAAAAATCCCCCCTCCTTTTTTTTTTGATCTGATGCCGTGTTCTGTAGTCCTGTGATGAGGGCTCAGTCTTTTGTGAGCGTGTGTCCCTGGACGGGGAACTTCACTAGTACTTCTCCGTCTTTACCCCCTTTGGTGGGACAGGACGGCTGGAGGGGCTGGAGCAGGTCAGGCTCTGGGTAACACTTGCTCCTGAGGACAGGCCTTGTTAAGAACAGAATGGTCTGGCAACTTTCGGGACGGTCACTTTCCTTTCTTGGCAGAAGCAGGGGGGCATTTTCTCCCATATTCATGGTGAGAACCAGGTCAAGTTCCTGGAGGTAAGAATGACAAAAGCATGCCTCCCCCCAAAAAACTGACCCTCCTGGGGTTTTTGACTCAGATTTGTCCACACTGAGCCTTCAGCAGTTCATCAGTTAGAGCTCGGGTTTTTCTCTCCTGGTGTTGGTGTCTGGGGAGGTTTCTGCTTAGGGTTTTTGATCCAGTGAGTTGTGATTCTCTGTATCAGCCTGACTGTCTCTGAGATTGGGGGGCAGCAGTTTGTCTTGTGACCTCAGTTCTCTGATGGAGCAAAGAAGAGTTGTTGATTTTTCAGTTTTACTTTTTACTTGTTAGGATGGATTGGCAACTTCCAGGATCCTTCTATGCCTGACCAGAAAACAGAAGTGCAAATTTTCACTTTAAAATGGCTATTTTTATGTTCTGTGAAAAAATTCACCTCCATACAGTTTAAAAACACATATTATAATCTCTACGGCAACTAGGTGAACTGCAGCACTTTCTCCTGGGTCCAGAACCGCTGGGGTCCTGGGTCTGCGATGCCTCAGCCCCTGCCACCCCAAGTTTGTGGAGCTGGTTTTGTACACCTTCCAAGCCTCCTCGTCCCTCCGGGCTCCTACCCCGTAACCACCCATCCAGTTACTGATTGTCAGCTCCTTCTCCTTCGGGGACCAGGGGGCTGGGCTGCCTTGTGTGGGAGCTGGGTTCCTGGAGGTTTGCTCTTACCTGGACAGGAGGACTCCCTGCGCTCAGTGCTTCCTGAGACCCACGGGTCCCAGGAGCATGAGATGCTGCGTAAGAGGTCGGATGCAGGCAGCCGCCAAGCGCACACGGGCTTGTGGGCATCAGGCAGGATTGCCCCCCAAGTACTTACTGAGTACCCAGTGTGTGCTCAGAAAAGTACAGGTTTTGTACCAAGTTTGGAAGTGGTGCTGCCTGGTCGCCCGCGGGGCTGAGTCTGGTTGGAGGGTGTGTGCGGCGGGGGGAGGCGTGCTTGGGGCCCAGGTTGGCTGCCCAGAGAATGCTCGGAGGGCTGGGGTGGTTTTTGTGCAGTGCCCCAGGTGGTCCCCACTCTGCATCCTGTGCTTGGGTTTCAGCTTCCAAGAATGCCAAATCCAAGCTCACGGGCCTCTCGGGACAGCTCGTGGACACTGCGTGCAAGGTGTGCCAGGCCTACCTGGGGCAGCTGGAGCACGAGGACATCGATGTCTCTGAGGACGCCACCAAGGACCTCACGGAGGACGAGTGGAAGGACCTGACAGAGCAGTACTACTCCCTCATTCAGTAAGACGCGCCCGTGCGGAGCCCTCCAGCCGTGCCCGGTGCTCGGTGGCAAGAGTCAGCACGCACCCCGATGGCTCACCTAAAGCGGGGATGTGGGGGCGGGCATCAGGAGTTGTCTAAGGAAGTCCCGCCTCTGGGACATCTGAAGCACCTGCCTGGGGATTGGGGCATCTGTCTGGATGTTGGGGTACTTGTCTGGGTGTTGGGGTACCCAGATTCACTCACTGTTGCCTATCTCACCAAGTCCCTGTTGGCTTATAAAAGGATGACACCTCCTTGGGGGCACCTTTGGGTACCATCGCCTTAAGCACTTTCCACACTGTTCATGTCTTTTACCCCATTTGAACGCCACAGGTGGGCTCTGGATAGTCAGGACCAGCAGAGGCCTTGCCTGGCCCAGCCCTCCTGATTCTCCAGGACCTTCAGTGCCCCTTGCTGCCTGGGAATCCAAAGGCTGAGCCTGGCTTTCCCCCTTTCTCCTGAGGGCTGGATCCTTCACAGGCTAGAGACCCAGCACCCCCTTTTTTCCTTTTTCAGAAGTCTGACTTTATTGTGCCTAGATGTGGTTTTCTTTGTTATGTCCCCTACCTAGAGATTTTGGAGATTTTTTAATACGTGGGTTGGAATCTTTAATCAATTTTGAAAAGTTCTCAGCCATTATCTTCAAATATTGCTTCTGCTTCATTCTGCTCCTCTCCTTCTTGGACTCCAGTGATATGCATAGCTGACCATGTGACTATGTTTCACACGTCTCTTTGCTCTGTCCTGTTTTCCTCATTCCTTTTTCCTCTCTGAGTCTGAGTTTGTGTATTTTCTATCAACCCATCTTAAGGTTTACCAGCCTTGTCTTCTGCTGTCTCCAGGCTGATTGTAAATCTGCCCAATTCTAACTCCAGCATTGGGATGTCCTTCTTGTGTCGTTTGTCTTTGCCCTTTACTCTCCGTCAGATTTTTTAGCCTCTTCTTGGTCTCTTTTTGTGTGCTGCCCCTTGTCCGTAAAGGAAGTACAGACAGAAGTTTATGCTGTTTCCTAAGAGGGGACTCACACTTCCCTCTGTTGTAGATATAGTGTGCAGCTGATGTCCTCAACCAATTAGCAGGGAGCGGGGCCAGATTGCAGCTCTGGGCAGGTTCAGTGCATTCTGGTGTCAAGTGTCTCAGGAGTGAAACTGAAAGATTTTGTTGAAGACCCTGTCCCCCAGGAGAGTCTTCTCCCCAAGTGCCACAGGAATGGGAGGTCTCACTGTCGTTACAGCCCAGACACACCATCTTCGTGCCCTGGGAAAAACTGGCCATGTGTTTTGAGCATCACTAGACTTAGGTCTTTCATGCCAGTTGACATGGCCATGTGGCTTCTCATTCCTTAAGAAAATCCTTCAGCTTATGCCAAGCCTAAATCTCAACCTTCACCCAGATTTGGCAAATATTCTTGGGGAATAAAATGGCCAACAAACTCGGTTCACCCAAGAAAGGCTTTTCTGTGCCTAGATGTAGTTCACCTATTCCTCTTTACATCCACAACCCTCTGATGTTTTGAGAAACATGCATTTTGCAATTTATCTGGTTTTTTTTCCTACTTGTCATAACAGGCATAATGGCTAGCCGCTACCTACTCGTTATGACCTAAGTAAGGAAGCATCCTAATTATTATTAATAATTTTATTTTATCTCCTGTATTTGGTTTCTGGTTACACAATTTTGTTTTTATGTTTCAGGGTTTACCTTAGAGATTACAGTATACATTCTTGATTTATTATTGCTTATCTTCAGTCAGACCTCCACTAGTTCCCAAACAGCATCACAGCAGTGGGATTTCATTCGCTCTCTTCTCATTCCTTATGCTCTTGTCATTTATTTCACCTCTCTCTATATATTTTCTATTTTTAAAAAGATTTTATTTATTTATTTATTTAGAAAACGTGCAAGTAGAGGGAGGGTCAGAGGGCAAGAGAGAGAAAGAATCCCAAGCAGAATTGGCACTGAGCCCAGAGCCCAACACAGGGCTCGATCCCACAACCCTGAGATCACAGCTTGAGCCAAAATCAAGAATCAGACGCTTAGCCAACTGAGCCACCAGGCACCCCTTGTTTTCCATTTTTAATTGTCGTAAAATAAACATAACAAAATTTCTTGTCTGAACCATTTAAAAATATTCACCTAAGTACCTCAGTAATGTTGTGCAACCATCACCACCATCAATCTTCATAGCTCTTTTCATCCTATAAAACTGAAACTCTGCCCGCATTAAACACCAACTCCACATATTCCCTCCAGCTCTTGGCCCCCACCATCTACTCTCTGTCTCCATGAATTTGACTCCTCCAGGTGCCTCATAGAAGTGGAATCATACAACATTTGTCTTTTTGTGACTGGCTTATTTCATTTATAATGTCCTCAAGTTTTATCCATGTTGTAGCAGATATCAGAGTTTCCTTCCTTTTAAAGGATAAATAATATTTTGTTGTATGTATATAGTACATTTTGCTTATTCATTCATCTGTCAGTGGACATTTGGGTTGCTTCCACATTTTAGCTGTTGTGAATAATGCTGCTGTAAGCATGGGTGTGCTAATATCTCTTTGAGATTCTGCTCTCAATTCTTCCGGGTGTGTACCCAGGAACGGGATTTCTGGGTTATATGGTAATGCTATTTTTAATTTTTTGAGGGACTTCCGTACTAGTTTCCACAGCAGCCGCACCTGCACCACTTACGTCCCCACCAATAGTGCACAAGGGTGCGGTGTCTCTACATCCTCACCAACGTTTGTTATTTTCTGTGCTTTTAAAAAATAATATCTATTTTAATGGATGTGAGGTAGTATTTCACTATAGTTTTGATTTTCACTTTCCTAATGATTAGTGGTATTGAGCATCTTTTCATGTGCTTATTGGACATCTGTATGTCGTCTTTGGAGAAGTGTCTGTTCACATCTTTTGCCCATTTTTGAATCAAGTTCATTTGTTATTGTTGAGTTTTGGGAGCTCCCTGTATATTCTGGATGTTAGCCCCCTATCAGATACATAAATTCCAAACAGTTTCTCTCATTTTATTGGTTGCCGTTTTACTCTGTTGATTATATCTTTTGATGCACATATTTAAAAACTTTTCATGAAGTCCAATTTGTCCATTTGTTTCTCTTGTTGCCTGTGCTTTGGTCTCATATCCAAGAAATCATTGAGAAATTCAATGTCTTGAAGATTTTGCCCTATGTTTTCTTCAAGATTTTCACAGTTTTTGGTCTTACATTTAGGTCTTTGATCCATTTTGAGTTAATTTTTGCACATGGTTTTAGGTGAGAACCCAAATTCATTCTTTTGGTTATGGATATCCAGTTTGCCCACTACCATTTGTTAAAGAGACTGTCCCTTCCCCCATTGAATAGTATTGGCACCCTTGTCAGAAATCATTTGACTATATATGTGAGGGTTTATTTCTGGGATCTCTATTCTATTTCATTGCTCTTGTGTCTGTCTTCATGTCAGTAACACTGTTTTGATTACTGTAGCTTTGTAGTAAGTTTTGAAATCAAGAAGTGTGTGTCGTCTAACTTTGTTCTTCTTTTTCAAGATTGTTTTGGCTATTTGGGGTCCCTTGAGAGTCTATTTGAATTTAAGAATGGGTTTTTCTATTTCTGTGAAAAACATCATTGGGATTTTGAATAGGGATTGTATTGAATTTGTAGGTATTTTGAGTACTATTAAGATCTTAATCAATATTAAATCTTTTAATCCATAAACATGGATGTGTTTCCACTTATTTATGTCTTTTTAAATTTCTTTCAGCAATTTTTTTTGTAGTTTTTGTTGTACCCTTCACCTCCTTGGTTAATTCCTAAGTATTTTATTATTTTTGATGTGATTGCAAGTGGAATTGCTTTCATAATTTCCTTTTCAGATTGTTCCTTGCTAGTGTATAGATATGCAACTGATTTTTGTTTGTTGACTTTGTATCTTGCTACTTTGTATTTCACTTATTAGATGTAACACGGTTTTTTGGTGGAATCTTTAGGATTTTCTGCATATACAATCATATCATCTGCAAACAGATAGTTTTACTTCTCCTTTTCTAGTTTGCCATTTATTTCCTTTCCTTGTCTGATTGCTCTCGCTAGCATTTCCATTACTCTGTTGAACGTTGAAAGTACGCATTCTTGTCTTATTCTTTTTTTTTTTCCTTAAGTAGGCTCTACATCCTATGTGGAGCCCAGCACAGGACTTGAATTCACAGCCCTGAGATCAAGACCTGAGCTGAGATCAAGAATTGGATGCTTTACTGATTGAGCCACCCTGGCATCTCTTGTCTTATTCTTAATCTTAAAGGAAAAACTTCCAGTCTTTTACCATTGAGGATGGCATTTGCTGTAGGTTTTCATATATGGCCTTTATTATGTTGACGTAGTTTCCTTTTATTCCTAGTTTGTTGAGTGTTTCTATCAGGAAAGGGTGTTAAATTTTGTCAAATGTCTTTTCTGCATCAATTGAGATGGTCATGTGGGTTTTTTCCCCTTCATCTGGTAATGTGATATATTACATTAATTGATTTACAGATGTCGAACCATCCCTGCATTCCTGGAATGAATCCCACCTGGTCATGGAGTGCAATCCCTTAACATGCTGCTGAGTCTGGTTTGCTAGCATTTGTTGAGGATTTTTGCATCAATGTTCATAAGGGACATTGGTGTGTAGGTTTCTTTTCTTGCAGTGTCTTTATCTGGCTTTGGTATCAGGGTAATCCTGGCCTCATAGAATGAGTTAGGAAGTGTTTCCTCATCTTCCATTTTTTGGAAGTTTGAGAAGGACTCATATGGTTCTTCTCAAATTGTTTAATAGAATTCACCATGGAGCTGTCAGGTCCTGGACTTTTCTTTTTTGGGAGATTTTTGATTACTTTAATTACTGATTCAAACCCTTCAGTAGTTATAAATTCATTTATATTTTCTGTTTCTTCACAATTTAGTCTTGGTAGGTTTTGTGTTTCTTGGGAATTTGTCCATTTCATCTAGGTTATCCAATTCATTGGTGTACATCTGTTCATAGTTCTCTCTTATAATCTTTTTTATTTTTGTAAAATTAGTAATAATGTCACCAATATTATTTTTTATTTTGATAACTTGAGTATTCTCTCTTTTCTAAGTCCATTGAGCTAAAGGTTTGTCAATTTTGTTGATCTTTTCAAAGAACCAACTTTTAGTTTAATTAATTTTCTCTATTTTGAGTAATTCTGCTCTAATCTTTATTGATTACTTTGTTCTACTAGCTTTGGGTCTAGTTTATTCTTTTTCTAGTTTCTTTTTTTTTTTTTTTTTAAAGATTTTTTTTTTATTTATTTATCTGAGAGAGAATGGGAGACAGAAAGCATGAGAGGGGGAGGATCAGAGGGAGAAGCAGACTCCCCGCCGAGCAGGGAGCCCGATGTGGGACTCGATCCCGGGACTCCAGGATCATGACCTGAGCCGAAGGCAGTCGCTTAACCAACTGAGCCACCCAGGCGCCCCTTTTTCTAGTTTCTTAAGTTGCAAAGTTAGGTTGTTGATTTGAGATTTTTCTTGTTTTTTATTTTTTAATTTAATTTTATTTTTTTAAAGATTTTATTTATTTATTTGACAGAGAGAGAGAGAGAACAAGTAGGCAGAGAGGCAGGCAGAGGGAGAGGGTAGAAGCAGGCTCCCCGCTGAGCAGGGAGCCTGATGCAGGGCTCGATCCCAGGACCCTGGGATCATGACCTGAGCCGAAGGCAGACGCTTAACGACTGAACCACCCAGGTGCCCCATGAGATTTTTCTTGTTTTTTAATGTAAGCCTTTATAGCTATAAGTTTCCCCTTTAGCAAAACTAGCAATCCCATATGTTTTAGTATGTCGTGTTTTCATTTTCATTTGTCTCTAAGTATTTTCTAATTTCCCTTGTGATTTCTTCTTTGATCCATTGACTATTTAAGAATGTGTTAATTTTGTGAGGGTGCCTGGGTGTCTCAGTCTGTTGAGCATCAGAGTCTTGATTTCAGCTCAAGTCTTGATCTCAGGATCAAGAGTTCAAGCCCAGCTTTGGGCTCTACCTGGGGAGCCTACTAAAAAAATTTTTAAAAAAAGAATGTGTTAATGTCCACAAACTTGTTTCTCCACTTGATTAGATCTTTTAACATGTATGTCAATGATGTTTTGTAATTTTCAGTGTTCAAATCTTGCATTTCTTTTGTTAAATATATTCCTATGTGTTTTATTCTTTTTGATACTATTATAAATGGAATTGTTTTCTTAATTTTATTTTAGGATTTTTTGTTGGCAGAATATAAAAATAATTGATTTTTAAAAGATTTTATTTATTTATGTTAGAGAGAGAGCAGCAGGGAGGGGCAGAGAGAGAGAGAAACCCAAGCAGACTCCACACTGAGTGCAGAACCAACACGGGGCTTGATCTCACAACTCTGAAACCAAGAGTCAGATGTTCCAACTGACTGTGCCACCCAGGCGCCCCTGTAATTCATTTTTTTATATTGATCTTGTAACTGTGACTTTGCTGAACCCATTTATTAGTTCTAGTACTTTGTACTGTGTGTGTGTGTGTTCCTTAGGGTTTTCTACATATAGGACATGTCATCTATGAATAAAAACAATTTTATTTCTTCATGTCCAATTTAAGTTACAGGAACTCAAATTTGCTTTAACATTCAAAAGTTGATCAGTGGGATATTAGTCATCCTTAAAAAGGAAGTTCATCAATGGATGAACCTTGAGGACATTATAAATGAAAAATACAAATATTGTGTGATTTCACTTACATGAGGTACTTAGAGTGGTCAAAATCACAGAGACAAAAGGTAGATGATGGTTGCCAGGTCTGGGGGAGGGGATGGGGAGTGAGTGTTTAATGGGGACAGAATTTCAGTTTGGGAAGATGAAAAAGTCCTGGGGGCAGATGGGGGTGATAGTTGCACAATATAAATATTCTTAATAGTACTGAACCGTACACTTAAAATGGTTAAGGTGGCAAATTTTATGTTATATGTACTTTGCCACAATAAAAAAATTGAAAGAATGTCAATTGGTAGATTTTACCCCATTTACAGAATAAAGAAGAAAACTATATGATCATTTCAATAGATGTAAAACATTGATGAAGTTCCATACTGTGCGTGTTCCTTTTTTTTTTTTTTTTTTTTTAATGAACTAGAAAAAGAAACTTCCTTAATTGGAGAAGCTTATGTACAAAAATTCTAAAGCTAACATACTTCTTAATGGTATGTATTGAAATTGTTCTCCTTGAAATCAGAAGGAGACAAAAATGCCTGCTATCATGACCGCTATTCAGTATGGACTGAATGGTCTGTTTAGTTTAATAGTACAGAAAAAAAGAAATAAAAGGCATAAGATCAGAAAGAAGCAAAACTATTTACTGAAAACCTGATTATGCACATAGAAAATTTAAAAACTCATACAGAAAGTTACGTGAGGTTAGTGAGGTCAGTAGGCCCCAGGTCAGTATGCAGAACTCCCTGTGTTCCTATACACTAACAAAAATCATAGAATGGAATTCTAAAAATGCAATCTATAATAATATCAAATAACAACAAATATCCAGAGAAAAATAACAGTATAAACTGAAGACCCTAAACAGAACATTATAAAATAAAATAGAAATAGTGACCTAATAAGTATATGTGCGTATAATAAAACCATGTTCATAAATTAGAAAACTCAGTGGTATATTTTTTTTTCTTCCCAAACTAATCTATAGATTCAATGTAATCCCAATCAAAATCTATGCAGGAATTTTTCTTGGGGGCTTGAGTGGGAGGAATTGACAAACTGATTCTGAAATTTATTTGGAAATACAAATGATTTCAGAAAAGCCAAGACAACCTTGATCAAGAAAAACAAAATTAGAGAATTTCTACCCATATTTCAAGACTTACTACAAATGTACCTAATCCAGACAGGGTGGCATTGGGTTACTGGGCATTACCAGACCAGTGCCATGGAACAGCATCTAGATGCAGATCCTCATGCACATGGTCACTTAGGACCAACCCTTACGAAGGGTTAGTCCTTGCACTAAATGGTGCTTGAGCAGTGAGCATCCTTGTGAACAAAAAAGGTCTATCTTAAATCCTGTCTCCTAAATACATAAAGATTAATTTGAGGTGTATCATGTGATATGTGAAAGTTACAGAAAAGGCAAACATTGGAGTATATCTTCGTGACCACAAGGAAGGCAAAGATTTTTTAAATAGTTCACTAAGCACTGACCATAATAGAGCAAGTCGATAAATTGTACTTTATTGACATGAAAAACTCTGTTTATGAAGAAACACTGCACAGAGAATGCAAAGACAAGCCACAGAGTGGAGGGACACACTTACAACGCGTATCCCACAGAGGTCTCACGGCATCTCACGGGCTCTCTGGATCTCGCTTTGTAGGGGTGAGGCGTTCATCTCCGATTCGAGAAATCACTTTTCGCAGTGCCAGGCTCTGCTGAATAAAATCACGTCTGTGAACCCTCAGACGGAGATCGACGGGCTTCGGAACATCTGGATCATAAAGCCGGCGGCCAAGTCCCGTGGCCGAGGTGAGTCGGAGGCTGGGCGCTGAGAGACGGCCACCTGCGGCCCCCAGAGCACAGCGCGCGCGCCCGGCCACAGGTGCACGACTCGGGGCTCTCCGCGGGGCAGGTGGCTCCAAGACATTGGTCTTCATGGCCCGCTTCCGAGGTTTGCTAATGAACTGGGATGTTCCCAAGTTAAACTGGGCTGTACTCTTCTTTTTATATTACCTCACCCAGTCTTGGCAACCCTAGCTGCTAAGATGGATCGAGGACTTCCATCTCAGGCAACAGCGGAATTCCCGCTCCTTACTCACCTGTAAGCACTGGCTCTCCTGGAGGCCCCTCCTTAAGGCCTGCACCTTTTGTCTGTGGTTTTTGTCTGGTGGGCTCAGCCTTGTACCTCATCTTGTGTTGTAGCTAGGACTGCGGCCTCTTTATTCTTAATGGTGAAAACTGTGTGTTCTTTTTAAAACAGGGATTTCAAGGTTTTTAAAATCTTATTTGTGTTTCCAAAGAACCAACCTTAGGTTGCATTTTTCCAATTTCCTGTGAAGGATATTATCCCCCTTGGCTCTGACTTTAAGGCTAAGCTTATTTATTTCCAGTCTTTCTTGTACAACAACAAAAGCCTTAAGTCTATGAGATCTCCTCCCGAGACGGCCCTCACTGCAACATCCGTCTTTGTGTTACATGATGTTCTCACTTTCCTGAGTATCTAAATAGACCTTAATTTTTTTTTTTTTTGGATATTTTATTTTCCCCTTGAGTTATTTGAAGAGCCTTGTTGGTGTTTTAAATTCGTAAGTGGTTCATTTTTACGTGATTTTAAAAAAATGTTTATTAATTTGAGATGTTACTGCCTCTGGCCTTCCCCAGCTGTCCTCTGAGAGCCCGCCCTCCGGGGTCGGGCCAGGGCTCCTCCATGGGCTCCATCCTGAGCCTGCTGCTCTTGATGGTAGCATCCGTCTGCAGGCAGCTCCCTCGTCCTGTCCATCAGGCCCGACCTTCCTCCCACTGCAGACACCTGCGTCCCCAGGGATGCCCCACAGACACCTCAGACCCAGCTGTTCAAATCCAAATGCAGGGCTTTCTGGCTGGGCACTGCGTGGGCCCCTTGCTGCTCTGAGCCCAGGATAACTTCAGAGGTTTGTTGCTTTGCCCTAGTCTTTCATTTCCGGATGGCAAGGTCTCAGCTTACAGTTGAAGAGACTACACCTACATTTTTGTGGGGAAAGCTCACCTCATGTGTTGCTACACCTTGTGCCTCGGGGCCTCTGCACATGGTGCTCCCCTCCAGCGGTGTGTCAGTCCGGATAGGCCAGATTGTGCTGGGTAACAAGCAGTCCCCAAACCTCAGTGTCTGTCAGTGAGACCAGTTCATCTCTACTCATGCTCGTCCATTATGGGTTGGCATGAGAAGGTAGCTGGGGGGAGTTCTGCTCACCGAAGTCCTCCCACCATCTTGTGACATCAGTCCCTCCAGGCTTCAGGATTGTCATGTCAGAGAAAGAGAGGGCTGGAGGGTCTGGTGGTGACCCAACAGACGAGAGGGATGCATGTCCCCTCTACTCAGAGGTCACTGGTCACCGTTAGTCACATGGCCTAACTTTGGGGGGTTGAGGATGAGAAGTTGCAAACCCTCTTGCAAAGTGGAGGAGGACCAGAATGGGTGTGCAGTCCTACCATTTGTCCAGGCACCCTTGGGAGTGAGGCCTCACCAGACCCCAGGCCCCTGGACACCTGCCACCCCTGTCTGCTGGTTCCCTGAGGCCCACAGAGCTTCCCTGCCCCCTGTCCACCGCACACCCAGGGCTCGTGCTCAGCCACCCCTCGCTGGCTGCCTTTAAACATACGTCTGTCCCCATCCCTGCCCCTCTCCATTCTGTGTCCTCTCTTGAGTCCTGGGGCTTGCCCCCTGGTGGGAGAGCCTGGGGGCCTGGCACCAGTTGTGGCCTCCATCCTGAGGGCAGAGCCTTCCCTGCTGGGCCACCCAGCTGTGCTGCCTCCCAGGCCCGGGTCAGAGCCGTGCTGGGTCTCAGAGCTGAGCTCGACCCTGCGTGCCGTGCCCCGGGGCTCAGTGGTGACTACTTGCAGACATCGTGTGCATGAACCGAGTGGAGGAGATCCTGGAGCTGGTCGCTGCAGACGACCTCTCTGCCAAGGACAACAAGTGGGTGGTGCAGAAGTACATCGAGACCCCACTGCTCATCTATGACACCAAATTCGACATCAGGCAGTGGTTCCTGGTCACGGACTGGAGCCCCCTGACCATCTGGTTCTACAAGGAGAGCTACCTGAGGTTTTCCACACAGCGCTTCTCCCTGGAGAATCTGGACAGGTCGGTTGGAGCGCCGGCTTGGTGCCGCGGGGTGTGAGGGGGCACAGGGTGTGCCCACGACACCTGTGGGAAAGGGGTGGGGTGCCAGGCCATGTCTGCTGTCCCCCATCACCACCAGGGGCACAAATGAGGAGGGAGGCTCAGGTAGGTTAAATGAGCTCCCTCCCCAAGGGGCAGGCCCAGGCCTGCTGTTCTTCAAAGCCCATGCTCTGCGCCCCATAATGTGTGAATCTTCTCCAGAAGATCCTCAGAGCTTCATGTGCCACGTGCCCACAAGGTGCAGGCACAGCCCGGGGATGACACATCTCCGCGACAGGTCCAGAGCCCCCCCCGTGTGCATGCTGTCCCGTCTGCTGGAGGGCTGAGTGGCGGCCCTGCGCACACGCTAACCCACGGCTGGCCAAGCTTGGGGCGCATACTTGGCCTGCTGCGCTGTCCTGCTCTCTCGGGGTCCAGCCAGCACACAGGCCCGGACGCCTTTGGAGGCTCCCGGGGGACATCTGCCTTGCCAGCCCCTCAAACCCCCTCCCTAGTCCCTGCAGGGCCTTCTCTTTATGAGCCCCAGAAGTCCTGGGGTGGGGGTCCTGCAGACGGCTGGGGAGGTAGGGGTGTTCAGCCCCTGACAAGGCAGCCTGTGGGGTGTGAGAATGGCCTGAGGGGTCCTCTGAGGATCCCAGCTGTGCCGGGCAAGACAAGAAGACGGGAGCACCTGAGCCAGAAAAGGCCAGGACTGTGGGGCCACACCCCAGATCCCAGGGCCCCTGGGGGGCAGGGTGCCACATGCAGAGGCTCAGATGTCCCGGAAGGGGGTGCCGGGGTGGGGGACCCACACCTCGCCAGGGTCTCCGAGTGGGCAGGACGTGTGTGTGGCAGGGATGGTGAGGCCCCTCCGCAAAGCCTCAGGAGTGAGGCAGAGAATTCCCCTTGCCTCTGTCCAAACCAGGGGCTTCTCTGTTCTGCCTTGTGAGCCCCTCGCTGTGTGGGGCTGGGTGCCTAGGCATCTTGACCAGGAGCTTTACAGGGGAGTCACACAGAATTGAAAGGGCACGCGGGCATGGGGCCTACTAAAGAAAGGGAGGGGTGCCTGGGGGGCTCAGTTGGTTAAGCATCCGACTCTCCATCTCGGCTCAGAATTGAGAGGGCTGGGAGCTGTTCGGCTGACACCTCGGGCATGTTAACTGTGTCCCCAGGCTAGGGGTCGTGGCCACACCAAGAGTCGCACCTGGCAAGTGACGCTTGGAGTCACACTTGTCAGGAGCAGGCTGCTGGGGAGAAGTTGTTCTGGCCGGCAGCTCCTGGAGTGAGTTCGTCTCTGCCAGGCCAGGGGGTCCTGGAAGAGGGGTCCTGCAGCTCACTGTGCACAAGGAGCCCCTTCCAGCCCCCCCCCCAGGCCACCGGACCCACCAAGCCATGACGGGATGCCTGGCAGATCTCTTGCCCTCTCTGAGCCCCATTTCTCCATCTGGGACCATAACTCTCACCCCAGATGAACAGGAGATTCCCTGAAATCATTTCTGATTGGGCATGGCCCAGCCTCCGATATACTGGCCACAATGGGTCCGCTGTGGGTCCACTACCCTAATTCCGTGGATCTCAGGTCGCAAGGCCCTCTGTCCTCTGGAAGTACGACCTCTCCAGGGTCACAGGGACGGGTCTTACTACCCAGAGCCACATGGCACATCTAGTCCAGTTACCTGTTTCAAAACCTGTTTGGAACAAGGCAAGAGTGTAAATTAATTAATTAGTTTCACAGAGACTCTTTCTCACTCTGTCTCACCAGACCAGCTCTTCAAGAGCCACATCCCTATTGCCAGGTGCAGATGGGGAAACTGAGGCTCTGGGAGGTGTTACTTCCGGAGGACTCGGAGCTGTCAGAGCCCCCACGGCAGCCGCCCGCCCTACGGCGGGGTGGGCGGGGGCGGGGTCGAGAGAGAAGAGTGTCGGGGGCGGGGTTAGCGGTGGCTTGGGGGTTCCGTGGGGGCAGAGGGTCGGCGGGTGTGGGGTCTCGGGGGAGGTGTCTGCACGGACATCGGGATAGGTGGGAGCCATAAGGGTTCTGGAGACTGGGTCACGGGGTCCAGGGTCGCGGTCCGGGAGTGGGGTCGCGGGCCCCAGCGTGGAGACGGGGTCGCGGGGGGTGGAGGTCGGGGGTCCTGAGGCGGGGGGGGAAGGTGGGGTGACGGTCCGGGGGCGGGGTCGCGGGGACCGGGGAGAGGAGGTCCGGGGTCCTGGGGCGGGGGGGGGGGGAGGTGGGAGGCGGTCTGGGGGCGGGGTCGCGGGGGGCGGAGGTCCGGGGTCCTGGGGCGGGGGAGGTGGGAGGCGGTCGGAGGGCAGGGTCGCGGGTCCAGAGTCCCAGGAACCCCAGGCTGATCGCGGCTTGCCTCGCGCAGCGCCATCCACTTATGCAACAACTCCATCCAGAAGCACCTGAAGAACGACAAGGGCCGCAGCCCCCTGCTGCCCTACCACAACATGTGGACCAGCACCAGGTTCCGGGAGTACCTGCAGAAGAGGGGCCGCGGGGCCATGTGGGCCAGCGTCATCTACCCCGCCATGAAGCGGGCCATCGCCGACACCATGAGGGTGGCCCAGGACCACGTGGAACCGCGCAAGAACAGCTTCGAGCTGTACGGGGCCGACTTCATCCTGGGGCGCGACTTCCAGCCCTGGCTGATCGAGATCAACTCCAGCCCCACCATGCACGCGTCCACGCCCGTCACGGCCCAGCTGTGCGCCCAGGTGCAGGAGGACACCATCAAGGTGGTCGTGGACCGCAAGATCGACCGCAACTGCGACATCGGCAACTTCGAGCTGCTGTGGAGACAGGTGAGGGGCGCGGCGCTGGGGGTGGGGGGACCGGCACTTGCTGCCCACCGTCCCTGGTGTAGCCACTTCAGGCAAAGGGAGCAGACAGTAACTCGGGTAGCCCCGGGGACTCCCTGGCACCGGCTGGCCTTCACCACTCTGCTTTATTCCCTCTCCTCCCTAGCCATCCCCAGCTCTGTGGTCACTAGGCGAGGAGGCCCCCTGCTTGGAATGGTAGGAGGCCCATGGCCTCCAGGCTCAGAATCTAGGCTGTTCCTTTCCAGACCTGCAGTGTCCACCCTCCTCCCACCTGGGGAAAACTGTGTCCTCCTTCAGGGGTCCCGCCTGGTGCCTGCTCCCTCCTGGGAGCCTTCCTGCAGGCCAGGCGGCAGGGCTGGGTGGTCACATTGCCAGGGACTCTGGTTCCATGGGGGGATCCTGTGCCCGGGCCTCTCTGGAGGAGGGACCTGGTGGGCAGCCCAGCAGCCACAGGGAAGTGTGGCCCGGGCTTCCCTTGAGGCCTGACCGCCAGCAGGCCGGCCAGCAGACACAGGAAGGGGAGCACCAGTCCCTGGGCACTAACGCCGCCCTCCTCTGCCTAGCCTTCTGTGGAGCTGCCACCCTTCCACGGGTCCGACCTCTGCGTGGAAGGCGTTAGCGTGAGGAGAGCCAAGAAGCAGATGCCGCCCATTTCCAACGTGAATCTTTCATCTTCCCTCTTGGACACTCAGCCCCTAAAAGTGAGGTGCCCCTCGGCCATGCCAAACCAGCCTCTAGGACCTCCACACTCGGCTCTCCAGCAGGACTCGAAACTGAAAGATGCCAAGGTACTTCCTTGCACCTTGCCTGTGCCCCTCAGGAGGGCGGCTGAGAGAGGCTGTAAAGTGCAGTCCGCCAACGCCGAGTCTGGCGGGAAGATAGAGTTCCCCACTTGTAATTTTCAACACATAGACAGTAAGGCCCCGAAAACTGGTCTGACCAAAGCCGAGTCCAACAAACACTCGGATCCAAACATACTGAATGAGCACCCACTGCCGTCCGTGCTTCCGAGCGTGAAGACAGTGGAGGGTGCTCTGGTTCAGCCACCCAAACCACCAGGTAACAGTGCGGCTGCTTGCGCCCGTCCGAGCCCTGGGTCTGCTGGGGGCTGCCCGTGGCCCGGGCAGGGAGCGTGTCCCGAGGTGGGCACTGGCCTGAGCTCAGAGCGGGTTTGGGGCGCCCTGGCCGCATCCTGGGACTGGCCAGGTTGTTGGGACAGTGGGGCTCCTGCAGCAGGGACCCCTCGCAGGACGGGTGGGTCTCACTCCTTGTGTGGCATAGTGCACATGGGGGGTTGGACGTGCCGGGTGCCGTGGACAGGTGCCAGCGATCCCTGGGCTCTTGCCTTCAGTTTTCTGAATTTCCTGGTGGAGCTGACCGTGCGTGGCCTGGGAGCCTGACCTGGGCCTGGGCTCAGAGCACAGGTAGACAGGTGTGGGGCAGCCCCGAGGCTCTGGGGGTGGCCCTGCCCTGCCTGTACCTCAGTGCGCCTCCGGTGGTGTCTGGCACCCAGCAGTGGCCCCGAGAGTATGTGTGATGAAAAGGCACGAGCCAGGCCATTCCCACACCCCCAGCTGGGTCTGCCCCAGGGACATTTGCCTCCTCAAACACACCCTATCTCAGTACCTGCCGTCCCCTCCACCTGCCGAGGGCTCGGTCTCTTTCTCTCTCCCCCACCCTTCCTCCCTCCTTCCCTCCCTTTCTCCCCGCCTCCCTCCCTGGCACCCCCCCCCCTTCTCCACCCCCCCCCCCCCCCCCCCCGGTCTGCTGCTTGTCTATCTCTCCTAGAGCGTGGGTCCCTAATGGCAGAGCGCTTTCTGCTGTTCTCACGCTCGCCGCAGCACCCGGGACTGTGCCTGGCACATAGCCAGGCTCAGGAAATGTTTGTTGGATGAAGAGGCGTGGACTGCCTCCAGAGTTGTGGGCTCTGGGCTTGGGCTGCAGGATCACGTGCTTTCAGAGCTGGCAGTGCCCTCGGAGGACGTCCCCAGCCCGTCCTCTCTCCTCGCCTCGTGTCCAGTCAGTCTCGGAGGCTGGTCAGCCGTACCGCTCAGCAGCTTGCTCTGGGAGGACGATTTCCAAATTTTTTGCTGTTATGAAAACACAGTGTACTTTTCCTACCACACTGTGCGGCTTCCGACAGGCATCTTTCTAGGAGTGAAGTGTTAATGGGGTGCATCAGCCACCATCACTAAGCAGCACCGACTGGGTGGCTTAAAGACAGAAATGTGTTCTTTCAAAGTTCTGGAGCCCGAAGTCTGGAATCAAGGTGTTGGCAGGGCCATGCTCCCCAAGGCTGTGGGGGAGCAATCCTTCCTTGTCTCTTCCAGCTTCTGGTGGCCGATGGCCATCCCCGGTGTCCCTTGGCTTGTAGATGTGTCACCCCAGGCTCTGCCCTGTCTTCACATGGTGTTCTTTCTCTGGGTCTCTGTGGCCAAATTTCACTCCTAGAAGGACACCATTGTTAGATTGGCACCCACCCTCCTCCCTCCGGTATGACAGCTTAACTCGATGACATCTGCAATGACTATTTCTAAATAATGTCCCATTCACAGATTCCAAGTGGACATGACCTTGTGGGGTGGGGCTCTTGAACCTGGTACACTGAGCCGTAGAAGCCTGGCTAACGGGGCTGCCCTCGGACTGCATCCACACCGAGGCTGGGGGCTCCCACTGCTGCCAACACCGGGCATCGAGAGACATCTTAACGTTTGCCTTTGGAGACCGTGCCACGGTGCTCACTTGCCTTTTTCCACTTTCCAATAAAATGGCCTGTTTTCAGACATGTGTTGGCCATTTACTTTTCCTCTCCTAAAAAGTACCCACTCAAGCTTTTTGTCCAATTGTCCTTAGACTCACGGGTCTGTTTCTCTTGGATTGGTAGGAGCGACGTCTGTTCTGGATTCTCCTTTTTCAGTTGACTCTTTTGCAAATACTGTCCTCCACTTTGTGATGTGTCTTTTTGGTCCTTTATGGTATCTTTTGATGTCAAGCCCCCTTAATTTTAATAAACTTAAACTAGTCAACCTTTTCCTCTACGGTTGGAGATTTTTGTGGCTTCTATCCTTACCCTGAGGTCATGAAAATAATCTCCAGTGGCTTCTTCTATAAGCACTGCCGTTGCTCCTACATTTCAGTCTTTAATGCTCCTGGAATTAATTTGCATGTGGTGTGACAGAGGTCCTATCACAGTGTTACAGGGGTACCCAACTGTGGGAAGCCCCTCCCCCACCCACGGCATATACGGTGTCTCTGGACTTTCTGGTCCACTTCGTTGGTCTGTTCATCTGCCCTGGGCCAATGCCACGATGTCTTCATCACTGTAGCTTTGTAGGACATCTTTATGCTGATCAGGCAAGTCCCACAATCTTGTTTTTCTTCCTTGGAAATGACTCGGCTGCTCTTGACCCCTTATGCTTCCATACAAGTTGTAGACCCAGGTTGTCAAGACCCATCAAACAAATTAAAATTAAAAAATTGTTATTGAGATTAAATTCACATATCAGTTTGGGGAGAACTGACTTCTTTACATTATTGAGTCTTATAATCTATGAATATGGTATAGCTCTCCATTTACTTATCCTTTAATATCTTTCAGTAAACTCCTAGACTTTTCTTTGTAATGGTCTTACACTTTTTTTAAAGTTAGATTTAGTCTTATATGTGTTTTATTTTTTATTCTATGGTAAGTAATATCAAAATTTGTGTTTCTTCTACAAATTGTGGCTGGTTGATAGAAATGGAATTGATTTTTGTGGATCGATTTCTTTTTAATCCAGCCATCTGGCTAACGTTTCTATCAATTCTATTAATACATTTGAAGATTATTTTGGATTTTTCACATACACAATTATATCATCTGAAGAGTTTTCTTTTTCCTTGCTATCATTGTACGTTTTGTATCTTTTTCTTACTTTATTGCGCTGTATAGAGCCTTACTTAATTCATTCATTTTTCTCATTTCAGTGGATCTTAGGTGCACATACTCTGGTTACTCATAATCCTTGGTTCATGTAGCATAGTTTCATTGTTTGTCCTTACAAGGCCCGCTATTATTTAGATAGTTTTAAAAACATAATTAGGGGGCACCTGGGTGGCTCAATTGGTTGAGCGTCTGCCAGGGTCCTGGATCAAGCCCCACATCCTGCACCCTGTTCAGTGGGGAGTCTGCTTCTCCCTCTGCCCCTCCCCTTGCACATGCCTTCTCTCTCTCTCTCTCTCAAATAAAGTCTTTAAAAAAAACATAATTAGAACCAAAAGTGATCTACATCCACCCATCTCTAGCACCGCTATCTCCCTGCATCTCCCCCTGAAGTAACCATTATCCTTAAAACCACATTTGTCATATCCTTGTTTTCCTTTTTAGTTTTGTTACATCTATATGCATTCTTTAAATGATCTTTAATTTTAAGCTGTTTTTGCTTTTTAAGAAGGGCATCATGCTTATATTTTCACCAAATATCAAACTGCTAAAATTCATCTATGCTGCTGTATGTCACTGCAGCTTATTTCTTTTTTTTACCTTTTAAAGATTATTTATTTATTTATTTATTTATTCATCAGAGAGGGAGAGAGATTGAGCACAAGCAGGGGGGAGGGGCAGAGGGAGAGGGAGAAGCAGATTCCCCACTGAGCAGGGAGCCTGACACGGGGACTCGATCCCAGGACCCTGGGATCATGACCTGAGCCGAAGGCAGACTCTTCACTGACTGAGCCACCTGGAACCCCACAGCTCATTTCTTTGTGAGATTATTTTACAATGACTCTTCCACTTTCCTGTGATTGTGTATTTAGGTTGTTTCCAGGGTTTGCTGTGAACATTCTTGTACATGTCTCTTATACATGAGTGAGGTTTCTTTTTTTTTTTTTTAAAGATTTTATTTATTTATTTGAGAGAGAGAATGAGAGACAGAGAGCACGAGAGGGAAGAGGGTCAGAGGGAGAAGCAGACCCCCCGCTGAGCAGGGAGCCCGATGTGGGACTCGATCCCGGGACTCCAGGGTCATGACCTGAGCCGAAGGCAGTCGCTTAACCAACTGAGCCACCCAGGCGCCCATGAGTGAGGTTTCTTGTGAGTAGATGCTTCAGAATGGAATTGCTAGCTCATGGGATATATGAATGCTCAATTTTAGGAGGTGTCAACAAACTGTTTTCCAAAGTGCTTTGAAATGATCTCTGCTCTCACCAGGAATGTATGAGCGATCGTGTGAATCCGTGGAATTACCAACATTTTGAGTCATCAGATTTTCTCATTTTCACCCATCAAATGGACGTAAGAAGAGTCTTGTTCTGATCTTGATTAATCACTGCATTTCAGTGATTAATTGTGTTAAATATCTCAGTATGTGTTAATTATGTAAATTCCTCTTCTGGGAAATATCTGTTCATATCTTTTGCCTGTTTTTCTATGGGGTTGTTTATGCTCATAATATCTATCGTGAACAGCTTCTCCCAGTTTGAAACTGTACTTTCAGTTTTTAAAAAGTATCTTTTGATGAAAACTGTGAGTCTTAATGTGGCCAAAGTTATCAGTATTTTTTTTAGTCAGTGCTATTTTTGTCTTAAGAAATTTTTCCTGGGACACCTGGGTGGCTCAGTCGGTTAAGCATCTGCCTTCGGCTCAGGTCATGATCCCAGGGTCCTGAGATCCAGTCCCACATCGGGCTCCCTGCTCAGCGGGGAGCCTGCTTCTCCCTCTGCCTGCCACTCCCTGTGCTTGTGTTCACACTCTCTCTCTGTCAAATAAGTAAATAAAATCTTAAAAAAAAAAAAGAAATTCTTCCTTACCCTGAGGTTTAAAATATTATTTACCTACATTTATTACTAAGAGTTTCAAATTTTGTCTTTGACGTATAAGTCCTAACCTATCTGGAATTGATTTTTGAATATGGTATGGTAAGAATCAACTTTTATCTTTGTCCATAGGGATAACAACCTTTTTCATTTATTTGTTGAAAAATCCCTTTCTTTCCTGCTTTGTGAACTGATATCTGATTCTGTACCTGTATCGGTCGATCTCTGGAGTCTCTATTCCATTCCACAGGTGATTTTGCACCCCTGTTCCAGTGCCACACCGTCTTCACATCTGGGGGGCAAGTTGCCTCTCTCTAGATAAGGGTTCTGGTCCTTCTTGGACTCATTCCCTTCTATGTAGATGTCGTAATTGCTTTCATCAAGTTCCACAGCTAATCCTATTGAGATTTTGGTTGGATTTGCATTGAATCCCTAGATCAATTTGGGGGAAATTGACAAATTAATGAAATAATAATATCTTCCTACCCATGAACATGATATACTTCTCCATTTACCTTATGTCTTCTTTAAATTTTATACTTTCCCAATAGAGGTTATATACATCTTTTATTAGACTTATTCTTCGTTCCTTGATATCCTGATCGTGGCGTACATGGGGTCATCTCTCCGTATCATTGCTGCTGCGGGTACACAGAATGCAGCTCACGTTTATGTTTAAATTTTCTATACTGCCACACTTCTAAACTCATTATTTCTAAAGATTTGTATGTATATTCTTCTGAATTTTCTATGTGAGTAACTCCATATCGTGTGCAAATAGCTTTATGTCTTCCGTTACAATCTCGTTGTCTGTAATTTCTTTGTCTTGTCATATTGTACTGGCTAGAGCCTCCTACAAAGTGTTGGGTATTATTGTTGAGTTCCTGATTTTAAAGGGAATGTTTTTAACATTTCCTCATTTATAATGACATTTTTCTAGGTCTTTATAGCATTATAGATATGATAAAAATATACATATAAATGTATAGACACTCTAGCATGTTAAAGAAGTTTCTTTCTAATTATTACCAAGAATTTGTATTGTATATAGTGAATTTTCTCAAAAAACTTTTTTTTTTGCATCTAGAGGTTATCATAAGCTTTTTCTCCTTTGTACTATTAAAGTGATGAATAATATCAATTGATTTTTTAAGTTGGTTTGATGTTAGGTTTGACGTATGGCTAGATTTTGTTTCTTACATGTGGTTGAAATTCATTCTCAACCATAATTTATTCATACTACTATTTATAGACATTTACATTGTTTCTAGGTCAGATTATTACAAATAGTGCTGCTATGAATGCTCCTGAATTTGGTGAAATACATAGACTGGGGGCGCCTGAGTGGCTCAGTTGGTTGAGCGTCTGGCTCTTGATTTCGGCTCAGGTCATGATCTCGGGGTCGTGGGATCAAGCCCCGCATTGGGCTCCCCGCTCAGCGGGGAGTCTGCTTGTCTCCCTCTCCCTGTACTCCTCCCCATCCCCTGCTTTTGCTCTCTCTCTCTCTCTCTAAAATAAGTCTTCAAAAAAGAAAACAGAACCCTATGTACACTGTTCTGTGCTGAGTCATGCACTCAGCTTTGGCAGGCCCTCCTAAGGAATTTCCCCAAGTGAATGTGCCAGGTTACATCCCACCACGATGTGAGTGTGTTCCAATTGCTCCATACTCTTGCCAACACTAGCTATCCCCTTTGTTCTTATTTTGGCCATTCTGGTAGATGAGGAGTGGCCTCACATTATAGCTTCAATTTACAGTTCCCTGATGACTAATGAAGTTCAGCTCCTTTATTTATATTCCATTTGAACATACTCTTATACAGTTCCAATTTTTGCATTTGGATAAATTTTTTTGTTGGCCTATTCCTATTGGCTTATAGGGGTTCTCTAGATATTCTGGATTCAAGTCCCTTAGCGAGTACATATATTAAAAATATCTTCTCTTGGGGCACCTGGCTGGCTCAGGCTGTGAAGCATGTGACTCTTGATCTCAGGGTTGAAGTTCAAGCCTCATGTTGGGGGATAGAGATTACTTAAAGAAAATAAAATCTTAAATATATATACACAATATAATATATCTTATCTCATTCTATGATTTGCTTTTCATTCTCTTCATAACATTTTTGATGTATATAAATTATTAATTTCAGTATATTCCAGTATTAATTTTTCCTTTATGATTAGCACCTTTTGTTGTCTGTTTGAGAAATCCTTGCCTACCCCAAAGTCATAAAAATAGTCACTTCTGGGGGCGCCTGGGTGGCTCAGATGGTTAAGCGTCTGCCTTCGGCTCAGGTCATGATCCCAGGGTCCTGGGATCGAGCCCTGCATCAGGCTCCCTGCTCAGTGGGGAACCTGCTTCTCCCTCTCCCTCTGCCATTCCCCACCCCACCCCACCCCCCACTCGTGTGTGCTCTCTCTCTCAAATAAATAAATAAAATCTTAAAAAAAAATAGTCACTTCTGTTTTCTTCTGGAAATTGTATTGTTACACGTTTCACATTTAGATCTGTATTCCATCTGGAATTGTTTTAGTGTGTGCTGTGATGTGTAGGGGTCAATAATCCTTATTTTTTCAGTATGGATATTCAACCAATGCAGTATGGAAAATTAAAGACACTATTCCTCACTGTACTGCACCTTCCTCATAAAACAGGTGACTGTGTGTATGTTGTTCTGTGTTTTGGACTCTACTCTGTTCCAATTGTCTATCTGCCTATCTTTTTTAGCCAGGTTTCTGCAGGAATAAAGCTACATAACAAAGGCACCTTTCTCCCCTACCCCAGTGGTATTTATTCAGCAAGCATTTATTTTTCACATATCTTCAGATCAGCTGCAGCAATGTAACTGGGCTCCAGGCTGCAGGTTGGGTTCAGATCTGCTCCATGTGTCTCCTCCTTCTGGGAACCATGGCTTCCCAGGGTGTCTTCTTCACATGGCAGATGGTATAAACATGAGAGAGCAAGCCAAACCATGCAAGCATATGGAAGCTTCTACTCCTATCACATCTGCACACATTGCACTGGCCAAACTCAAGTCAGTGGGCGAGGAAGGATACTTTGCAACAAGGAGGAGGAGGAGAGGAGTGAATATGTCCTGAACAATAACCATATATACAACAGTCCAATCTCTCGGTCACCAATATTCACTTACCTTCTATCATAAAAATATACTCACTGCCCCCTACTCCAAAAGTCTCCCAATTATGGCATCAGGCTTCAAGTCCCAGATCTCATGACTCTACATCAGCTCTGGATTCTACATCACTCCTCTTCATCTGGATAACCATGAGTCAAAAAGACAAGTCCAGTCTGGGATTAACTTGGCCTGTGGCCGGTTCATGGATGCTGGGAGAAGACATGAGACTCCTAGATCAGAGACAAAGGATGTTCCTACTCGTGGCACAGCATGAGCATCAGCATATCTGTGATAGTCCCAAGAAGAGTATGTGATAGGGCCCAGGTGTATGCTACGCACAGTGAGTTTTTGTCACAGCTGAGGAACACTGATTTGGGGAATCTGCCACTCTAATAGCAAGCAGTAAGCAACCCTGCTCTTGGCCTGAAGGGAGAAACTATCTCATCCCTCAGGACTGCTCACTGCATACATGACCCTGAGAAATGGGCCAGGTAAAGGGTAGTCAGGGCCTTTTATTCTTGGCACACCCAACAAAATGTGTAGGGTGCTCAAAAGACCCATGGAGGACAGTCTCTCCCAATAGTCCACCTGTCAGTCCTGCTCAGCCTCTGGTGAGTTTTGACATGAGTATCCGCTCTACTGGCCATTCTGATTAATCTGACCAGCAGAGGTTGACACCAGATCCATTCAATTTGTCTGAGACATGTTTGTTTAAGGCTACCTTCCTCAGGCTCCAAGCAGCAGGAAGAGGCCAGCCTGCAGCGCCGATCTCAGCCATATCCTCTGTGCACAGGACCTGGCGTGCTGCAAGTCCCAGAGTGCACCAACAGCTCCGATTTCAGACAGCCAGGATACAGTCCACGGCGAATCTCACGAAGACCCACACACCTGAGTTTGGATTGGCCTCTGATCTTTGATGTCTTTGCCAATATAGGGCATAATAGTTGGGCCAAAAAGCAACCCCCACCCCCACCCCCCGCTGGAGAAGTTTCTGTGTCCACTCAACCCCCACCCCTCCCCTACAAACTTGCTTTGGTTGGGCCACATGAACAGTACGGCTGAGATCTGCACCCTGGTGGTCGTGCTGGGTCTGCAGCCCATGGATGGAGGTGGGAGACCCAGGGGCGGTCAGCCCCAGTCACAGCTGCTGCTTGATCATGCCTCTGGGCTGCATGCCAGTCTGCAGGACAGAGGCCACCAAACAGCCCCTGTCCCGCACCTCCAGGCTCTAAGAGCTCCCCCCAGAGGCACGCTCTTGTCCTCCATCCATAGCCACAAAATTGGTTCTTTTCTTCCACCATCCCTTACTCCCATCTGGAACATTCATCTGAAGGGCCACGGCCACCGGAGATGGACAGTAGCCCTGTTTTGGTGCTCAAGGACCATGCCACCCCCACAGGAAAATCCAGGTGGCAGAGCTGGAGTGAAGTTTGAACCCCGTGGGCCCATTAGGCCCAGCTGCCAGCAGAAGGGTGCATGGCCGGGGGCTGCCTGGGGAAAGAAGTCCCGTGCTCGGCCAAGAGGAGATGGCCACATTCCCCCGAAGGAGTTGAGGGGAGCAGAATGCGGTCCCAGCACTGGATAGTGCCACGTGGATGGCAGGAAGCCCGGGATGCCACCGAACACCCGAACCATCGGCCCATTGCTGGTTGCCAAGGTGACAAAAGGCACGCCACTGCAGACTGGACCAGGGGTCAGCAAACCACAGCCTGAGCCTGCGTCTCTGTGGCCTGAGAGCTGAGAATGGCCCTTACTTTTTTAAAGGGTTATAAAAAAACCCAGCAGAGAATATGTGACAGGCTTCCCTCTGTCCCTGTCCCTACACAGATGGTCACTGAAAGCCAGCATTCTGTCCCATAGCCTCCCTGCCGGCCCCCCGAGTCGATGAGGTGCACTTCCTGCCTCCTGAGTCAGCACAGCTCAGCCTCGGGCTCCGTCACTCCCTCACACGGGTCTCCAGGCCAGGGCGCGCCAGTTCCTCACCACCCGTGGGCTGTTGCACGGCCCACGCCACCTGCTTGGGGTTTCCTGCCGTTTTCGGTACCGCTCTGTGTGCAGAGCCCACACTCCGTGCGATCATCGCACATGGCAAAGGACTCCAACCCTCGGTGCCTCAACAAACACTTCCCGGTCACGAGGCTGCTGGTCCGCTGTGGCCGTGCGGGTTCAGCAGAGATGAGCTGTACTTGCTTCCAGGCTGCCCGTTGGGTCTGGGCCAGCTCCACATGACCCTCATCCTTGGGCCAGTGGCTGCCCAGCATGTGTTTGTCCAAGACAGCCGGCCAACCCTGCCCGCGCGCCTGGAGCCAACAGGTCACCAGCAGGCTGTTCTTGGCCCCTGCACTTGCACACACATTTCGGGATCCTCCTGTCGACTTCACAGGGAGGAAGGAAGGAGGGAAAACCGGCTGGGATTTTGATGGGGATCACCTTGAACGGGCAGATCACTTTGGGGAGAATTGACACCTTTTTTATATTGTGTCTTTCAAACCATGATCATGATCTAATTAAGGCTCCTCTTTGCTGTGTTTTGTGGTTTTTCAGAGTCAGGGTCTGGCACATCTTTCATTAGATTTCTTCCCTTTAGGCACTTGGTGGCTTTTAATGCCATGGTAAATAACCTCTCTCTCTCTTTTTTAGGGAGCATGAGCAGGGGGAGGAGCAGAGGGGGAGGGACAAGCAGACTCCCCGCTGAGCAGGGAGCCTGCTGATCATGACCAGAGCCAAAGGCAGAGGCTCAACCGACGGAACCCCCCGGGCACCCCGAGAGTATCTCTTCTTATGCTATATTCTTATGGCACGACTTACGCACAGTAAGGACAGATCTCGAGTACACACAGCTCCACGTGTTAGGCCTGCACAACCACCTCCCAGACCACACAGCTGACCTTGCTCACGGCAGAGGTCCTCTCTGTGCTCGGCCTCGGAGACAAGCACTGTCCCCCTTAAGTCGCCACACATTGGCTTTGACTGTGTTTCCACGCTCCGCGTCTGTGCTCTTCCGTACAGAGCGCAGGTGGTGCGTTCATCTTCCGCACGGAGGTCGTCGAGCGAGTGCACCAGGGTGACCGGGGGTTGGGCTGCTTCCCGTTCGGAGTGGCTACAAAGTTGCTGTGATGTGTGGATGTGTGCCTTCATTTCTCCGGAGTGGCCGTGGACCCAGACGTGGACGTGGACCCAGACGGCATCGTAGGTCACTGCGGATGCTTCTGTTCTGCTTTGGAAGAAACTGGCATTCTCCACAGTAGGTGTGGTGGTTTACGCTCCGGTTGCCCCACATCCTCGCCCCACAGTCTTGTAAGACTCTTTTTTTAGCCATTCTGGTAGGTGAGGGGTATCTCATGTGGCTTTAATTTGTATTTCCCTGATGACAAATCACACTGAGCACTTTGCCTTGTGTTTCTTGGTTATATCTTAATGAAGTGCCTGTTTCTGTCCTTTGCCCATTTTTAAATTAGGTCATTTATGTTTTTGTTATTTATTTGTTTTGGTTTTTATATATGCTGTGTTTTTATTGGTCAGGTACGTGTACTGGGAATATTTTCTCCTAGTCAGTGGCTTGCCTTTTCACTTTCTTAGTGACGCCTTTTGAGAAGTAGAAATATTTCACGAAGCCTAATTGATCAGGTTTCCCTTTTGTGGCTAGTGCTTTTGGCATTTTGTCTGAAATAGCTGGGTCTACACCTAAGTCATAGAGATGTTCTCCAAGTGGCTCCTTCTAGAAGCTCTATGGTTTTGATCTTCACATTTTGGTCTGTGATCCATCCTGAATTCATTTTTGCGTGTGCTGTGAAGGGGCCAAGGACTGTGGTTTTCACGGTGATGGCCAGCGGACCCAGCGCCATCACGGGAAGGCTTGCTTACCCCCATTGCATTGCTTTGGCGCCCTCATCAGAAACAGACTCTCTGGAATGAACTCTGGATTCCCTACTCTGAACCAGTTTTCTGTTTACCTGTCCCTATTCCAATATCACATTTATGCAGGGCCTTAAGGGTTGCAGTTTGGAAAAAAGTTGGGGAATGCGATAGCGTATGTTCTCCAGCGGTCTCCTGCTCAGCATTGCCTTGGCTATTCTCTTTTGAATCTTCATGTAAATTTTGCCATCAGCCTGTACATTTCTACAAGAAAGACCTGGTGGGATTCTGACCGGGCCTGCATCACATCTACAGATCATTTTAGGGCGAAATGACATCCTGGGATACGGGTATGACGTACTCCACATTCCTTTGGGTGTTCTTTAGTTTTCCTCCGCAATATTTTAGCATGGACTGTTTAAATCAAACTTATTCATACGTATGTGATGTATTTTTGATATGTTTATAAATGTATTTTTCTAAATAAATTTTGATACTTTTATAAATGGTGCTTTTTTATCCTTTTTTTCGGTAAGAACGTATAAAATCTACTCTCTCAGCAGATCTCAGCTATTCCATACAGCGTCAGCAGCTGTAGTCACCGTGTTTTATATCACATCCTCAGACCTTACTCGTCTTCAAGCTCAGCGTGTGGACCCTTGCCCAGCCTCCCCCTGTCTCCCCTGCACCCGGCCCCTGGCAGCCACTTTCTACCTGTTTCTATGAGTTTGACTTTTTTTCTTTTCAGATTCCACTTATAAGTGTTATAAGTGGTGTTTTAAATTTTATTTTCCAATTATTTGTGCTAATGTATAGAATATTCCATTGACCCTCTAGCCCAAAGTGCTGGTAAATTGACTTCTTGGTTCTAGTAGTCTGGGATGCCTTTGGATTTTCTACATAATCACACCACTCCTTTCTGATCTCTATGCCTTTGTTTCTCATTCTTGCCTGATTGCACTGGCTGGAACCTCCAGGAGAGAGAGCGGGCAGGCATCCATCAGCAGTATTAGCTGGAGATTTTCCACAAGTGCACTTGTCACTTAGGGGCAGTTCCCTCTCTCCCTTGTTTGCTGAGAGTGGTTTTCTTTCCTTCCTTCCCTCCTTCCTCCGTCCCTCCTTCCCTCCCTCCTTCCTCCTTCCCTCCTCCCTCCTTCCCTCTTCCTTCCTCCCTCCTTCCTCCCTCTCTCCTTCCTCCTTCCCTCGTCCCTCCTCCCCTCCTCCTTCCTCCCTCTCTCCTTCCTCCTTCCCTCGTCCCTCCCTCCTCCCTCCTCCTCCCTCCTCCTGCTGCCTGTCCCCAGCTTGTGCCCAGTGCGAGCCTGCTTGTACCATACAGGCTCTGGCATGTCCCGTGGGCAGGCTTGTCCCAGCGCCCTCAGGGAGGCCTTGTTCCTGGGCTCTGGTTCAGCATCTGCTTCAGGCTCCAGGAAGCTGTGGGCTGCTTTGCATAGGTGCTGGGTGTCCCTGCTCCCATCCACCCCATCCAGCTCCTGAGGAGTGACTCAGCCCAGGCCATTGGCACTGAGTGGCTCTGATAGGCATGGTGTCCCAGGCGGTGGTGCTGTTGGGCTGGGCGCTTGCTGGCTGGGGAGGGCCCTGGCCCGGAGGCCGGGAAAGCCTGGAGAGCCCTCCTCCCCCCTGCCTGGTACAGGCTGTAACAGGCATGCCAGCTGGGCTTCTGGGCCATGGGCAGCCTCAGGGCTGACTCACAGGCCCAGCACAGCAGGGAGGGGAGGGAGCCTGGCACGGCCCCTGCCACTCCTGGGGTGCGGGGGTGGAACCTTGGAGTGAGAGCAAAGGCTAGAAGCCTGGAGGACAAGGACAGAGGGAGCCTGGCCAAGGTTTCAGATTTTTGGAGACCCTGACTCCCCCTCCCCCCGCCCCCCATGAAAGGGGCACAGTCTCACCCGCCTGCTGGCCTCCCTCATCCTGGGGTGTCAGAGGAACTGTGTGCACATCCTCCCAAAGCAGCAGCTTTAGCAGAGGGGGATGGCCTCTCCGGGTGGCCGGCCTGCCCACCCTCACCTGTCACAGCCGTGGCTGGGCCGCCCATCCGCAGCCCTGCTGGCCACAGCACCTTCACCCAACAATGTCACCACCTCCTGGGCCAGCAGGCCGGTGTCCTGGGGGGCCAGCGCAGAGACCAGCCTGCCTGTGAGGTGGACGGCTCCCCACCACAGGCCACCGGTGTGCAGAGCAGCCTTGCACTGAGGCCAAGGCTCATCCATCAGCCCTTGGCAAACCCCTAGCCCTGACAGTCCAATCTCCCGTCGCACGGAGCCCCTCCAGCCACTGGCCTGCCTGGGGCTCGGGGTCCTGATCCAGCCCATGCCCGGCTGCCACCCGGGCCTCTTGACATCCAGCTCTGTGCCCACAGCCCGTCTTGGTCCAGGCCGGGAGGGGACAGGGCCTCAGCTCCAGGGGTCTGAGCTCAGGCATACCAGGACAGGAGGAGCTAGGTCCTTCTGGGCACAGCCTGTGGTGAGGAGGGCGGGTGGATTAAGAAGAGCTGGAGGGGCGCCTGGGTGGCTCAGTCGTTAAGCGTCTGCCTTCGGCTCAGGTCATGATCCCAGGGTCCTGGGATCGAGCCCCGCATCGGGCCCCCTGCTCGGTGGGAAGCCTGCTTCTCCCTCTCCCACTCCCCCTGCTTGTGTTTCCTCTCTCACTATGTCTCTCTCTGTCAAATAAATAAATAAAATCTTTAAAAAAAAAAAAAAAAAAAAAAAAGAAGAGCTGGAGGAAGGGGCCCCTATTCGGGTGCCAGTGGGAGGGCCCTGGGGAAGAGGCAGGATGGGGGGGGCCTCCATGGCCTTGTGGCTCTGGAGCCACCTCCCTCCGTGGCTCTGCTCTGAGGGGCAGTCTGGGGGTGCTGGGCTTGTGCTGTTGGGTCCTGCTCCTGCAGGTGGACACCCAGACTGGCTATGGGAGGAGGCTCGTGGGTGGTAATGGGGCGACCGGCTCCAAGGGGATTGGTGCTCATAATTTCCTATAGCAAGCCCTCTGCTTCCTTCCTAGGGGTGGAGGGCTCACCTATTCCCCCTGGCTAGGACCACCCACGCCCTCAGGGAGGGAGAGGGTTGTGAGAGCAAATGAGCAGGACAAAGGTGACCTCCCCCATCCCCCCAGCCTCCCCCCCCTTGCCCAGAGACATGATGTCCCTGGACACCACCCCTTGGCCTTGAGTGTGGGTCTGGGCTTTTCTGAGAGCTGGGGGGAGAAGAGTGGGGTCGGTGTGGGAGCGGGTGGGCTTGCGAGCCAGCTGGGACTGGGCTTCCAGCTGGACGCTGGCCTTGCCCGGGGTGGCCGTGAGGTAGGCGTGCCCTAGGGAGCAGCGTCAGGAACTTGTGAGTGTGGCCAGGGCGTGGTCTCGGGGCAACAGGTCTCTGGGGCCCGTGGGCCTGCTCCGGGGTGGAGGGCGTGGCCTGCGGCGGGGGGGCGTGGTCGGGCAGGTGGGCGTGGCCGGGCAGGAGGACACGGTCTCAGGGCCCCCCCCCCCCCCCCCCCCAAGGGCTGCGCAGGGACTTCCCAGCGCCCTGCCTAGTGTGCGGCTCTCTGCCGCCCGCCGCGGTCCTGCAGGGCGCCTCCTTCGTGCCCCGGGGCGGCGGGCGGGGCGGCGGGGCGTGGACCCCGTGACGCCGAGGACCGGGATGCCGAGGACCGGGATGCCGAGGACCAGGACGGGACAGACGTGCCCAGGCCCCGCGGCCCCTAGAACGTGGCTAGTTTCTTTGGAAACCTTCAGACAGATGAGAGACCTTGTATACAGAGCTATTTTAGCGAAATCGTGCAACCACAGCATGGTATTTCTTATGGAGCCCCCGCCCCATCCCGGTGCCCGCGCCCCACATCCATATATCCATGTACCCCAAAACTCACACCCCGTGCCCCTCCCCCACCAGAGGAGGATGCCCCTCGTGGGCAGATGAGCATGAGAAGCCTCCCGGCACCCTGGGCTCCTAGGGGCCACCTCCTCTGGAGCCCCGCCTTGCTGGCAGGCGCCCCTCCCAGTCTCCCAGCCAGAGGTCTCTGCAGGGCACTCACTTATTCACTCATTCCTTCAACAAAAGTCTCGTTGTGCCGGTCCGGGTTGTCTGCACCCAAGTGTCTCCTTCCAACCTGGTGCTGAGTGAAGGGTGCGGAGGGGGTGCCCACCCTGGGTCAGACCCCTCAGGTTCAACCACAGTTGGACTTCTGGGCCCTCTGGCCACCAGTGGGCCACTCGGGCTGCAGAGACCCAGGGAGGGTGAGCCTCTGCAGCCTCTTTGGGCTCAGGCTGGGGTGTCCCAGCCCCCCAAGCCTAAACGGAACAGAGAGGCTTGTGAGGGGTTGCTGCAGCCAGTTCTTCGTGGACATTGGGAGGGGGGGTCCCTAGCCCTCACCTCCTGGACAAGTCGGGGCCCCGGAGGTGGGAGGGACCTATCCCCACCCCCACTGTGGGCCTTTCTCCACCACGATGGCATGCGGTTGGACATGGCCACTCCTGGTCACCTGCAGCCCGAACGGACAGCACCTTCACAGTGGCAGGGTCTCACGCAGCAGGTGGGCCCGTCCCGGGGCGGCCACGGAGGGGGTCCTCAGGGCCTGGGTGGCCACATGGCCTCCTTGCTCCCGGGAGAGCCCCTGCCCGTGAGGTCACGTGGCACAGCCGTTCCCACGTGTCTCGCAGCTGCAAGCAGCTGCTGTAGCACCCGTCCTGGGCCTCAGAGCCGACGGAGCAGGCCTGCATCCTCCCTGCCTGGTCTGGGCCCGTGCAGTGGGAGCCCCTTGGGGCAGGACGGGTTCTTCTGACTCACCCCATCTGGCTGACCCAGGGGCCAGGGGTGCTGGCTAGACCAGGGACAGCGGGAAGATCAACCCTGGCTTTCCTGGGTGAGCCTGGACCTGCAAGCCTGTCCTCAGCACATCAGGCAGGCTTCAGGCGCACTCGCTCCTGGGCATCGTGGCCTCGTGAGCACTGGGCGGCAGGGGCAAGAACTCCCTCCCCACTGGCTCCACCTCACCAGTGGGATGGGGTGCCCAGAGCCTAGCAGTGACCCCAGAAGTCCCAACCCACACATGCCGTATCCCAAGTGGGTGCAGGGTTGAGGCACTTGCCCAGGATGGAGGGAGGCTGGGGTATGGGCTCTGGTGCCCAGGCCACAGTGGCAGGGGGGTGGGAACCATGGTCTGGGGTGACGTTTGTTGGCAAGCCCTATCCCGTGGGCCAGAGGCTCCTTCATGGTGCTTCCTGAGTTCGCTCCTGTCTCGGGCTTGAGTCCACTTCAAGGAGCACTCTGGCCCGAGTGGCCGTGCCTGCACTGAGAGCTGCCCCCGGGACCCGCCTACGTGTTGTGGTGCCCAGGCTGGGGATGATGCCCCTCAGGGTCAGCTCCCCTCCAAACTTGAGGTGCCCTGTTGGGGTTCCAGGCAGATCCTCAGCCCTGTATCACTTTATGTGTCCCCCACTCATGGGATGGTGCCCTCCCAGGGCCAGAGGTGCTCACACCTGCCCAGCAGATGCAGGAAGAAGGCCGGACGCAGGGACTCTGGGCCTGCCCTGGGAGGGAGGAGATAAAGGAGCGCCTGAGCTCCATCTTACCTTCCTGCTGCCCCACATGCAGGCTGAGGCTGGAGCAGATGGGGCACCATGAGCTTCTGCCTGCAAACGTTCACGTGTAGAAAGAATCAAATGCAAAAAAAGCGCAGAGTGATTCCTCAGCGGAAGTCGGGCCTCAGGGTGGCGCCCTCTGGGGTGAGGGCTGAGCATCTCGAGTCCAGAAGGGTGATGCACACCCTCAGGAAGTGGTGCGGAGCCCCAGGTCCTGCTCCGGGAGAGGGTTCCCCTGCGGGGGCTGGGGCTAGAGCCAGCACTTGCAGGATGCGGTCCCCTGGGAGGACTCCCGCTCTTCGCCAGCCCACCTGGACTGAACAACCAGGGCTACTGGCCACCCTCTGTCCCCCACCATCAAGATGAGTGCCTGAGACATAGGGGTACACCCAGGAGCCGTGGGGTATGTGGGACAGCGCCCTGCTCCAGCGGCTAGCCCCATGGGGAACCTGGGTACCTGGAACCCCAGAGACTCAAGGTTCCAGATGCTTCCTTTGGCATCCTAGAAACTGCGTGGGCATCTGGCCAGAGTCTGGAGGCCCCATTGCACAAGCCAGGACCTGGCAGGAAGTTATGGGGTTGTGGTTATGGCCAGCCCACTTGGGCTTTGTTCCATCAGGATGGGGAGTGTCTGCCTCAGGGAGCAAACTCACTCAAGACCCTCCCATTTGTCTTTGGGGCTGGGAAGGCAAGGAGCAGCTTCCCCAGGGCATCCTGCAGTCTCACCCCCATGCACGCCGGCCAGATGCTAGCTGGGCCGGCCGCGGTGTTCCTTTCCCTGACCTGGAGCACTTACCACAGCCTGGCTGTCCCCCAGACTGCAGAATGTGGCCTCTCCTGTTCTCAGGTGAGCTCCTGCCCCCTCCGCGACCCCCGTCCTGTGGTTAGGCGGCCTTTCCTGCTCTCACGGGAGCGCCTGAACCTCCTAGGCTCTCATCTTGAGGGGCCCTGGTTCTTCCACAGGTGAGCACTGGCCTGGTTCCTCAGCACATGAGTGACAGTGACAGGCAAGGGGGGCAGGAGGCCCTGGGGCAGTGGGTGACACAGGGGCCTGGGGACCCCTGGGAGGTGTGGGGCTGACCCTGCAGCTCTGGTCCAGGGCCTGTTTGCCCAGCGCCGCAGTGGGAAGGGCCAGCCGATGTGCCCGCGACCGGTCCTCCCCCCAGAGCCCCTCAAGGCTTCAGCGAGCCCTGTTTCATCATCCAAGGTGCTGGGCGTGGGACGGTGTCGGGGCTTGTGTGGACACCCTGCTAAGGAAAGGCTGCAGGAATGTGCTCCTCCGGGACAGGAGGGAGCCGCAGGGTGAGCACAGCTTGGAAACGGCGGCCTCCCTGGACTTTTCACTGCAGGGCAGGCTGACTCAACCTTGCCTGAGGGAGGCGTTCCGGCAGCACCTGCCATAAAGAGGGCTCCTGGGTCCCAGAAGACTGGTCAAGGCACAGTGGGGACACAGCCCAGAAGGTGTCCCGGGGTCACTGGGGGACACAGCAGGGACAGGGGCACAGAAAGAACCTGAAGAGCATGGGCTGGAGGAAACCTGGGGCACCTGCTCTGTGCCCCGTGACTTCGGGAACCAGTGTTCTAACTGGTACAGTGCACAACAAAACAAAATGTAGGTGGTGATGACTGTTGAGAAAACCAGGGGTGGCCTGGGGTGAGGTCTCATGTGTGCCTTCGGGGGCGGTGCCCAGGCCACCCTGGGGGACACTTGGGGACACCCGATCCTCCTCAGGGAGGAACAGCAGCTCCACAGACCCTGGGAGTGTGTCCAGCAGAGGGTCCAGGGAGCTCAGCAAGGGACAGAGCAGGCTTGGGGTGGCTGGGGGGTCAGGCAGGGCCTCAGAGGTTGGGGGACCGGCTCAGATCAGAGGTGCAGGGACCTGTGGGGGGCCGGGAGAGGCTCCCTCTGGCTGCTGGTGGGAACCGTGGGTGCAGAGGAAACAGCTGGGTCCAGGCTGGGGGGTGACCTGGGTCCCACAGTGAAGGTGGAGAATGGGAGGGAGCTGCTTTGAGTGCACTTTGCGGGTGGAGTTGGATCCCCTGGGGATCCTGGTGGACAAGGAGAAATCAAAGTGGACTCTAGAACATGACTTTAGGTCTGGGCTGCTGGAGATGTTTCGTGAGGTGGGAGGCCTGGGGGGGCAGGTTTTGGGGAAGGCAACTTGGTTTTGAAATGTGGGGTTTGAGAAGCCCGTCAGACATGAGAGCTGATGGTAAGGGGCAGCTGGGTGGTGCGAGCGGGGCTGGGAAGAGGCACCAGCGAGGTCCCATGTTGGGACAGGCTGGGAGAGGACTGAGCCCCCAGACCCAGAGGCAGTGAGGAGGAGAAAGAATCCTCAAGGGAAAGCAAGGAGAGGTAAGGGGAGAGGAGGGCTGGAGGGGGGACCGGGCAAGCCGCAGAGGGAAAGGGACTCTCTGCCCTGCTGCTGCTGACCCCACAGTTAGGGCCAGGCCTGGGCACCACTTTGGACGGAGCCTGGGAGCTGCAGCCCTGGGGGCCCTGCTGGGGGTGGGGCTGGGGGAGAGGGGGAGGGAGCCGGGCCGAGGGGGTGGGGGAGGGGTGCTGGAGGCGTTGCCCGGAGGGGTTTGGGGGTGGGGAGGAGGCAGGCAGGGAGCTGATGGGGGCTGCCGCTGAGGGATCCAACTCGAGCTGGAGAAGCCAGGGGACAGGCAGCCTCTGGCCTCCCCCACGCCTGCACAGAGACCCCTCCAGCCCACAGGTGCCCACAGGAGGACTGTTCCGGGCCTTGGCAAGTGTTCGGTGAAAAGTCGTTCTCGCTGAACTGACTGGGAGAGCTGGGGGGGCAGGGGCAGAAGATCACAGCACCGGCGATGCTTATGTCAGGGGCAGGGGCCCTGGGTGCTGAATGGGGCCATCAGGGGGCCCTGCCTGGCGGCTTGGGGGGTCCCAGCATCCTGGGCTGTGCGGAGGGGACCGGCCCAGGCAGGCGGGGAGCCACATGGAGCAGGAACCCAGGCAGGTCCTTTCCTCTAGCTGGAGCTGAGGCCCGGGGGCAGCTCGGGTGCTGGTGGGGGAGGGAACTCAGGTCCCGCCCCAAGACGTGTGCCTGGGGTGGGGGTGGGGGTGTCCCTCCCCACAGACAGCCTCCACGCCTGGCATGGGAAGCCCCGAGAAGCCCAGCGGAAAACCCCAGGGAGCTGGGGGTGCGGCCACTTCTCCGACCGGACCCCCCTCCGGGCCCCTGGGCACGCAGCCAGCCCTCTCCCCTGCGCCCCCCGGCCACTCCCAGCTCCCTTCGAGCTCCTGGTACACCGGGACCCTGGGGCACCCACAGGTGCTTTTTGGCCTGATCTTTGTCCCTGCTGGTCACTCTTCCTGTGTCCCTGAGAGGAGAAGGTCTGGGCACTGAAGGGCCAACCGCCAGACCACAGCCACCAGCCCTCCACTAGACACCACGCTGCCGCATCTCCAGGGCTATGGGGGCTCTGGGCACGGGCACAGGGCAGGCCCCGGCAGGCAGGCGGTGCCCACTGTCCAGGGCACACGCATGCCCTCAACCTTGGGGCAACCAGCAGGGCCTCTCTGTCTTTGAGCTCTGGGACTGGGGGGAGTAGGTTCAGGTCGCAGGTAGGATAGTGGATGCCAAGGCTGAGGGAGGCAGTGAGGGTGGCCGAGGACCCCAGCACTGCCCCTCCCGCACGTGCTCAGGGCTGCACATGGGGCCCTGTCCTGCTCTGCCGGTCGCGTCTCTAGGGCTCGCGGGACTGGGCTGCCCCCTCCTGCCCTCCCACCCCTGGGCCGCTGTGCTCCCCGGGACTGCCCAGTCGCATTGAGGAGAGGGTGTCCAGGTGGGCTCAGCCCTTCCATCTAAGCGGTGTGAAAGGGAAAACAGACCTTGAGAACAGAAACAGAAAACATGCAAAACTGGGAGACGTCCAAACGGTGCGGGGGTTTAGTCATCCCCCACTGGCCCCAGTTCCCTAGTTTTCACAGACGCACCATCAGTCTGTAAGATGCCGATGCTTCGGGCAAACTCTCAGGACTATCTTCATGCCTCTTCTGTAAATCTAGCACTATTCCGAAATAAAAGTATTTAGAAAGGGATGGAACCACCTGTCGCGGCATGTCCACAGATCCAAGGGCAGGAGCAGACAGGCTTGGAGTCCCACTTTTCCCACCTGGGTGCCACCCGAAGTGCAGGCCCTCTGCCCAGACGCCCCCCCCCCCCAAAGCTGTGGCTGCTTCCTGGGTCCTGGAAGGGTCAGTTCTCCTCCGGGAAGGGAGCAGAGGGTCAACATCACTGTTGCTCCTTGTTGCCCTGTGGTGTCGCTGGGGAGAGCGGGCCCAGAGCAGTCTGGCGCCCCAGGGCCCCGGCCACCCTGCCCCTGTGGGCCCCCAGGGCAGCCCCCCTGACCTCAGTCTCCCAGATTCAGCTGTGGAGCAGCACCGCCCACCCACCAAAGTGAGGCCCGCAGGCTGGCCGTCCAGCCACCCATGAGCCCCAACTGAACCTGGTCCCCAGTCCAGGCCCCTCTCCCGCGGGCCCCCTCCATCAGGTTGGGGGGGCGGGGGTGGACACAGCCTGGACAGGGATTTTTCACATGCGGTCGCTGCCCTTGCCCCGGGCAGCTCGCGTGACGTCACCTCCTCAACAAAGTCTCCCCTGAGCAAGCCTGCAGATTTGCCGGCCCCCCAAGCCCCCCACCCGGCTCCTCTGATACCCCTCCCCCTCACCCCTTCTCAACATCTAACATAAAGTGTAACTTGCTTACGTTCTGGCATGTGTCCGCATCTCAGAATGTGGGCTCCTCAAAGGCAGGCTCTTTCCCCACTTTCTTTTATTCCAGAACCCCAGCACCTAATCAGTGTCTAGGAGGTACTCAACCAGTGTTCCCCTAAAGAATGGATGGGTGGGCCCATGCCAGCAGCAGAAGTTGGGAATGTAGTTGGGGACATGGGGCTCCCCAGTCCATGGGGTCCAGGTCACCCATTTACTGAATGACCACCATCTGCAGGGCCTTGGGCTGGACCGTGGCACCCCCGTCCCCAGGCCCTTGCAGAGAGTGAAGGGCCATGTGACTCTCCTGGCCGCTGGGGCTGGATTCAGGGGTAGGACAGAAAGTGGCCAGGCTGACCTCTCACCCTCTCTTTGTTCTGTCCCCAGGGCTTCACCTGCAAGAGCCGAGCGAGCCGTGAGTACATCTCGGGCAGATGGGAACAAGCTGCCTTTCCTGTCCTCCTACACCCTGGTCAGCAGGGTCACCCTGTCCTCCTTGCCACTCCACTGGCCTCCCCCTGCCCGCCTCACAGGACAGAGTGTCCCCCAGTGTCCCTGTCCAGCACCTGGTGCACATGGGCAAGGCCCCCACTTCACGCCCAGCTGTGCACCTGCCGGATAGAAGTCCCATTCCTATTTAATTGGAGGACGCCACCTTTTTTTCCAAAGTGGACACACCAGCAATATATGGAAACCCCCGTTTCCCCTTATCAACTTCTGCATTTTTGTCCAATGCAAAATGACACCCATTTAACCATAGCTTTGTTGTCTTTCTTTCGTGGCTGTTGCTGCACCCGGGTGACCCCAGGGTGGGGCTGGGGCTGGAGGCTTCTGCTGCGAATGTCCCTCCGGAGTGCTCCTGGCCTCACAGAGCTCCTCCCTCTTTTTCCCTTTGGCCTCCTGAGGCCATTCAGAACTTTTCCACTTTGATGTGATCATATTTACCAGTCTCCTCTTTAAGGGGCTTTATGGATTTGGGGGGATCTTTTAAGAAATTCTTCCCTGCCCTGAGGTGGTAGGTATGTTTCCAGCGTCGCTGTACTTCTAAAGGTTTTAACATTTTGTTTTCATTTAGCTCTTTAATTCATAGGGTTTATTTCCACTTGTGGTGTGAGGTAGGGACGCAACTGTAATGTTTTGCTGCCTGGAGACCCATCTGCGGCCGCACCGCGAACTGCTCAGCCTGGGTCTGATTTTCCAGCCGCGCGGCGGCTCCCTGACGCCTCTGATCTCAGCTCCTTTCCGGCCTCTCCTTGCTCCTTCTTTTCCTAAACTGTGCGGCGAGCGCGGCGACCGTGTGTGCCTGCGTCCCTGAACCCGCAGGTGCAGACTGAGTGGTGAGAGGGTGGCACTGAGGTGCGGCTCGCTCCCGCGCCCCCAGGGGAAGGGCCTTACCTGCGGCTGCGCCCGGGGGACGGCGGGGGCCCCAGCCGTCGGGGAGCGCCCGCGGGAGAGCGCACCTGACACCCACCCCCGACCCGCGGCGGGAGCGGGAGAGCGCACCTGACCCCCCACCCAGACCCGCGGCGGGAGCGGGAGAGCGCACCTGACCGCCCACCCAGACCCGCGGCGGGAGCGGGAGAGCGCACCTGACCCCCCCCCCAGACCCGCGGCGGGAGCGGGAGAGCGCACCTGACCGCCCACCCCAGACCCGCGGCGGGAGCGGGAGAGCGCACCTGACCCCCCCCCCAGACCCGCGGCGGGAGCGGGAGAGCGCACCTGACCGCCCACCCCAGACCCGCGGCGGGAGCGGGAGAGCGCACCTGACCCCCCCCCCAGACCCGCGGCGGGAGCGGGAGAGCGCACCTGACCGCCCACCCCAGACCCGCGGCGGGAGCGGGAGAGCGCACCTGACCCCCCACCCAGACCCGCGGCGGGAGCGGGGAGTCGGCGCCCCCTCAGCTCCGGGACCCCTGGTGAGACGGCCCCACACGGGGGAGATGGGGGTGCCACCAAGACTGAGCACAGCGAGGACAGCAGAGGCGAGAGACGAGGTACAGACGGACGTGGACGGAGAGGTGGACGGGTGGGGGACGAGCTAAGAAACCGGCGAAGCCGTCCAGCCCGCTTCTAAACGCTGCGCGGACACGACGGGAGAGGGCGCTGTGCGGCTGGAAAGGCGGCCGGAACCGAGCCTCCCGCTTTTGAATTCCGAAGGGACAGAATCAGCGGAATGGTATCAAGGACAAATTCCAGACAGTTCATGATAATGAAAAATAGAAATAACATGCCAAAGACAATGGAAGTGCACCAGAAAGACATGCTAAAAAATCCCCAAACTGTAACATTTCATTTCAAAATAATTTTCAATACTCACGAAAATGATGCATATGAGCAAAAATTAGAAATTCTCGGAAGTGAGGTGACAACACACAGAATTAGAAATAAAGGAAAAATAACTTCAGAGATGAAGACTACATTAGAAGAACCCAAGAGTGAATGGACCAAATATTAAACATCCAACAGAAATACAAGAAGAAAATGAGGACATTTTTAAAAATAAAAAGAAATGAAAAAAAAAGATTAAAATGATGTTTGAATAAATGGTAAGTGTTGCAGATAGGCCAAGAATGTCCAAAATACAGATGCTGAAGAAAACTAAGGCAACAGGGGCGCCTGGGTGGCTCAGTCGTTAAGCGTCTGCCTTTGGCTCAGGTCATGATCTCAGGGTCCTGGGATCGAGCCCCGCATGGGGCTCCCTGCTCAGTGGGAAGCCTGCCTCTCCCTCTCCCACTCCCCCTGCTTGTGTTCCCTCTCTAGCTGTGTCTCTCTCTCTGTCAGATAAATAAATAGTATCTTTAAAAAAAAAAAAAAAAAAAAAAACCTAAGGCGACAGAAAAAATACTAAGAACTACAGTTCTCAGGAGATTAAAATTTTTTCTTGAAACTGGGTATTATAAGGGTAAACCATGGACCCAAGAATATGGATCTTGAATATGAAACACCAAAACATATTCTAGTAAAATGACCGGATCTTAAAGAGAAAGCGAAAAATCTTTTTGGGCATGTAGCAAAAAGAGCAGACAACTTACAATGCTAGGAACCTCCCTACTGTCCAGTTTGTGGTCATCAAATACCATTTCCCAGCAAAAGAAACCAGGCAGGGCTTCCAAGAGAAGTGGCTGACTCCCAGCCTGGGGCAGAGAATGTACAAGAAGAACCCGGGACATCTGTCGTGCCAGAGAGCACAGAAGCTCTCAAAGTCAATGATACATGTCAGCAGTCCTCGGGGGCGCCCGGCTGGCTCAGAGGAGCAAGTGACTCTTGATCTCGGGGTTGTGGGTTCTAGCCCCACCCTGGGTGTAGAGAACACTTAAAAATAAAATCTTAAAAAATAAAAAAGTACTTGGAGACAACCTAAAGAAGCTCCCGTTAGCCAAGAGGATATCATATGAGATTTAAAAAAAAAAAATAAGAATTGCAATAAATTGCAACCCATGGGTAAACCCAGGTATTCATGATGATCTTGTTTTTTAAAAATAAAGAGAACTCTTCACCTTCTGTGGATGACAGGGAACCAACTCATCACCTTGAAAACTGGGAATGAAGCCTTGATCCTGTCTTTCTTCTGGAATGCCAGCTTGGAGTAAGTATTCCAGCTGATGAGTGGAAACAAAACGGTAAAATGATATCACTGTTTTGCGTCTCCGCGTGCTGGTGACAGCTAGCATCACACATGGCGCAGGTCCAGACACAGGATGCCGCCCTCCTGCAGGCATTTGACACCAGCGCTAGTCCTGCCAAAGGACTGGACCCTGAGCTCAGCCAGGCCTCTGGGTCCTGCTGCCCGGTTGGCCAGAAATACAGGGGTCTGAGGATGGGTGCTGAGCTGCACCCCGAGACGCCTGGCAGTTCACAGAGCCTGATTCTGCGAGGAGGAGGAGACATGGAGGTAAAGCGGCAGACCAGATAGGCCAAGTTTGGAAAATAGGCACAGCCTCAACTCTAGTGTGTGAAGAGGCACATCTGGGTGATGAAACCATAAAGAAATGCAAAGAAGTCTTTACTGTAGAAGTCAGCATGCTGGTTCTGGGGTGAGCGAAGGGGCTTTTGGACTAGCTGGGGACCGGCTGTCTGGCCCATCTGCTCTGTAATAATTCACAAAGCTATGATTTTTTGGTGAGCTTTTCAGTATCTAAATTTCATTTTTACAATAAAAAGCTTTTTAAAAGGGTCTTAGCATTTTGTACGCCTTCACTTCTTCAATATGAATTTTTGATTGTCAAGTTTACTGAGAGTTTCGGGACGTATTTTCCAATGTGTGTCTTGTTTTAAGATGTATTTATTTATTTTGGAGAGAGAGAGAGTGTGTGAGCAAGGGGGAGCAGGCAGAGGGAGAGGGAGAATCCCAAGCAGACTCCCAGCTGAGTGCAGAGCCCATGGCGGGGCTCGATCCCAGGACCCTGAGATCATGACCTGAGCCAAAATTGAGAGTCAGATGCTCAACGGACTGAGCCACCCAGGTGCCCCCTCATTTTTTTAGAAAAGGATTTATTTATTTTATTTTGGAGAGAGCCAATGTGTGTATTTTTTAATATCACCAAGCAATTAACTCAGTTCCAAGTTACATAGACCATCAGTTTAGCCTCAGAGCCCACAGGTTAGGGGCTTCATCCCACAAGACTGCCCCCCAACTTCAAACACCAGCAGCAAGTAACCAACTGGCTACGGATCAGAGGCTCCCACGACCCCTCCTTCGGTTCAGTTACTTTACTGGATTGGCTCACAGAACTCAGAGCATCATTTTACTTGCCAGGTAACCAGTTTATTATAAAAAGATGTAATTTGAGAAAAACCAGGTAGAGGGGATGCGGTAGGGCACGGAGACCCCCATGCCTCCTGGGGCTGCCACTCTCCCATCTCCACGTGCTTACCAACCCAAAAGCGCTCCAAACCTTGTCCTTCAGAGTTTTTATGGAGGGTTTTACATAGGCACGATCGATAAATGCATTGGCCATTGGTGATTGACTGGACTTCCAGCTCCTCTCTCCTCCACAGAGGTCATCATGTGGTTGGTTTCCCTGGCAACCAGTCCCCATCCTTAGGGGCTTTCCAAAACTTACCTCATAAATTCAGGTGTGGTTGAAAGTGGTTTGTTATGAACAACAAAAGACACCCTGCTGGCTCTTAGGTCTTGGGAAATTCCAAGGGTTTTAGGATCCCTGTACCAGATAATGGGCACAGACCAATACGTATTTCTTATTATAAGTCACAATATCACACATTTTTATCAGACTTGCATTGAATACATTGATTAATTTGAGACAGAAATGACATCTCATCAGAGTTGAGTCTTCCAACCATGAACACGGATGGTACGCCTTTCCAACTGTTTAGGTCTTCCTCAAAGCTTTTATTTATGTTCTTCAGAGGTTGAAGGATACTGTGAATGGTTTCTTTATTTTATCATATTTTCTGGTTGGTTTTGCTGGTGTAAAGCAATGCTATTTTGGTATATTGATCTTGTATCCAACACATTTGTTAAAAACTCTTTGTTATTTCTAATAGATTTCCCATTGAGTCTCTTAAGATTTTGTATATAGATAATCACGTATTCTGTAAATGATGACTAACAGTTTATAAACCCATGTTTGTTTCTGGTCTTATGGACCTGGCTCCAATCACCAGGACAGTGTTGAATAGGGAGCCCTCATCTTAGTCCTGATATTTATGGGATTGACTCCCAAGGCTTACCAGTCATTACCAGGCTTATGGGGCCTTTGAAATAGATGGCTTCCATCTAGACAAAGAAGTGCCTTTCTTTTCCTAGTTTTTTAAACATTCTTTTTTTTTTTTAATGTTATGTTAGTCACCATACATTACATCATTAGTTTTTGATGTAGTGTTCCATGATTCGTTGTTTGTGTATAACACCCAGTGTTTTTTAAACATTCTTTATCATGAATAGGAAGTGAACTTTATGAAAACTTTGTGCATCTGTGAAAATAATCATACAGTTTTCCTCCTTTAATCTTTCAATGAGGTGAAATGTACTAATAGATTTTCTAATGTTGACTGCACGTGGAGTCCTGAAACAAATCCTATCCAGTCATGTTTAATATATTATTAAATCAAATTGCTAAAGTTTTATGTAGGATTTTGCAATATTCAACAGGAGACTGTCCTATACTTCTACTTTTTTCTGTGAGCCTTTGAAAAGCTAGCCATCAGCCCTGTCTGTCCTCTTTCCCTTCCTTGGGGACATCTTGGCCATTTTACTTCTTTCTCCTCATTTCTTAATGTCTCTGCTATATTTTCCGTCTTTTTGTCTCTCTGCTGCCTTCTGGATCATTCATTGGGATCTTTCACTTCACTAATTCTCTCTTTGGTGAGGTCCAGTCTACTCTTGAAGTCATTTGTTGCATTTTTAATTTCTATTTCTGTGGGTTTCGTTTCTAGAAACTCTGTTTATTGTGAACATGCTTGGTCTCTCTTCGTAGTTTTTGTTTCCCACCGCGCATACTTTCAAGCTTGTCTTAGGGTGGCTGGTCTGCAGTGCACATCTGATTCGTGTGTCACTGGAAGGCTCTGTGGGGCTTTCTGTGGCCTGTCATTTCTGCTCTCGTGCTTTGCTTTCTGCCATATTAGTTTATCTTGCAATATGCCCGCTCAGTGCCCTCCAGAAATGACTCGTGGTGTCCCCAGGGCCTAGGACGAAGGAGGTTCCCCTCGGACCAGATTCCCCTTTGTTTCTGAGTGGTACTCAGAGGTCATGTGTGACTGTCAGGACCATTTCTCATTAAAAAACAGACTGAGGTCTCTTGGACCTTCCTAGAGATGCAAACCAGGGCTGGGAACCCGCACCCAGGCCCACCAGAGGTTGTGGGAAGCTCTCCGTTCCTCCCTGCGTGCTCATAGTAGCCACCCCACGGGGCCCGGGGTTGGGGGGTTCCTCCCAATTGCCCCTGACCCAGGGTGATAGTGGGGGAGCTCCGTGATGCCCTCGGCAGGGGTGGTTTCCTGTGCATCCCTCTGCCGTTTCTCAGGCTTTGGCCTGATGATCCTGATTCTTTCATCAGCTTTCACAAGTTTTCGTGAAGCTTTTTATAAGCCTAGTCTCTTCTCCAGTGTTGGTTGTTTTCAGCAGTAGAGTTGGTCCAAATAGCCTGGTCTAGCGTATTATGGGAAACGAAACTCCCAACTTGTTTTTAAACACATGAAAGTCTTTCTTTCTCCTCCTCTTCCTTTGTCGATAGGAATTTAAATTCACCACCAAGTTTTACCAATCCCTGGGTTCACTGTTCCCTTTTGTAACCCACTTCTTCCTTCTGAGTTCCCATTTCTCCTTTTTAAAATACATCTGTTAAGCCTTCTTATAGTAAGACTCTGCGGCAGTTTTTTAAATCTTTGAAAAGACTGAATATATTTACTTTTCCCACGGGGAGATTCCCACGAGTCTTCATGATAAATTTTGGGTTCACGATGATTTCCACGGAGTGACATCACTTGTTTTCCCTGTTTTGCACCACGGATGACGTAGCATATGCTCGTACCTCTTCTCCTTCACTCTGTATCCTCCCCAGTCTGTCAGCTAGTTTGGGACAAGAGCCTGTTCTGACACATTTTAGTCTGCAATAGGCACCTGTCCCTCTCTATAGCTCGCTATACTCCAGGTTCCCCACCAGCCTTTCTCTGCTACGGCTCTACCTTTTTTCTTTTTTTTTTAGATTCTGGTTCTAGTCCTTTTCTTGGTTGGCTGGAGTAGATCTGCTCTTTTTTCTCCCAGAAAAGGTCAAGAGATGTGGATTTCTCATTCTTTGCAGAGAATAAGACATTTTCACACACATGAGGTGCCTGTGGGTGGGAAGAGGACTCTGAAGCAGGTGGCTTCCCTTAGGGATGCAGCGCGAAGCTCCACGGTGGCCCCTGTGGCGAGGGAACATCAGGCCTGGGACAGAACTCCCCGCACCAGGCCCCACAGTACCGGCTGAGCACTCGGCTTCACCATGAAGTCTGCGGACAGCAGGAGGTTTGGCCGCCTCCTTCGGTGGCCCCTCCTCTGCCTCCAGCACTACCCTTGGGCAGGCTCCCTCCCGAAGGCTCAGAGTCCATCAGATCCCACAGTACTCGCATCGGCTCCAAGACATCAGGGGGCCAAGGACACAGGGCAGGGGCCATGCCGGATGCGGGCAATTGTGTAGAACTTGGACCAGTAGGGGAGGATTTGATCACTGACTCTGTTTATAACTGCCCGCACATGGTGATCATGAAAGGCAGCTCAGCTATTCATTTTTTGTTTAATATCCATCAGTTTGGGAGGAGAAGGTGTCAGGAGCCTGCAACCCCCTGGCCCATCCCTGGTCTGCCACCCTGGCTATTGAGGACATGGTGAAGAGAAGCTCATGGGGGGTGAAGACAGTTGTGCTCTGTGTGCTTAAAGCTTTTTAAAAAAAATTATTGTTTTATTGTTTTATTTTTCCCACTTTTGATCGTCTATAAACTTAAACTGAGTTGGGAGAAACCCCCTCTTATGAGGCCAAGCTCAGTATGACATCTCACCGATCCTGGGGAGGAGTTTGGAAACTCTCCGCCTTCTTACACACGTTGTAGATGGGCAGGAAGAAGGAAATTACATTATAGCATTATTTTTTTAAAGATTTATTTTATTGGGGCTCCTGGGTGGCTCAGTCAGTTAAGCATCTGCCTTCGGCTCAGGTCATGATCCCGGGGTCCTGGGATCGAGCCCCGCATCGGGCTCCCTGCTCCGCAGGAAGCCTGCTTCTCCCTCTGCCCTTCCCCCTGCTCATGCTCTCTCAGTCTCCTTCTCTCTCAAATAAATAAATAAAGATTTATTTTATCTATTTGAGAGAGAGAGCACATGCCCAAGGAGGCGGAGGGGCAGAGGGAGAGGGAGAGTTTCAAGCAGACTCCACACGGAGCCCAATGTGGGGCTCGATCTCATGACCCTGAGGTCATGAGCTGAGCCGAAGCCAAGAGTCAGACGCTTGACTGACTGAGCCACCAGGTGCCCCTGTAGCATTATTGACATAAATTGACAGAAAGCAAACTGTATACATTCCAAGTATTCGATTTGCTAAGGTTTTACATACGTGTACACCTGCGAAACTGTTACCACAGTCAGGATAATGGACGACCACGTATCTTTCCATAGAGATTAGCTCACATTTTCTAAAATTTTATATGCATGGAATCAGGCAGGGGTACTCTTGTGTCTGGCTTCTTTCACTCAGCATCATGGTATTTCAATTCTTCCGTGTGTCGTGTCAAAACCCCGTTCCATTGCATGGCTATACCACCGTCTGTTTGCCCACTCACCTGTTGATGGACACTTGGGTTTTGGGCTGCTAAAAATTAAACCACTATCAACATTCGTAGACAAGCCTTTCTCGTTAATTTTGGGTGAATATCAAGGCACGGAATGGCTGTAGCATACAGTAGGTGCATATCTAACTTCTAAAGAAGTGTTTGTGACATTCTACGCTCCCACCAGCAGTGTGCAAGGATTCTCATTCCTCAACATCCTTATCTGCACTAGGTATGGTCAGTCCTGTCCATTTTTGCCATTCTAATACTTAATACTGACTCATTGTGGTTTAAATGTGCATTTCCTTAATGTTAACTGATGTTGAGCATTTCTTCATGTGCTCACTGGCCACTTTTATCTTCTATATGAAGAATCTGTTCAGATCTTATTCTTTACTGGGTTGTTGGTTTCCTTATTATTAAATTTGGAGAAGTCTTTACAGATTCTGAATGCAAGTTCCTTACCAGATAGACGATCTGCAAGTATTTTCCCTCAGCCTGTGACTTGTCTTTTCGTTCTCTTTCAAAGATAAATTTTGATGAAGTCCAATTTATCAATTTTTTCTTTGACAGTCATGATTCAGTGTTGTAGCTAAGAAATCTTTGCCTAACTCAACGTCACAAAGATTTTTTTTTACCAGTTTTTTAAAGTGTTATAGTTTTAAATTTTACATTTAAATCGGCAGTGCATCTTGAGTGACCTTTGCATGTAGTGCAAGGTATGGATTAAAGTTCTTTTTTGTTTGTTTGCATATGGACATCCAGTTGACCCAGCACTATCCTTTGAAAAGACTGTCCCTTTCCCAGTGGGCAGCCTAGCATGCTTGTGGAAAGTCAATCATCCATACATGGGTGGGTCTTTTCGGGGACTCTATTCTGTTCCATCCATTTGTTTATCTTGTTGCTAATACCACACTGTCCTCATCCCTGCACTTGATTACTTTATAGTAAGTCCTAAAATTAGGCAGTGTTTGCCTTCACATTTGTTCTTCTTTATCATAGACGATTTGACTATTCTAGATCCTTTGCATTTCCAAGTGAATTCTAGAATCAGCTTGTCAGTTTATGGGGGGGAAAAGGCCTTCTACAAAGAGGATTTTGATCACAATTTCATTGAATCTATGGATCAATTTGGGGAGAATTGACATCTTAGCAATTTTGATTTTCTGCCCCATGAGTCCAGTGTACCTCTCCATTTATTTAGGTTTTCTCTAATTTCCCTCAGCAATATGTTGTAGTTTTCAGGGCATAGATTTTATACCTCTTTTGTCAAATTTGTTTCCAAGTATTTCATATTTTTATGTTCTTGTAAATGGTATTTTTTAAATTTCAATTTGCAATTGTTCTTTACTAGTATACAAAAATATAGTGTATTTTTGTATATTGATCTTGATTCTTGCATTTGCTAAACTCATTCTGTAGATTCCATTATATTTTTACAGAGACAACTATGTCATCTGTGAATGAAGACAGCTTTACTTCTTTCCAAACTGAAAAGGAAGTTTGTTTTCTAGCCTTATTGCACTGACTAAGATCTCTAATACAATGTTGAGTAGAAGTGATCAGGGCAGTGATCCTGATCTTGTTCCTGATCTTAGGGGAAAACAATCTTTTTTTCACTGGCAAACATGATATTAACTATAGGTTTCCCATAGAAGACCTTTATTAGATTGAGAACATTTCCTTACATTCCTTGTTTGCTGAGAGTTTTTTTAAGAATAGATATTGAATTTTGTAAAATAATTTTGCTATGACTATTGAGATGATCATATGTGTTTTTCAAAATTTGTTAACATAGTTATAGTGATTGATTTTCTTTTTTCTTTCTTCTTCTTCTTCTCTCTTTTTTTTTTTTTTTTGGTAGGCAGCAAAGCAAGGTTTATTGAGTGAGAGTACAAAGCTCCCAAAGAGGGAGGGGACCCGAGAGGATTGCCCTATAGTGATTGATTTTCTAACATTGAACCAATCTTGTATTTCTAGGACAAACCACACTTGGTAATTATGTGTTATCCTTTTATATGTTGTTGGATTCCATTTACTAAAATTTTGTTTAGAGTTTCTACTCTATGGCCATGAGGTATCTGTAGTTTTCTCTTTTTGTAATGTTTTTGCCAGGTTTTGTTATCAGCGAATGAGTTCCAAACTATTCCCTCTTCATTGGTTTTCTGGAAAAATCCATGTAGAACTGGTAGTATTTTTTTCTTAAACATATGCTTTTGTTGACTTTTCTCTGTTGCTTTTCTGTTTCCTATTTCATTGGTTTCCACTCTGATCTTTATTTTTTTTCTTCTGATTACTTTGGGTTTTGTTACTCTTTCTTCTCCAGTTTGAAATATAATTGACATGTAATTTAGCATTAGTTTAAGGGGGTGCATTTACTCTTCTTTCTCTAGTTCCTTAAGGTGGAAGCTGAGGTCACTAATTTGAGATATTTTTTTCTTTTAAAGGTTATTTGTTTAATTGTTTGGGAGAGAGAGTGAGAAAGAGAGAGCACAAGCAGGGGGGAGGGGCAGAGGGAGAAGCAGGCTCCTCGCTGAGAAAGGAGCCCGATGTGGGACTCGATCCCAGGACCCCGGGATCATGACCTGAGCCGAAGACAGACGCTTAACCGACTGAGCCACCCAGGTACCCCTGAGATTTTTTTTTCTAATATAGGAGTTTAGTGCTATAAATCACCCCCTAAAAATAGTGCTTTGGCTTCATCCAAATGTTTTTATATGTTGTCTTTTCATTTTCATTCAGTTCAAAGTAATTTCTCTTTTCCCTTTTCATATCTTCTTTGGCCCAAAGGCTATTTAGAAGTGTATTGTTTAGTTTCCAAATACTGGGAGGCTCTCCAGACATATTTTATTTTATTTTTTAAAGATTTATTTATTTCAGAGAAAGAGAGAGAGAGAACGAGTGGGAGGGATAGAGGGAGAGGGAAAGAGGATCTCAAGCCGACTCCGTGCTGAGTGCAGAGTCTGACACTCGGGGGTCCATCCCACGACTTTTTTTTTTTTGGTAGTGTGGATCTTCTGATGAGGAATTCCATCAGCTTTTGTATGCTAAAGAAGTCTTTATTTACCCTTTATTTTAAGACATCTCCCTGTGGTAGAGCTCCCGGTTGGCAGGCTTGTCTTCAGCACTTTGGGGGCTCTTCCGCCTTCTCCCACAAGAAACTTGCTGTTCTCGTGTCCTTCGTTCCTTCTACATAACATGTCTTTTTCCTCTGGTGGCTTCTACAATTTTCTCTTTGCCCCTGGCTTCCAGTGAATTGATCATGGTGTGCCCCGTAATTTTTTCCATCTTTCTTATACTTAGCGCTCACCAACTTGGATCTGTGAGTTTAGTTTTCATCAAGTTGTGTCCTGAAACCATTCTGCACGTATTCTACCTGGTTTTCCAGGCTGTGTCAGGCAGGAGGGTAAAGCTGATCTCCGTGACTCCGTCTAGGCCACAGTGGGATCCACAGAACTGGATTTCTTTCCCATGAACATATTCGGGTCTTGTAATTCCTGCTGTCCCTTTGAGTCTCTTTCTGAAGCCAGTCCGTGTGAGCTCTGTCGGGTGACAGGCTCCACGGCGAGTACTAACAGCATGTTCGTCCAGCCCCACTGCCTCCTGCAAAGACCTGGCTTTGGGGCAACCTGCCTTCTCCGTAGCCCACCTGCTTGCATGTCGCTGGAGAAGGTCCTGGAGCAGAAACAGCCTGTGGCCCCGGGCCCCAGGAGGGGCAGCTGCTCTGCGCCTTCAAGTCCTGCCTCAGTTCAGGGCTGGGGCCTCTGAGGAGCGTCCACTTCGGCCTCAGTCTCTCCGCGGAGGCGTCTTGGATGCGCCATCTTGCTCTGTTCCCCCTTCACTTGCGAGTTAGCAGTTTGGCCTGGTCTGAAGGGGGGTCCCTCTCCTCCGTAGTGCCGGCACTTCCCCTGGAGTTCTGGCCCCAGCGAGATCTTCCTGACAGATCCCCTAGGGTCTGCCTTGGGGGCCCCTGGGAGTTCTGGGCCCCCGAAGCACCCACTGAGCACACACCCCTTCCCCTTCCTGGACACGCGGTCCCACCTCGGGGTTACGTCCTCCACCGCCCATAGCACCAGGCCTGGACGCCATCTCTCGTGCCTGCAGATGGGCCACAGCCTTGGGTGCGGGGGGGCCCCTGGGCTGCTGACGCTGTGGGGCACAGGCCTCCCCAGGGCTCCACGGCTCACGGAGCTAACCCCGCTGTCCTCCAAGTCCTCAGCTGCAAGCCTGGCCAAGCGAAGGCCACACCCGCGCTCAGCCCCGTGCCTGGAAGTGAGACCCCAGCTCCACCGAGGCCCGGGGCCAGTCTCAGCTGCGCCAGTCCAGCTGCTGGCCTGTGAACAGAGCCCTGGGCTCCGATGACCTGGGGGTCATGACCCAGGTGCCCCCGCAGGCCTTTGAAGGGTGACAATGGGCTTGCCAGCTTGTCAGGAGGCCGGCCCCCCGAGCCCATGCCGGCTGCCCCCAACGCTCAGGTCTGCTCCCCAGCCCGGCCCCGCTCCTGACGCCCGAAGACAGCGGGCTCCAGGGTGGGTCCACTGTTCGCTGATTGCGCTGCGGCAAGATAGTGAGGACCCCTCCCCAGACATGCCCTACCAGAGCTCCCTCCCCTGGCCGGGCCACCCACAAAGCCTTACCCAGGCACTGGGGAGCCCTGTGGCACTCACCCTCCTTCTCTCCTCCCCAGGGAACATTTTTAACAGCTTCTGCCGGCAACCCCCCACGTCCATGTCCCCGTCGGTCCTGAAGGCCCTGACACTCTCCACTGCCATGAAGTGTGCCCCCCACGAGGGCTGCTCCCTGCTCCTGCGCGTGCAGGCTTCCCTCACACTGCATAGTGAGAGGCAGCCTCGGGGGGCGGGGAGGGGCCATGCTGCTTGTGATGGTGGGAACACCCAGGAAGCGGGGTGGCGGGCTCCCGGCTCCTTTAACCCCACAACACTTGGAGGGGCAGGGTGGGGCTGGGGGACCCTGCTAAGTGCACTTCCCAGAGAGGAGGGGAAGAAAGAGGACTCATTGCCCTGGTCTGACCAGCTCTGTCTGGCCCCTCCCTTCACCCAGAGAGCCTGCGGGGCTTGGAGGCCTGCTCCATGAATCTCGACACCCAGGAGACTCAGTGTCAGAGTGTGAGGGTCTCCAGGGCCTCCGGTCGACGGCAGGTGGGGCGGCAGGTGAGGCCAGGCCTGACCCAGACCTGCTGGTCCTGCCCCAAGCCTTTGCCAGGCAGGAGCAGCTGTCTCCTGGCTGCTCCTGGCTGCCCTCCCTTCCTGGATCCACCCGATCCACCCAAGGCCTGAGGACAGGGGACACTTCTCCTGGGTTCCAGCTATGCGAGGTGCAGCTGGCCTGGCCAGGGATGGGTAGCTAGAGACCCCAGGCCCACCTGGCTCACACCTGTGCATGCCCAGCTCCAGGTGCATTTTGATTGCTTCGAAGTGAGTGTGGCCCAGAGCCTCTACGTCACCCTGAAGACCGTCCCCCACTTCTGTGGGGTCCAGCTGGACAAGCAGTACCATGTGAAAGGTGGGAGCTCATGGGCCGGCCCCGGGCACAGCTGCCACTAGGGACAACTTGGGGTGGGACCCCTGAGGTAGGAGGCAGAGCCCCATGCTGGGCAGCTCGCAGCAAGCGCCTTTCGCTTCACTTGGGGGCACAGCCTCCCTGGGAGAGGAGAGACTTCTGTAAAGCACAAGGGCAGAGGCTCGACTAGGGTACAGCTGCTGGGGACAGAGTGGCTGGGTCCCCCATTGCTGTGCCATTTGCAGACTGCAGAGACGAGGACGTGGGGAGGAACGTGCCTGTCTGCTTTGGTGAGGCCCCGTCCTCAGGTGGGACTGCAGCCCCGCAGCCCCTGGGGAGACCCCCACACACCCTCCCATGGGGGTCTTCTTCCCACCCCACTTGGGAAGTCATGATGGGTCCTCAGGTGGGCGACTCCCAAATGCCTGGGTCTAGCAAGGGGTCACCATTTGGAGGCTCTCAGGACGGGTGGAGACCTTTGTCTGATGACCACTAGTCCCAGCGTGGCCCCCAATTGCCGCCCTTTTATAGCCGAGAAGTTCTCCTACTGGGTGGACCGCAGCCGCAAGGTCATTCTGGTCCAGGTGCCCGAGGCCCCCGGGGCCCCCGACTACTACGTCCGGCTCTGCCTCAAGTGGTTCACCTGCGAGGATGTGGGTGCCCCGGTGCGGGTGAGCCCAGGCCCAAGCCCTGGACACCGCCCCCTGGCCCAGACCACACTCCCCTGCCCACGTCCCGCCCAACGGCCCAGCCCCCCAGACCACGCCCCTCCCCCTCCCCCCACCTCAGGCTTTCCCAGCCTGGCCCAGTCCCACCCACTGGGCCCCCAGCCCCTAAGCCCTCAACTCCACGCAGGTGACAGTGAACAGGATGTCCCGCACCGTGTCTCTGCCCTACAGTCAAGAGCTGCCCTGCCTGTGCCTTGAGGTCAGTGAGAGTGTGGCCTTCACCGCCGGGAGGGGACAGAGGGGGGGCAGGGCCTGCGCTGACCCCAGCCCCTCCCGCAGGGCTGGTCTGCGACCCCTGACGCCGTGCGGATGCAGGCCTGTCCCTTCGAAGATGGCAAGTGCCCTATGGTGTGGAGTAGGGGTGGGGGGAGAGGAGGTCAGCCGTGCCCGGCAGGGTGGGGGCCGGCCGGCTTCAGCCGGAGGGGGACGCAGTGGGGAGGCAGCGTGCGGACAGGCCCCGTGCCCCCATGAGCCTGCCGTGGACGGCATGTAGCCAAAGGTGAGTCCCAGGCAAGCCCCTTCGTGTGGCAGTCTGTGAGTAGACACGTGGGTGCGCAAGCGCGTGTGCGCCCGGGGCGGATGCACGCGCCCAGTGCACGCGGATGCACGCGCGCCGGCCTGGCTCGCGTGCAAAAGCAAGTGTTCGGAGAGCGGCTGTCCGAGGGGCGGAGGAGGGTTGCCCGCTCTCGGCTCTGCTCCGGGACGCACACACGCGTGGGCGGGGGCTCCGCTGACTTGAGCCCCTGGGCGAGGGTCCCTGCAGAGACAGAGGCCCTGTGGGACGCCATCCGCTACCAGCCGGGGGACCAGGCCCTGAGCTGGGAGCCTGCCTGTCCCGTGAGTGGTCACGTGAGCCTGTGCTGGCGCCCGGGGCCAGGGGCCCTCTGCCACAGCCTGGAGCGCTCCGGCCGGCCGGCACACGGCAGGGTGAGTACCCCCAGGCGGGGTCGGGGCTGGGCGTGGATGGCGGGGCCTGACTTGAGCCCCCGCAGGTGCAGTACCCGCTGGTGGACACACAGCCCCAGCTCTGCCTGAAGGTGAGTGGGCCAGGCCGCAGCCTGCCCTGTGCGCGACCAGCACGTAATGCGGGGTGGCGAGGAGGAGGTGGAGGGGTCCGGGGCTCGGGGGCAGGGGCATGCAGCCACACACACTCCCAGACCCTGCCCAGCCCTGGGGTGCCGCCTCCCAGGAACCCCTCCGACCCCCATCCTGGTCTGAGGGTGGAGCTAAGGGAACCCGGGGGAAGGAGGCCAGCCTGTCCCAGCCCCCAGCCAGCCCCGCACACTGCCACGGCCTTAGGCCTCAAGACTTCTCTGCAGTTCTCCACCAGCCGGGGCTTCTGGGTGAGGTGCCCTTTCCACCAGCGAGGCTTCCAAGGTGAGCTGTCCACAGGGCGGCAGGGCGGGGAGGCGGGCCTGGGGCCTTTGCCCTGCGGATGCAGGAAATACCGCCCTTTGCTTTGCTCCCGGGATGCGTCTGGGTCAGGCAGCTGGGATGACAGGGTGCTGGGTCAGTGGCAGGGAGGAGGGCAAGTGGGGGGGGGCGGTGCTGGGCCTCAGCCCTCTACCCCACAGCCTGGAAGATGACCGTCCAGCCAGCAGCTTCTCAGGGCCACCTCCGGGTCACCTTCTTCTCGCCCAGCGCTGCCCATTTCCAGGTGCACCTGTGTCGCCAGAGGAAGTCACGGCCCCCCGCCTGCCGCCCGGCTCTCCTGGCCACGGCCCGCCCCTTGGCCTCAGTGAGCCCGGTGGGAGGGGGGCTGCCCCCTTTCCTGTCCACAAGGCCCTGAGTCAGCCCCTGGAGGCCACTCCGCTGTGTGAGCCAGTCCCCCCCCACCCCGCTGCCTATGACCGACCCCTCTCCCACCCAGGGGGACCTCACGGCTGACCCTGTGGTCGCCTTTGTGAACATTCCCAGGGACGAGGCATGTGTGCCCGGCACCTGCATCCAGGTGGGTGGTGCTGCCCCACCCAGCCCCCACCCCCCTACTCCAGTCCCAGACCTGCTTCCCTGTCATCAACCAACAAAGCTCCTCGGGGGGCCTGTCAGCCCAGCAGCCTCCCCAGGCCGTCGCTCTGGGGGATGCAGTCAGGGTGCGGGGGAGGCCGCAGGCTGGGCTGACCGAGCTGCCCCGCGCCCACAGGGCTGGAGGACCGATGTGCTCTTCTCCGCCCCCCAGCAGCTCTGTGACCTTCAGTGCAGTGAGTGCCCCCGCTGGGTCTCGGGCCCCAGGGCTGCGGGAGGCCGAGGGCTGGACTCCAACCTCAGCTCCGAGCCTGATCCCTGTCTCCCACGCTTAGGGTGGGGGTGTGAGCCCTGCACAGGAGACTGGGCATTGGTGGGGGACAGAGGGGCCACCTGCCTGGAAGTCTGGCCAGGCTCTGAGCCAAGGCGAAGGCAGATCGGCCTGGCCCCACCCCTGACTTGGGAGGTCAAGGGCCCTGGAGGTCCACTGCAAGCGCCCATCCCCCATGTCACTGCACCACTGGTGGGGGAGGAACTTCCTGAGCGTCCACCACGCCTGACCAGGGCTCTGGTTCCAACTGTCCAGGAGCTCGGGATGTCCCTCAGCCCCGCTTCACCCAGCCAAGTCACTTAGGCCCAGACTCCTGGGACCTCGGGCTTAGCAGGAGACAAAGCTAAGCATGGGGGTTCTGTGTGTGGCCCAGGAGGGTGGCCTCTGCCTGGGGGTCCTGAGAGGGGCGACGGGATGTAAGTGGGGAGCAGGCATGGGCACGAGCCCTCTGGCTGCTGAGCGGAGAGTAGACTGCAGGAGCCGTGGGGCCCGCAGGGGGATGGGCGGGGGCGGGGGCGGGGCCAGCGGCGGGCCCAGGTCTCCAGGCTCCAGGGCAGCCCCAGTCCTGCCCCCTGCCCCACTGGAAACGCCCTAGAGCCTGGGGAGCGTCTCTTAGACCTGTGTCCTCTACCTCCTCCAACCCCAGAGGAGCTTTTCAGCCAAGTCTGGGTCCCCTTCCCCAGCAAAGGTCCCCTCTAGCAGATCACAGCCCAAAGGGTGACGTCGCCCTGGGGGCCTGTGTCTGGACTGGGGCTCCACCCACTACCAGCCCGGTGACCTGGGAGCAGGTTTCAGCCACTGCCGGAGCCTCCGGTGCCGCGCTGGGTGGGTCCCAGCACCCCAGGGACAGGCCGGAGAGCAGAGGCGCTGGGCCCGGCTCAAGTGGGAGTGCATCCTGCTTTTGGGGTCCAGGTGGACTGCCCCTGAAGGCGGGACATTGGCCTGCTGCCATGCACTGGCTCTCCAGGGCTGGGCAGCCCTGCCCAGTGAGCCCTGAGCATTGGGGTCTGCAGCTCCCTCTCCTTCCTCCTGCTGCCGTCGGGGGGTGACTGGAGGAGGGTGAGCCCCCAGACAAGGTTGGCATTGGGTAGGCTGAACCAGCGCCCCCATTCCTCTCTTTCCAGCTGCCACCCAGGGGACAGCAGACTGAGGCCAGGAGCCCCATCAAGGACGAGCGAGTGCCCTGGCTGAATGCTGGGGTGCGGCGGAGACCAGCTCACTTCTGGGCCCCCAGGCCTCTGGCAGCAAAAGCCAGGCCTCCGAATTTGGAGGTGGCTCACCTGAACCCAGGCTGTGGGGCCAGCCTCCTTCCGGCTCCCCAGAGGCGCAGCTCCCTGGGGGCCCTCAGGCTGGGCCCGGGGCTTTGGGTCAGATGAAGGACTTTCAGCCCCTTCCTGAACCCCTTTGGTGAAGGCCTACAGAATGGCTGGCTGGGCTGCCCTCTCTCCCAGATGGCCTGGCCTCTGACCTGCCCTGTCTCAGCTTGGTGCGGCCTCCCTCTGGACCGCCTGTGGTTGTGGCCACCATCCCTGGCCCGAGGACAAGGGCCTGGCCGCTGCCTGATGGCTGCCAGAGCTTTCCCAGGGCTCTGGAGAGCAGAGTGGGACCCCACACGGTCTGCAGCTCAGCTGGCTCAGGACCACCTCCAGCTCCCGCCCAGAGCACTCCCATACTGACCGCGGTCCCCATGCTGGGTGGCCCCTACTGCCCAGGCTGGGCATCCACCTGACCCCCTGCACCAGCCTTTCCAGAGCTCAGGTCACCCACTCTCCGGCCCCCCAGCCCGGCCCGTCCAGGGAAGGCTGGCCACTTCCTGGGGCCTCAGGCGCCCCTGCCGGGATGTGCCGTTCTCCCAAGTATCACACTCTCCGAGGGCCACCCCAGAGGGACCCTTGGCCCTGCAGTGGGATTTCCACACCCCAGGTCGGGGGCCACCCGGAAGTTGGGCTGTCAGATGTGCCCCACAGACTGTCATGCTGGCTCCCAAGGACCACCAGGCCGCCTCTCCTGAGCTGCCATCATCGGAGGCTGGACATCCTCTGCCTGACCACCGTGCGCCCAGGGAGGGCGCCCCAGGCCTGGCCCCAGACGGTCGCTGTGCTGCCATCTGCAAACGCCCTTCTACCCCCAGGGCCTGGCTCCGCTCTCCCTCCTTCTCCTTCCCTTTATGGCAGCTGCTGTCCCCGGCAAGCCGGGGGGGGGGGGCAAGCCAGTGCACCCCACACTCAGTAAACACTTGTCCACCTAGCTCACCTCTTCCCTTGAGGACACAGATGGGGTCTGAGGGGCAAGGTAGCCCCTTGGCGCAAGTGGGCTGGCGGGGAAGATTACAGGGCCCAGGTGTACCTGTTCGTATGGGGCCTCCAGGTGGGAGGTGGGATTGCCTCCAGAGGCGAGGGTGGATCCAGACTGCAGATGGAGGCTGCTCACCCCCCACCACGTGCAAGCCCCCAGGCTGTCCCCGAGGGCACCCCATAGGGTGGAGATGCCAATACCCCGATGGCCTGCCCCCAGGCCATGTGTGGGAGGGAGGGTGGGAGGAAGAGGGGTGTTCAACCTGTCCACCCCTGCTGGTGCTCAGCCCCACGAAGGAGGGGGGCGGAGCAGGGGGCGCCCTTTCCTGAAGGCCCCCTCTAGTGTCCCCATAAAGTGGCCGGGTCAAGCCAGGAACTGACAGAGGGATGGGATGCTGGGGGAGTGGGGGTCAGGGAGGCCTCACCCTCGAGTCCCAGGCCCCCCACTCCTACCCTGGGTCAGGGTTTAGGGGCTGGCAGCCTGTGGCTCTGCGCTCACCACGTTTCCTCCTTGCCCGGGATTTGGGGGCATGGGGTCCTCTGGAGGCCCTTGTCTGCCCGTGGTGCTCCCTCCCCATCAAGGCCCAGGCGGGGTGAGGGACCAGAGTCCGGCTATGGCGGGCTGCCCCTGCCCGGAGTTCCTGCCCCCCTCACCTGGACCATCCAGGAGCGCTGTGGCCAGGCAGGGAAACCCTGGCTCTGACCCAGGGCTACCCCGGGGAACGCTGGCCTGCCTGGAGGTGGCGCAGGGAGGGGCTGCAGGAGCTGAGCGGGTGTAGGCTCCCTCAAGACTTGCTCCTGTCCCGGCCTTCCACAGATGGGGGAAACTGAGGCCCAAACAGAGGCCATGACTGTTCCTCTCAAGGAGGTTCAGGGCTACAGGGAATGGGGTGAGGCGGGGCATGCTTGGGTCCCAGCTTCCCAGCTGTCCACGTGTGTGCTGCCACCAAGTGGCAGTGGTGCTCAGTGATCCACCCTCCACACCAAGACCTTAGACCACACCCAGCGGCCCGTGGCCCAGCAGGCCTGCCTTGGCCAGTAACACCGACCCCTACCCTAGCCAGAAATCCCATCCCCACCTCAGGCCACTCCTGCCCAGGAGTAAAATGCTGATGAACTCAGGCCCCAGGATGGGGAGGACCAAAGGTAGGTGGCTAGGTCACCCATGCCAGGGCTCACAGTTGAACTGCAGGGAGCCTTTGGGACATCTGTGTGCCCCATTCATTCATTCACCCATTCTCAAGCAGGTGCTGAGTACCCACTGGGTGCCCCACTGTCCCAGCACCAGGAACTAAGATCATCGCCCTTGCAGCTGGGGACCAAGGAGTCTGCCCTGGACTGAGGGGCTGATTGGGTCAGGATTCTCAGCCCTACAGCCTGGCAAATGGGGACCGTTGGTCACCCTACCTGGAGTGATGTTTGCATGGGGGAGACAGACCACAAACAGGTTAACGACATAAATTATATGGGGTGCCCAGTGTCAGTGTGAGGCTGGGGAGAAGGCTGGGAAAGCAAACAAAGTATGAGAGGGGTGCCAGGCGGACTAGGATGGTCCTGGTGGCATGTGAGCCGAGCCTGCAGAGGTGAAGGGTCATGAGCTGCCGGGTTCTAGCAGGATCTGACCGGTGGGAGGTGTGGTGTGGCAGGCAGGTGGGGCCATGGGATGTCCTGACGTGGGTTCCATGGGTACGAGGGAAACAGACCAATATTTTGGCCTCAGTGACTGGAGGGCAGAGTTCCATGGGCTGAAGAGGGGACACGGCAGCTGGGGTTGGTGTTTGGACATGGAAGTGTGAGCTGCCTATTGGACATTGATTCATTCACCAGCGCTTATGCAGTGCTGCTGTGTGCCCACCCCCTCAGGGGCGCACACAGACACCGACCCCTGCCTGAAGCAGAGGATCAGCACGTAAATGTAAAACAAGGAGTAGATTATCTAGGACGTGAAAAGGGCACTCAGGAAGAAAAGGCAGAGCAGGATAAGGAAAGGAGCTGGTCCTGGGTCTCATGCAAGGACAAGAAGGAGATGAGGGAGTTAGTGGACACCCCTGGGGCCAACAATTAAAAACAGTCTCCAGGGACACCTGGGTGGCTCAGTCGTTAAGTGTTTGCCTTTGGCTCAGGTCATGATCCCAGGGTCCTGGGATCGAGCCCCGCATCGGGCTCCCTGCTCGGCGGGAAGCCTGCTTCTCCCTTTCCCACTCTGATTCTGTTCCCTCTCTCTCTCTGTATCTTTCTCTGTCAAATAAATAAAATCTTTAAAAAAAAATCAACAAAATTGATACACTTTAGCTAGATTGACTAAAAAAAGAGAGTAGACTCAAATTAATAGAATCACAAATGAAGTGAGGATATTACTATTAATTTTACAGAAATAAAAAGGATTAAAAAGAAATAAAAAGGATTATAAGAGCATACTATAAGCAATTGTACAGCAACAAATAGGAAAACCTCAATTCAATGGACAAATTCTCAGAAACACACAAACTACCAAAACTGAGTCAAGAAGAAATAGGAAATCTGAATAGACAAAAGAGATTGAATCAGTAATTGAAAACCTCACAACAAAGAAAAGCCCAGGATTAGAGGGCTTCGTTGGTGAATTCAATCAAACATTTTAAGAAGAATTAACTTCCCAAACTTTTTCAAAAAATAGAAGGGGAAACACTCCTAATTCATTACTGATTCTAAAGCCAGAAAGACACTATAAGAAAACCACAGTTCAATACCCTTATTATGAGTCTAGATGCCGAAATCCTCAACAAAATACTAGCAAACTGAATTGAGAAGCATATTGAAAGGATCACACACCACCACCAAGTGGGAATGCAAGTGTGATTCAACACGCAGAAATCAATGTTAATACACCACATTTATAGGATGAAGAAAAAAGAAACACATGACCATCTCAATTGATGCAGAAAAAGCATTTGACAAAATCCAACCCTCTTTTCATGATAAAAACACTCCATAAACTGGGAATAGACAGGTACTTCCTTGACATGATAAAGGTCATATATGACAAGCTCACAGCTAACATCACACTCATCGGTAAAGGATTGAAAACTTTACCCCAGGCTCAGGAGCAAGACAATGATGCCCGCTTTCAGCATTCACCATTGTACTGAAAGCACTAGCCAGAGCAATTAAACAGGAAATAAATATAAAAGCCATTGAAATTGGAGAAGAATTAAATTACCTCTATTTGCAGATGACATGATCTTCAATGTAGAAAACCCTAACGAATCCCATGAAAACACTTAGAGAGCTAACAGATGAATTCAGCCAAAGTTGCAGGACACGAAACCAACACACAGAAGTCAGTTGTACCTGTATGCACTAGCAATGAACAATCGAAAAGGGAAATGAAGTCAGCAATTCCATTTACAATAGCATCAGCATCAGTATTCTAAGAATACTTAGAAATAACGTCAGCCAAGGAGGTAGAAGACTTGTACGCTGAAAACTGCAAACACTGCTGGGAGAAATTAAAGAAGACATAAGTAAGTGGCATCTGTGTTCATGGACTGGAAGGCTTATAAGATGTCGGTACTAGCTACAGTGATCTATAGATTCGAAGCAATCTCTTCAATGATGTTTTTGAAGAAATAGAAAAACCTATTTTAAAATTCACATGGAGGGGCGCCCAACTGGCTTAGTCAGTAGAGCGTGCAATTCTTGATCTCAGGGTCGTGAGTTCAAGCCCCACACTGGGTGTAGAGATTACTTAAATAAATCTTCAAAATAATAATAATAATAATAATAATAATAATAATAATAAATTCATATGGAATTACAAGGGACCTGAATAGACAAATCATCCTGAAAAAGAACAAAGAGGACTCACACTTCCTGATTTCAAAACTTACTACAAACCTACAGTAATCGAGAGTGTGATCCTGGCAAGAGAAACAGACACATTGACCAACGGGATAGAACGGAGGGTCCAGAAATAAACTCCGGTATATACGGTCAATTGATTTTCAACAAGGTGAAAAGACCATTTCAGTGGAAAGAACAGTCTTTTCAACAAACAGTGCTGGGGAAACTGGACGTCCACACACAGAAGAATGAAGTTTTGCCCCTACATGCGCGTCCGTCCACAGATGCGCGGATAAACAAAATGTTGTATATCTACACAATGGGATATTGTGCAGCATTAAAAGGAATGAAGTCCTGACACCCACTACAACATGGATGAACCTTGCAAATACAATGCTCAGTGAAGCCAGACACAAAAGGCCAGACCGCATGATTCCACCTGTATGAGCTGTTTGGAAGGGCAAGCTGATAGCGCCGGGAGCAGACCGGACGGCATATGGCCCGAGGGGGGAGGGGGGAGTCATCGTTTCATGGGTACAGAGTTTTTGTTTGGAATCATTAAAAAGTTCTGGAAATGGGCAGTGGTAATGGTGCACAACACTGTGGATGTACTTGATGCCACTGAATTGTACACTTAAAAACTGTTAAAGTGGAACATTTTCTTTTTTAAATTTTTTTATTGTTATGTTAATCCCCATACATTACATCATTAGTTTTAGATACAGTGTTCCATGATTCATTGTTTGTGCATAACACCCAGTGCTCCATGCAGAACGTGCCCTCCTCAATACCCATCACCAGGCTAACCCATCCTCCCAACCCCCTCCCCTCTAGAACCGTCAGTTTGTTTTTCAGAGTCCATTGTCTCTCATGGTTCTTCTCCCCCTCCGATTTCCCCCCCTTCATTCTTCCCCTCCTGCTACATTCTTCTTCTTCTTTTTTTCTTTCTTAACATATATTGCATTATTTGTTTCAGAGGTACAGATCTGAGATTCAACAGTCTTGCACAATTCACAGCGCTTACCAGAACACATACCCTCCCCAGTGTCCATCACCCAGTCACCCCATCCCTCCCACCCCACCCCCCACTCCAGCAACCCTCAGTTTGTTTCCTGAGATTAAGAATTCCTCATATCAGTGAGGTCATATGATACATGTCTTTCTCTGTTTGACTTATTTCGCTCAGCATAATACCCTCCAGTTCCATCCACGTCATTGCAAATGGCAAGATCTCATTCCTTTTGATGGCTGCATAATATTCCATTGTATATATATACCACCTCTTCTTTATCCATTCATCTGTCGATGGACATCTTGGCTCTTTCCACAGTTTGGCTATTGTGGACATTGCTGCTATAAACATCGGGGTGCACGTACCCTTTCGGGTCCCTACTTTTGTATCTTTGGGGTAAATACCCAGGAGTGCAATTGCTGGATCATATGGTAGCTCTATTTTCAACTTTTTGAGGAACCTCCATACTGTTTTCCAGAGTGGCTGCACAGCTTGCATTCCCACCAACAGTGTAGGAGGGTTAAAGTGGGACATTTTCTTATGTACATATTTTACCACAATAAAATTTTTTCTTCAAAGACTTTATTTTTTTAAGTAATCTCTACACCCAATGTGGGCCTCCAGCTTACAACCCGGAGATCCAGTCGTGCACTCTACCAACTGAGCCAGCAATAAAACATTTTTAAAAAGGACTTGACAGGGCGCCTGGGTGGCTCAGTCAGTTAAGCGTCTGCCTTCGGCTCAGGTCATGATCCCAGGGTCCTGGGATCCAGTCCGGCACTGGGCTCCCTGCTCAGCGGGAGTCTGCTTCTCCCTCCGCCTGCCTCTTCCCCTGCTTGTGTGTGTGCAATCTCTCCTCCCCTGTCAAATAAATAAGTAAAATCTTTTAAAAATCAGTAAAGAAAAATAAAAGGACTCGACAGCGCCTGTGTGATTCAGTTTATTGTGCATTTACCTGGTGATGGGTGGTCATTGTGGTGATTACTTCCTCTCATTCGAAGGAAAATCTAAAAATTATATTTCGGCAACAGCTAGTTATAACTTGGAGCCAGGCGTTAAGTTAAAATCCCAAGACAGGGAAGAGGGTCTATCTTCCCTGTTGTGTACATTTCAGAGATAGCTCTGAGACTATTAAGAAAAACACTGTGGGATTGTAAAACTGGCCAGAGGCTTGTTTAGCTTTTCAAAAAGTTTGCTTCCATCTCAAAAGGAACAGAAAGAATTTACTGGTTTCCTAAAGGAAATGCCCTAAGAGAAGGGAGAGTGGGGATTCTTTTTCCATTTTGACACCAAGGAAAAGTCAAGCTTAGATTTGTATTTATGCTTACAACGCGTAGGGGAAGAGCGTTAGGGGAGAGGGAAGAGTCCATGCAAAGGCCCCGGGGTGGGCACGGAAGGCGTCCCATGAACGGAGGTGGAGGGCGCAGGGACGGGGTGGTGGGAGGGGCAAAGCAGCCCTCCCATTGGGAAGGAGTGGGCTTTCATCCCCAGTGAAGGGAGTGGGGGGTCGAGGAACCCGTGCTGCGTTGAGTATTGAGCAGGGGTGCGGTGGACGTACAAGCAGGGAAAGATGAGCAGATCTGAGCCTCTGCAATAGCCCCAGCGAGAGGCCAGGTGGTCGCCAAGGAGGTGGGGAGGTGCCAGCAGTTTCGAGGAGGGACTTTGCGCGGGGGGGCGGGGCCTGTATCCGGAGCTGTGGGCCTTGCTCAGAGCCCGGGGCGGGGCAGGGGGCGGGGCGTGTGCTCAGAGCCTGGGGGCGGGAAGGGGGTGGGGCGTGGGCTCGGGGCGGGGGGGGGGGCGGGGGCGGGGCGTGGCCGGAGCCTGGAGCAGGGCGGGGGCGGGGCCTTGTTTGGAGCCCGGAGGCGGGGCAGAGCCAGGTGACCTCGTGGTCGTTCCCCCGACTCCCCTATCCCTCCACGTGATTTCGAGGTCTGGTTCCAGCCCGGTCTCGCGGGCAGGCTGGGAGGGCGCAGTGTCCCCGGGAGAGGCAGAGGGCGCGGGCGGGGTGGGGAGAGGGAGCAGCTGCGGGGGCGGGCCGGTGACCTCTGCAGCGCCCCCGCGGCTAGGAGGGGGAACTGTCCCGGGGGAGCAGGATGGGGCTCGGCTTACAGCCCTGGAGGGCGAGAGTAAGGGGTCGCATCTGTCGTGAGGAGGGGGCTGCCCTGTGAGACCTCCCGAGTCCTGCTGGGCGGACTTAGGGGACCAGGGAGGGCGCTCCAGGTCTCTCCCTCACCCCCGACCTCTGCTCTTTGGCCTTTATTGGGGGAAATGACTTTCAGGACACCTCGCTTTTCTCGGGCCCCCAGATTCCCTTGCAAATGGCTTGCTCTCTGCTGACCCGTCCCAGACCCGCCTTCACCCAGGAGGGACTCCCGGGTGGGCGCGCCCACCCGGACCCACTGCGGGGTCCCCGAGAGAGGTGAGCCCCGTCACCCGCTGTGGGAGAACTCGCTCCGAAGAGAAAGCCCGGCGCACGCAAAACTGCCCGAAACGTATCTTTTAAACATCTTTTGTTCATCTAATTTTTATTTATCATGTAGTAAAATTGCCTTTTTAATTTTCGTGTGCAGTGTTATGAATTTTAACACATTCGGAGAGTCATCCCTCGACAAGATACAGAGCAGTTCCGTCACCCCCCAAACTCCCTCCTGTTCTGGCTTTCTGGGCACACTGCGCCCCAGCATCGCGCCTGGCAGCGCAGCTCCGATCTCCATGCTGGTCCGTTCGTCTTTGGGGATGCCGCATCCACGCCATGCGGGACCCTGGCCCCTCCCTCGCAGCGTCTCGCCTCGGGGACTCATCGGGTGGGTGCGCGGATCCAGAGCCCGCCTGAGCGGTGTCCCGCGGTGTAGACGGAGGGCCGCGGTCTGCTTCTCCGCTCGCCCTCGGAAAAGCATTTGGGCTGTTCCCACCTGTTACGGATAAAGCCTCCACCACATCCACGCGCACGTTTTTGTGTGAACGTGCATCTTCATTTCTCTGGGATTGCTGCATTCTTGCTAAGTGTACAGAGACCACTTTCCAGGGCGGCTGTCCGGCTCTGGGCTTTCCCAGCATCCGCTCGTTCAGTCCAGCCGCTCTCGGGATTCGCACCCGCGACCCCCCGGATTCTCACCCGCGACTCCCCGGGATTCGCACCCGCGACCCTCCGGGATTCTCATCGGCGACCCCTGGGATTCGCACCCGCGACCCTCCAGGATTCGCACCCGCGACCCTCCGGCTTCTCCTCTCAGGCTTTCGGATGAGCTGTGGGGGCGCCCGGCTGGATCCCGGCTCTAGTTTGCATTTCCCTGGAGTCTGATGATGCTGAGCGTCTTTTCCTGGGCTTATTTGCCGTCCCCACACCTTCTTTGGTTCAGGAGCTTTTCCTGTCTGTAAATTGTGTTCTCTTCGTGTTGAGTTTTGAGAACTCATACTCTGCATCCAAGTCCCCTTCAGATATGTGAGTCCACAGTACCTGGTTTCTTGTCTTTCTCTTGACAGTATCTTTGGGGAAACAAAAGTTTTTAATTTTGATGATGCCTAATTTATTTATTTTTTCCTTTTATGGATCGTGATGCCATTTCTACAAACTCTAAGCCCAGGTCATGAAGATTTCCTCCTATTTGTTCCTTTATAAGTTGTTTAGTCTATGTTTGGCATTTAGACCCAGGATTCACTGAGTTTACCTTTGTGTAAGGTGTGAAATGTAAAGGTTCACCTCTTTGCATGTGGGTGGCCACTAGTTCAGATCCATTTGCTGAAATGACGATTTGTTCTCCACTGAACTGTGTTGACACAGACGCCAGAGATTTCTGTGGGTCTGTCCTGGACTATCCATCTGGATGCAGCTACCACCAATACCACAGTCCTGATTACTGTAGCTGTGTTAAAATCAAGTCGTTTCCAGCAATTTGGTTCTTCTCTGTCAAATTCTTTTAGTTATTCTGGTTCCAATGCCCTTACATATAAATTTTAGAATTTGCTTGTCTATGTCTATAAAACAAAAATCTTGCTGGAACTTTGCCTGGTGATGTGTTAAATCTATAGATCACTTTGAGGAGAATGGACATCTTTATTAGGCTGAGCCTTCAAATTCATGAACATGGTAAGTCTTTCTATTTATTTAGATCTTATCTGGTTTCTTTCAACAGCATTTTGTAGTTTTTAGCACTGAGAACCTTTACAAATTTTGCTAGATTTACACCTAGACATTTTAGGGAGTTATTATAAATAGTAACATTCTTAAAATTTTGGCCTCCAATTATTCATTGCTTGTATATGGGAATACAATTGGTTTTTATGTGTTGAGCTCGTATCCTGCAACCTTGCTAAATTCACTTATTGGTTCTAAGAGTTTGGTTCCTTTTTTTTTTTTTTTAATAGATTCCCTGGAATTTTCTACATAGGTACCCATTTGTCTGCAAATAAGGACAGTTTAATTCTTCCTTTCCAATCAATATGCCTTTTATTTCCTTTTCTTGCCCTATTGCACTGGATGGAATTCTAGCACCGTGTTGAGTAAGAGTGGTGAGAGAGGACGACTCTTGCCTTGATCCCAATCCCAGGGGGAAGCATTCAGTCTGTCACATGAAGTGTGATGTGAGCTGTAGGATTTTTGTCAATGCCCTTTATCGGGTTAAGGAAGTTTGCTGGATATAGACATCTGAACTGATGGTTCTTTTCTTTCAGCATTGAAAAGATGTATTACTAATGAGAAGGCCAGTCATTCAAATCATTGTTCTGTAGGTAACTCATAATTTTTCTCTGGCTGCTTTAAGCCTTTTCCCTTGTTTTTAGTTTTCAGCAATTTGATTATGAAGTGTCTTAGTGTGGATTTCTTTCAGTTTTTCCAGGATGGGATTTGCTATGCTTTTTGAATTGTAAGATTATGTCTTTCACCAAACTTGTGAAGTTTTCAGACATAATGTCTTTAAATATTTTTAAGCTCCATAGTCTTTCTCCTCTTTCTGGGACTCCAATGACACAAACATAGCCCTCTTCTTGTTGTCCTGTGGGTCCCTGAGACTCTGTTCATTTTTTTTTTACATCTTTTTTCTCTCTGTCGCTCAGATGAATTTCTGTTGCTATGTCTTCAAGTTCACTGACTTTCTCCTGTCATCTCCATTCTGGTATTGAATCCATCCTGTGAGTGAAGGTTTTTTCCCTCTCTTATTCTATTTTTGAATTCCAAAATTTCCATTTGCTTTTTCTTTATGTCTTTCTCTTTGCTGAGTCATTCTATTTTAATATTTGTGTCAAGACTGTTTGCAGTTTCTGGTTAAAGCATTTGTATAATAGCTGCTTCAAAGTCCCTGTCAGGTAATTCAAACATTGGGGTTATCACATCGTTGGTATCTATTCGCATTTCCCGTGTGAGCTGAGATTTTCGTGGTTTTCATTTGCCTGGTGATTTTAGTTTCTATCCTGGACATTTTGAGTGTTGTGTCATGAGACTCTGGGTCTTCCCCCTGCCCTGTGGAGAATGTTGACAGTCTCGCTCTAGTCTCCTGCGGGCTGTGGTTCCAATGTCAGTTCAATACTCAAAGTCTTTGCGGTTTTAATCAGGATCATCCTGCATGTGCACCACTTAGTGGCCACTCTGAGACTTGAGTGGTGGTCTACCTATTAGATCAATTCTCCAACTATTTGATATGCCAGTTAGGATGACATCCACACACATGTGGATTAGAGGTGAGCCCAGGAGTCCGAAACTTAATCTCCTGGGCTCATTTCCCTAAGTTTCTTTATCTCCATTATTTTCCTGGTACTTTCCAGTTACCTAAGGTTCCCTTTTCCTCCAACCAGAAACTGTCCACTTCTGTATTTGTGACACATTTGGGGCCAAATGGCAAGCGGACATACAGGAAAAAAGGCTGCTAATGAGAGAGTTCACCAAGGTTCCAGGATCCAAGATCAATATACAAAAATCCACTGCGTTTCTTTGTGTTAACAATGAGCAATCCAACAATAAAATTGAGAAAACAATTCCATTCACAACAGCATTGAAAAGAGTGAAATACCTCAGAGTAAGTTTAACAAAAGGAATGTAAGACTCCTACACTTAAAACTACACAGCATGTCTTAATAAATGGAGAGACATCTAATGTTTATGGACTGGAAAACTCAATATTGTTAATATGGCAATACTCCCAAAACTTGTTTGAATGCAATCCCTATCAAAGTGAGAGTGTTTGGGGTTCTTTTGGCAGAAATTAGCAATCTGATCATAAAATTTGTATGGACATACAGAGGACAGAGGATAGCCAAACAATTTTGAAAAGGAACAAATTTGGAGAATTTACAGTTGCCAATTTGAAAACTTACCATAGAGCTACAGCAATAAAGATGGTGTGTTCTGGCATAAGGACTGACATATAGATCAATGGAACAGAATTGAAAGTTTGGAAATAGGGGCGCCTGGGTGGCTCAGTCGTTAAGCGTCTGCCTTCGGCTCAGGTCATGATCTCAGGGTCCTGGGATCGAGTTCCACGTCGGGCTCCCTGCTCAGTGAGGAGTCTTCTTGGGATTCTCTGCCTCTCCCTCTGTGCCCCCGCCCCCGCTTGCGAGTGCTCTCTAAAATAAATAGATACATAAAATCTTTTAAAAAAAGACATAGACTTAAAATTGTTATGTGTATTTTACCACAATTAAAAACAAACATAAATTTAAAAATAGCAATAGTAAGACAAACAACCAAGTAAAAAATAGTCAAAAAAAGTTATTAGACATTTAACCAAGGAAGGAGGGGGCAAGTTGGGTATCTTCTTTGGTAAAATGTCTAATCCAATTTGGAAAGATGCACAGCATCATTAGTTATTAGGAAAATCCAAATTGAAAGTAAATCCAACAGCACCTCACACCCTGGCTTTAATCAAAAGGAAAGACTATAACAAGTGTTGACAAGGGTGTGGAAATACTGCAACCCTCATACAGTGCTGGTGGGAAAGTAAAACGGAGAGCCAGTTTCTTCAAAAGTCACACATACATTTGCCATATGCCCAGGAATTCCACTCATAGGTATTTACCCACGAAAAATGACAACATATGTGCACACACAACTTGTACATGAAAGGTTCCTAGCGGCTTTATTTGTAACAGTCAAAATGTGACAACCCAAATCCCCATCAACTGGTGAACAGATGAACAAAATGCGGTGCATCCATACAGCGAGTATTATGCGGGAACCAACATGCGTGAACTTCAAAATGCGTGAGCTCAGCGAGAGCAGCCCGCCCGCGGACTGCGCTTGCGGGATTGCACGCACCTGGGAGGCCCGCGCACGCAGCTGGACGGCGCGGGAGCGCAGGTGCCGGGCGGGAGGGGAGGGGGGTGGTGCCGCCGGGACCGCCACGCTCTCCACCTGCGCTGTGCGGCTGCACACCTGGCTGAGTCGACTGAAATCATTGAATGGTGGGCGGATCCCTGAAATTGTCAGAGGCGGGTGGGTTTTATGGCATGTAAATTACACCTCCATAAAGCTGTTTTAAAAATACTTCTCGGGGTTTTTTTTTTAGATTTCCATTTAATTCTCTGAGAAATGTTTAAAGTGGCTCAGAGCATTTGTATAAGAATTTTGTTTCTCATTAAAAATATAGTCAGCTGACAGCAGGAGGCTACCTGGACCCAACCCCAGGGTCCCCTGCTGGGGGTGTGCCCCCCACCATCCTTCCCACTTCCTGGAGCCACCACACCCCGCACACCCCGCACACACCCCACACCCCCCCCCCACACACACACATACACACACCACACAGATACACACACACACACACACACACATGCACACCGCACCGTGTGTCTACCTTCTTGTGCACTGGAGAGAGGCCCTTGCGAGGGGGACTCCATGTGTGGGGACCTCGCAGACCTTGGCCAGCTGGGGAGGGCCACAGGGGGAAGGGGTGGGGGATGGGGTTAGGGGCTTGACCTCTTGGTAGCGAGCAGGAGGAGACCCCAGGCCCAGGAGGTGCTGTTCCTCAGATGCACGGAGACCCGGAGAGTTGCTCCCTGCCGGCTTCCTCCGTGTGGGACCAGAGGGGGCTGGGGTGGTCTGAGGAGATCGGGGGGCCAGGTCCCCCGTGTGGTGGCCAGTGGGCAGGGCCTGTGTGTTGTCACTTGGGCTCAGGTGGGAGAGGAGCCTGGGGTGGCTGACCGGGTCCTGCCCGCAGCTGCACACTGGGATGGCGGGCGTGAGGGGAGCAGAAACAGGGGGCCCAAGGAGAGTGGGGAGCAGGACCTGTGACCCCCGGCAGGCATCCAGGCACAGCATCCACGACGGGAGGCCAGGGGGCACCACGGGTGGAGGTGGACTTGGCCCCGAGCACTGGGCTGCAGTGCCCCCAATGTGTCCTGGGATCTGCCGGCCTCCAGGCCGGGGCTCCTCCTGCCCCACGGTCTCCAGAGATGAGGCCACTGAGGCAGGCCGGGGAGAAAGGTGACAGCCACCGTGGCCCACGTGGCAATGTGCCCCTACTGTGTGTCAGCCCCGGCTCAGCCCCTACCTCCCCGAAGCCCAGCGGACCCCACTGGCCCTGGGGATCACCCATCTTCAGCTCCGCTCTGCCCAGGAGGGAGTCAGGCGAGGGAAGCCCCCCCACCCAGAACCAGGCTTTCTGTGGGTCGCCTGGCCAGGGAGGCCCTCACGGGAGCTGGGTCCGTGGTCCTGGAGACGGGGCCCCAGCTGGTCCTTCCTTGCGGCCTAGCCTGCTCCCCCACCCCAGCCCGGCACCAGGGCGGTGGCTGGACCCCGGTGTCCCTCGTCCCCCAGCTGCTGGTGCCAGAGCCCCAGCCGGCCAGCTCAGGGTGCCCACAGCTAATCCATCCATCAGCTTTTGATAGCGCGGGCAGCCGCCAGGCATGGGGGTCAGGAGCGGGGCAGACAGAGTGGCCAGGCCCTGGTGACCACGTGAGGTGAGAACAGGGACAGAATGTCCCAGAGACGGGGCCAGGGTATGGGGGTGGGGAGGTCAGTGGACCATAGCTCTGAGTCCTCAGTTGCCCCCAGGCCTCCAGCACCCCACTCAGCACAGGGCAAGAGGCCCCGTCGGGCCAGGGAAGGTCAGCACGGGCCAGGCCTGCTCTCGTGCACTAATCTGAGCCAGAGCAGGCTTTTGTGGGGTGGAGGGGGGGTTGTCATTGTACTTGCCCTGGGGCTTCCTGGGTGTGTGGGTGGGGTCCTCGCGGCTTTGGGTCCGACTGACCTTCTACCTCCCAAAGCACCTGGAACCCAGCCCGCCTTGGACTTGGAGGACTCCTCCTTGCCTGAACGCTGAAGACCTGCAGGCCGACTCTGGCCGCAGGTTGCCTGCGTCTGGACCCTCCATGTCACTCTCTTATCTGCGTCCACCCTCCCTCCCCTGAGATCTGGTCTGGTGGCCTGTATGCCCCACCCCCAGAGCCCCCATCCTCACCTCCTCATTCCGCAGGTCCCCTTGGCCCCTGGACCCCACCTCCTCCTGCCTCAGATCTTAGCCCTCTGGGAACCCCCACTTCCTATGACCCAGATGCCCTCGGTGGCTCCCTGACTGTGGGCTCCGTTAGGCCCAGTTGTACCAGTGGCCCAAGGACATTCTTGAACACCCTCTGGGGCTTCAGGCGGTCCCTACACACAGGCTGACAAGCCTGTGCGCCCGAGCCCTGGTTCATAGGTGACGGCCACCACATGCTGAGCGGCCCCGGGCAGCAGGGCCTGGTGGGCAGAACCTTGCTCTGCAGCCCGGTACAAACACTCCTCTGTCTGCTCCCCACCCCCACAGGCCCTGAGCCACAGGGAGCCATAGCGGGGAGGGCGCCTTGGGGAGCAGGTGGGCCGGGCTCCGCCCAGACCAGGTCCCGCACAGAAGCACGCACACACGTACATGTGCGTGGATCTGCTTGCACGGACACCCAGACCCCCTCCGCCCACCCGCGCACACCACCCATGCCGGCAAGCACACTCACCGCACACACAAGTAGGCGTGATGCACACTCATGGGCATACACAGACCATTTCTGCGGCCCGATGGGTCCTCCCGGCCCTTTCTGGACCCCGGGACCCCGCAGCACCGCTGCCCTGCTCCAGAGTGAGCCCAGGCCCTGGGCCAGCTGAGGGGCCTCGCCTGGTCCCCGGCTGTCCACCGTTCCGGCTTGTTGAGGAGGGTGCGGTGGGCTGTGGCACCCGGAGCAATGGGCGCCCGTCCTCTGTCCCAACCCCTGCCTCTTCGCGGGAGGAGGGAGGCCGGGGCTGCCCAGGCTCTGGTCAGGGCCTCAGCTTACCCTGCGTGTAGCAGGTTGTTGGCGGGGAATTCAGGCCACGGAGCAAACCTGGGGAAGAGCCCCGGAGACCCTGCAGCCCCTCCCACACCTGCCCTCTTGTTCCTCTGTTGAGTAAGATGGGCCTGGGCTACTCTCTCTGCCTTGGGGCCTTTGCACCTGCTGTTCCCTCTGCCGAGCCCCCTCTCCCTGACTTCTGCAGAAAAGCTGACGGTGAGCCCTCAAAACCTCACTGCCCTGTGTCCCGGTCACACCCTAAAACTATCATGCCAGTTTGTCTGGGTCACTGTCCCTTTGGCAGGGGTGAGCCCCCAAGAATCTGGAAGGTCTGGTTCTCTCTGGAGTGAAAAGGGCCCTTTGAGCTCACACGGGAGAGACTTGGTGAGCAGAAACCAGATGATGGGGAGGCGCAGGAGTCCCAGGTTGGGTCGCCTCTGGAGTGTTCCATGGAGTGAGGGTGTGGACCCCCTCCACGTGTGCTCCCTAGCATGTGGGAGCTGCAGGGCAGGCCGCGCCATGGCCTGAATCGCCGGGCTCCTGGCCCCTGCATGCGCCTCACCCCCAGCGCCCCCAGATGGTGAAGTGGACGGTCCCAAAGCATCCTCATGCGTCCAGGACCACACCACCTGGGGCAGCACCCAGTGTTCAGCATCTCCTGCCTGGCCTGTCCCAGTAGGTGGAGTCTCCCAGCCCTTGCTGGTCTCTGGGTCCCAGGACCAAGGGCATCTGCAATACGGGGAGGTCCCACCGCCTGCCAGGGCAGCACCTTCTTACCCTCAGGGGCCAGCCCTGGCGGAGGCCTCACGGGCCACAAGGGAGAGGGGAGATAGCCGCTGGGCTGGGCCCGGCCTTGGGCGCCAGCACCTCTCCTCTCCCACCCTCCTGCCTGCTGCCGAGGTGGCCAGTGGGGTGGGGGTCACCGAGCACAATGCTTTTGGGTGAGGAGCCCAAGGAGCACAGCTCAGGGGCAGCACAGGTGGGGCGGGACAGGGCAGCCTGAGGGGCCTCCCCGGCAGGTGGGCAGGACCAATGACATAGAGTCGGGGGGGGGGGGCTCCCTGCCTGTCCTGGGGCCTGAGCCTCAGATCAGGACAGGCAGCCTCCTGGAAGGACAGGTGCGAGGGGCCAGAGGCCAGATCAGAGGGAGCTCCCCTTGCTGTCCCGCCCCAGGTCACCCTCCTCCTCCTCCCGGGGTGAGGTGGGCCCACTTGGAGGCTCTGACCTTTGGTGGGCACCTGCCCCAGCTTCCTCCGCCTGGCTCATTCAATGTTGGGTACGGGAGACCCACCCCCTAAGGAGGCCCCTATTCATTGATCCAGGAGTGGACCTCCCATCCCACCCCGCTACCTGGCCAATATGTGGGGCCCGGCCTCCAGGGAAGAGTTTTCCTGCCGGGACCAGGCCCAGAGGAGAGCGGTGACTGGTGCTGGAGGGGCAGGCCCTGCCCCCACCCTGCTCGGCCGGCCTGACTGCCAGGAACTCCGGGGGTCAGTTGTGTAATCAAAGCTCGGGGTTTTGCCAAGCCTGCCTGGACAGCCGCTGGCCTGGAAGTCATGTGCTGGAGGCTCAGGCACCCCCCGCCCCCTAATCGGAGGCCTCTGGAGAGGGCAAGGGCCCACTGGGAAACCCCAGGGCTAGCAATTCCACTTGGGTCCCGCACCCCTCGGCCACAGCCAGGGGGCAGATGATTGGGGGCCCAGCGAGCTCCTGGCCATCCCTCAGCTCCATGGACAAGTGCCAGGCCTGGCTCACACCCTCCTTACAACTTGCTCGCAACTTCCGGCCCGGCCGTGCCCATCACTACCCATACAGTGCCCCTCCAGAGGCCTTCTCCAGAGGACCCCACGGTGCCTCCAGTGGGGGGGGGGGTGCAGCCCTGTCCTGCTCCTCTTGGGGCCCCGTGCGGTGTGGAGGTCCCCAAGCCCCTCATCCAGGCCTCCACTGCCCGCCTCGGGAGCTGCCTCCATGGCCCGCATCACACTTCCTTCTTGCACAGACTTCACGAGCACGGGGGCTCCCTGGCCAGCTGGGTTCTGCATGCCCGGGAGGGGCAGGTGGGGCTCCTGGGGTCCTGCCAGGGACCACTTCCCTTTTCCGTGAAGCTTTGGCACTGAAGCCATGCCAAGCTTTCGTTTCAGGGGACTGCACTGGAGAAAAGAAACTTGAGACTCCAACAGCCACAGAGTTGTTCTGGATCTGAGTCCGGCCTCGCTCTTCCCAGAAGCCAGGGGTCTCAGGCCAGTGGGCGAGGGGCCTGGACGCCGCACCCCCACCTCGTGGGCACAGCCAGCACCCGCCCGCGCCCCGAGGGCCTGGCCAGGAGCAAACCAATCGAAGCTCGGACTGCAGATGGGGCGCAGCGTAGTCCTCCAGGAGGGAAGGAGCCAGAGGGGCCAAGACAGGACCTGGATTCGGTTCAGGACTTTGGTTCTTTCCACGATGATTTCTGGATTCCATGCAACCCCAAGGGGCATCCCTGAAGGATGGACGCTGTGCAGAGCTCGACCAAGTGGCTCTAAAGGAGCCTTGATAGTTAATGGACCCAAGATATTGAAAGATGAGTGGGTTGGGCACCGGCCAGCAAAGGAGAATGGGAGCCACGGGGCTGGGCAGAACTGGCAGCCCAGTCTGAGTGGACAGGCCAGCATTTCAGGGGCCACTGTCCCCTCTGCTCCAGCCCCAAGCCGTCCACACGGCCACCATCCCAGCCTCAGGGGGGTGGAGCCCTGCCCATGGCAACAGACCCCCAAGAGGCCCCGGGTCAGAGGACACCCTTCTCCTGGCCCCCCAACCCCAGGCTCCTCGTAGCGCTGGTCTGATGAGCGGATGAGACCCTTCCCCAGCAGAGGGGGTCCGGCGGATACCAGGGACTGCAAAGTACTGTCCACTCAGGGGTGAGGGGCCCATGGCAGCTCCCTAGCCCCTCACCCTCTGTAGACCCCCAGCACCCAGGAGTGGGACTGTGGCAGATGGGGGGTGGGGAGTCTGAGACCGGCCCCCCCCGGGCTCCACGAGTCCCAGGCCCAAGTGAGCACCCTGCCCGGGGGTTGCATAGGCTCACTGGCCCCGGCCCCTGATGGGGGTGCTTAGCCCTGGAGGCTGCCCTCCAGGGTGGGAGGGGCTCAGGATTAGGGGAGGCTTGAGCGCCCCCAACCAAATCCCACCAGGAGCCAGGAGAAGGCCCTGTGTGGACTGCGGGGGCTGGGGTGAGGGCAGGCCCCAGGGTGCAGGTCGGCCCCTCGGATCCTGACCGGGCTCCAGCTTTGTGTCTCGGAGCCGGGGGTGGGAGCGCCCAGACGCAGAGTGGACAGCCTGGGGGTCAGGTGGCAGGGGTGGGGCAGGGCGGGGCCTCCCAGCTGCAGCTCTGGGCTCTGTCTGTGTCTCAGACCTGGGGCTCTGCCCATGGTGGATTCTCTGAATCTACTCTAGGGGTACCCCTGCAGCCAGGAAAGCTCCCCCACAGGTGCTGCATCCTCTGCCTCTTCTGTGGCCTGCACCCCGCACCCACCGCTGGGGTCCCGGATGCAGCCCCCGGTGCAGGCCCCCACGCCAACGGGAGTCTCCAGCCTGGCTCTCAGCCACTTGCTGACATGTGAGGGTACCACAGTGGGGGCCAGAGTCATACTCCAGCACCTACACGAGGTCCCGGACACTCAGGCCTCAGTCTCCCCAAGCACGACCTGGCTGAGAGCCCTTGCTTGGGATGCCCCAGGACTGGGCAGGCCGCAGTGTCCCATGGCCCTGGGTGCTCGGGGGCACCCAGGCTGGTGCAGTCAGCATGGAGACAGAGGGGCGCAGGGCTAGGCCGAGGGAGTGGGGGGTGGCCAAGCTGTCACCCTCTCTGCCATCCCCCGTCTTCTCCCTCTTGCCCTGGGGGGGCAGGCTCCGTGGGGCGGGCCCTCCACCTGGGCTCATAGGTACCGGCCCCCCACCTCCTGCCTGACGTGGGGCCCACCCCCTGGGCCCCGCCCATGTCCACCTGCCCAACTGCCCTGACACACACAGACCTGGGCTTCCCTTCAGCAGCATCCACCAGATCTGGGGCAGGAGAAGCCCCGCGGCCACAGCATCTGCATCCCGCGAACCCATCGGTGGCCATCACCCAGGGCTGCCCACCCACGGCCAGCCTGAGCCTGCCCCACCTTCACGGCGTCACCGGACAGACAGGGATCCCAGGGCTGAGGAGCCTCCGAGGAGGCCAGCATCTCCCACGCTCAGCACGGTGCTGTGCCCTCCATCCCAGGAGCGAGCTCAGGGACACTCAGGCCTCATGCTTGGGTGGGTGGTAGCCTCTGCACGTGTGGTGGAGGACGGAGCGTCCCCTGGTGTGGGCGCCCCAGGGGCTCCAGCACTCCCTGTGCGGGGCAAGCCTCTCCCACTCACCTCCCGACTTTGCACACGCACGGGCCTCCGACCCTGCGCCCTCCCGATGACCCTGCGCCCTCCCAAGCATCGTCGCTGCATCTGTGCCAGGGACTGGCCCTCCTCAGGACGTCCAAGAGACTGTGCCTCGTCCCCAAGCCGCAAGCACTGGGCGCCTGAGGATGAGGTGTCCTGGCACTGCCGGGGGCTTGACTCGGGGCCCCCCCCAAACATGAGCTCCATGAGTGACGGCTGGATGGATGCACAGATGAGGATGGGTGAATGCAGGGGGAGGGGGCGGTGATAAGACCAGCCTGGCACCCTCAGCTGGCAAGTGGGGGAGCCGGGAATCACAGTGCCGTGTGAGTCACTCACCACAGGAGGGTACGGAGGCCCAGATGCTGCAGGCACTATCCTCAGCTCTCCCTGCGTGTCCCCCCTGCCACCCCCCCCCGGGACTCCAGCCCACGTGGCCCAAGGCTGCTGCCCCGGCTCCCTGTCCTAGGACGGGGGTGTGGGAGGAGCCGGAGCAGGCTGGACCGGTCAGGGCGGCGGGAACAGGTGGGCTGTCTCCCCAAACACCCCCTGCTTCATGCATCTGCCCGTGCTGGGGGGCCGCCCCTGGGGATCCCTTGGGAAAGGCTCCCCAGGCCCCAGGCAGGCCACAAACATCCATTGACTCCCTGCAGGGCCAAGACCAAGCCAGGAGCCCCCCGCCCCCACCCCGCCCGGAAAGGCTGGTCTCATTTCCTCCGGACTGCTCTTGTCTGCGGTCTTGGGATGTTCCTTCGACCCGCTCTCGTTCCCGGGGGCCCACGAGCAGGCACTGGGGCAGGCGAGGGTGTGCATGCTCCGTGGACGGGACACGTAGCTGGCACCCGGGCTGTGGGACCAGTGACAGGCCCCTGGGGGCTCTGGGCTGTGTGGCCCGGGCCCTGCTGCACCAAGATGGCCACTCTGCAGGCCCGGCGGCTGCCTCACCCGCTCCAGCACCAGGAGCTGCCAAGCTGAGGGCCCCATGTAAGGGCTGGATGTCACCAGGCCATCCACTCAGCCTGCCCTTCATGCTGTGGTTGGGCCACGTTTCCACACCTGGACCTGGCCGTGGCTTCCGCCCACAACCTTGCCCTTCAACTATCAGGCCAAGGCCTGACCCCCCAGCACTTGCCCCCCCACCTGGCTCCACCCACCCGTTCTCTGTGCAAGGAATGCCTTACGCCCCCTCCACCCGGCAAACTTCTACTCGTCCTTCAGAACCCTTTCCAGCCATCTGCGGAACAGTGTGGACCCCTCGCCCCGTACACTTCTGCCTGAGGGGCCTGAGCGAAGGCCACCTCCTCTTCCCACCTCTGGCTGGGCATCTCTGGGAACAGAAGCCAAGGAGGTCCCCTTGGGGCCACCACCAGACACAGCCTCCAGACTAGGGGTGGCAATGTCCTTGGGGCCGTAGGAGTAGACAACAGGGCCGCAAGGAGGCCAAGCACCACAGGCCAGGCCCTCTGGCTGGGAGGGAAGAGCCTGGGTCCTGGTCATGCTGCTGCTTGCCCACAGGAGGCAGGGAGGGGGCTGCCCAGGGACCCCTTCCCCAAATCTCCTTTCACCAGACCACCCTACCCAATAAACACAGAGGAACTGTTATATACAAAACAATTTAATTGAAATACCTGTATAAAAAATATGATCTCCAGACATCTCACTTTTGAACTGAAAGAAAGCCCCATCCTCGATGCCTACGCACACCGGGATCACAGAAACACAGCTGCTACCATAAATTAAAGGCTTGAGACTCTGTCCCCCCACCCCCCGGCCTCCAGAGCCAACAAGCAGACTGTACAAGGTCAATAATTTAAAACCCACCCCCACCCCGCTCCCCCAGAGGCAGAGAGCCACAGGGGACGGAGCCTCCCTCGCCCCTTAAATTAGCCACTGTACAAGTCCATCTTCCGACAGACGCAGGTAGGATCAGGACCTGGGGTCCGCGCACACAGCCACGCCCCCCACTCCGGGGCCTGAAGAAGGCGGGGGCGCAGGCAGGAGGGAACCTCCACAAATAAATTAAACAATAAATAGCCCTCCTCAGGGTCAGACCATAAATAGACGTGCGCACGCGCAGGCAGCGAGCCCCGACGTTGCATTGCTTGTGCACAGACCTGCCGGACGAACACCGGGGGCGGGCGGGAGCGGGGGGTGGGCACAGGGAGCCCGAGCCCCCGGTGACATGAGGCCACAGGACGTGCTCCTGGTCCAACACGGTCCGACCGGGGAGGCGCGGAGGGCCGGGACGGCTGCCGCCCAGAGCAGCGCAGGACAGGGACAGTCTCAGGGTCGCGCACCTGCCCGGCCCAGGCCGGACCTCACGTCGACCGGAGCGTCTTTGGACAGACAGAGCTTGAGAAGACCAAGTCCCGTGAGAGCAGCGTTCGAAAAGGCACTCAAAGCAAAGAAAACAGCCCGGCGCCAAAGGCAAAGGTCACCGGGAGTCAGAGGTCACTGCTTTTGCAAGAAACAAGACAGCCCAGGCGGGTCGCTCCCTCCGGCTCCCACAAGCCAGGCCCGGGCTCCGCCTCACAAGCTCTCACTGCTGGACGTGGTGCTGGCCCCGTCGTCCACATCCAGAGCGCAGAGCCGCAGGTCACAGCTCTCCGCAGGGCCCCCCTCGGCCCCGAGCATCCAGGGGTGCGCAGCGATCTGGTCCAGCGAGGGCCGCTCCGAGGGCCGCAGGGACAGACACCACTGAATGAGCTGCTGACACTCTGCGGAGAAGAGGGGGCGGGCTCAGCTAGGCTCCCAGGCCCCTCGGCTCCCAGCTCCAGCCCCCGCACCCACCACGCACCTGGGGAGACCCTCCTCCGGAAAAAAAGGCGGCCTCGGAGGATCTCCTCGTCGTGCTCGAAGGGGATGTCCCCACACACCATGTCGTAGAGCAGCACGCCCAGAGACCACACCGTGGCCGAGCGCCCGTGGTAGCGGTGGTAACGGATCCACTCGGGGGGGCTGTACACCCGGGTGCCTGCGGGGACACGCGGGCGTCAGGGCGTCCGCCCTAGGGACCAGCGCCGAGCCCCCGCGCTCTCACTAGGCCCCTGGGAGGCCCGGGCCAGGGGCGGCAGCCGGGCTCCGGGCCTCGAGCAACCTGCTCGTCATCACCCTGGAAAAACCCGGCGGGCGCGGCCTCCCCAGCTGGCCCGCCCGGCCGGGGGAGGGGCGGGTCACATGAGCGAGGGCTCGGGTTTCACAACAAACAGATGTGAGCTGAGGATAGAGCAGGCGGGGGGGGGGGGGGGGGACGCCGCAGGGGCGGGCAGCCCCGGCTTCCCCGCGCTCCGCAATGCGGGGATTTCTGCGGCGCCGCCCCCGCTCGGCACGCACGCAGCGTCCGCCCCACGCAGGGGGAGGCCCGGGCACTCCCGGCGCACCCCCGCGCCGCCGTCCCCAGCGCCCCGCCCCCGCCCGCGGTCGCGCCCCAGCACCGCCGGCGGGGGCAGTCTCGAGCCGGCCCCTCGCCCCCACCCACCGCGAACCCGCTCCCCTCGCGCGCGGCCTCCAACAGTCACCAGCCCCTCCGGGCCTCCCCGCGGGCGTCCCCGCCGGCCAGCGGCGCGCTCACCGTCGAAGTCGGTGTACACCGTGTCCTTGAGCAGCGCGCCCGAGCCGAAGTCGATGAGTTTCAGCTCGCCCGAGCGCAGGTCCACCAGCAGGTTCTCGTCCTTGATGTCGCGGTGCACGACCCCGCAGCTGTGGCAGTGGCGCACGGCGGCCAGCACCTGAGCGAAGAAGCGGCGCGCCAGCGGCTCGTCCAGGGCGCCGCGCTCCGTGATGAAGTCGAAGAGGTCCTGGGCCGGCTCGGGCCGCTCGAGCACCAGCAGGAAGCCGTCGGGCCGCTCGAACCAGTCCAGCAGGCGGATGACGCCGCGCGCGCCGCCCGCCGCGCCCACCTTGCGCAGCAGCACCACCTCGAGGGGCACGGCCGCGCCGCCCTGGGGGGACACGGCGATCGGTCAGCGTGCCCCCAGCCGCGGCGGCCAGCCCCCGGCGCCCGCCCCCGGCGCCCGCACTTACGATGCTGCCCCACTCGGTCACCCGCTCCTTCACCACGTGCTTCACGGCCACCTGGGGAAGGGGGGACACGGCTGGTCAGGCCCGGCGGAGAAGCGACGACGCGCGCGGTGGGCGAGAAACCCGGGCCCGCCCGGTGGCCCGACTCACCGGGAGCCCGTCGGCGATGCGACTGCCCGCGTAGACGGTGCCGAAGCCGCCGCTGCCCAGCACGGCGCCCACCTGGTACACCTTCTCGAAGCTCTCCTTGTCCGCCTTGACTGTGGGGATCGCGCACGGGAGGGGTTGGTGCGGCCCGGCGCGCCCCAGCCCCCGGCCCGGGTGCCCCCGACCGCGGCCCCCCGGCCCCTGCCCCCCGGCCCCGCGCGTACCTGGCTGCAGGATCTTCACCGGGAGGTGGTCCACGCCGCCCGGCCCGCAGAGGTGCGCCAGGGACCCGAACTTGGAGAGCAGCATCGCGGGCGGCAGCGGGGCGCGGGCCCGCGGCCCCCGGGCTCTCCGCCGCCTCTCACCCGGCCCGGCTCCCCGCGCGGCCGCAGACGCGAGAGGGCGGTCTCCCCGTGCCGCGCGGGGCTCCGAGCGTCGGACGGAGGCGGCCGCGGCGGCGAGGCGGGAGCGCCGAGACCCGCTCGGGCGAGGCAGTCCGCGCGGCGCAGTGGCCCCGGGCCGAGCCGCGCGTGGACCGCGTGCACGCGCAGCACAGAGCCGCTCACACGCCCCAGCCGCCTCGCCCCGGGCTTTTGGGCCACGGCGTCCGTATCCCTCCGCGGGGGCGGGGCGAACGGAATCCCGCCCCCTTCCGCCGCGGTCCACGCAGCGGAGTCGCCCCCGGGAACGCGCGCGGGCGGCCGGGGCAACGGTCTGGCGGGGCCGGGCGCCGTCACCCCGGGTCGACGAGGGCCGGTAGGCCCGGGGTGCGTGGCGAGCCGCCCGGAACTAGCTCGCTGTAGTAGAGCCGCGGAGGCGCACAGCGTGGCGCGGCGGTACACGTCAGCCCTCCCCCGCGCGCGCGCACACACACACACCGCGCACGCGCAGCTCCTGCGCGGGCGGTGGCCGAGGCGTGTGGGGCGGGGCCGTGGGAGCCAATGGTAGCCGGGGTTTCCAAAGGGCCCCGAAGCCCCAGCCAATGGCGGCGCGTGGGCGGGGCGGGGACTCGCAGGTCCCGCCCCAGGTTGTGCCGGGGAAGGTCACCGGCGGAACGCGCGCCCACCTCCTCCGTGCCCGGAGCGGGCGGCTAGACCGCGAGGGCTGTCGCGAGTGCGGGGTCCCGAACAGGGACGGGAGTCCTGGAGACGACCCCCTTGTGCCTCGGGCCGTGCGAGTGGGTCTCCAGCCGTCCGTTCACCCTCGCGCGCAGCTGGCCCAGCGCGGGGAGGCGGTGCCGCCCCCGCGGGGACCCCGCTCAGCGTCCGCGCTCGGCAACTCGCAGCCCCTGGTGTGGGCTAAGTGCTGACCCAGCCCCGGGCGCCCCCTGCTCACCCCGGGGCCGCCGTTCTGACCGGGGCTCGACCTCAAGCCCGCAGCCCGAGGTCCCTGCCTGGCCACGCCTCCCCTCCTTGGAACCTTTGCCCTGCTGTCCCCATTACCTGGGGCACCCGTTCCTGTTCTCCACCCACCTGGCTGTTCTCCAGGCCCAGCGGCTGGCCGCCTTTACTAGGGGCTCCACCTTGACCACCGCAGTCAGGGCCAGAGACGGCCCAGGTCCACTTGGACCTCCAGTACTACACAGAATCACCTGTGTGATGTGGTCACCCCTTAGAGGTTGCTGACCTCGGCCCAAGGTCACCAGCCTGAGCTGCTCAGGACTCGGTGTGAGCAGCTGTCTGCCAGCCACAGGGGCCGTAGAAGAGCCTTCCCCGCCCGCCACCCGGGCTCCTTCCGCATCTCAGAGAGGGGTGAGGGTTGGGGTAGCCTGGAGGCCACGGTGCTGGCACTGCAGGGGCTGTGTGTGGCCTTCGTGGCACCTGTGGGCCAGGCTGGCGTCTAACCTGGCAGCCACAGCCTTCAGGTGTGCCCCCCAAGCATGCACACTCACCTGCCTCGGGGGCCTGGGCTGGGCTGCTGGCTCCCTCTGCACACGCGGCCTCCCCCAAGCTCCCCCCTTCACTGCCATTCACCGCCACTCAGATCAGAAAGTGGACCCTCCCCTGGTCCGGCTCTTAGGTTCTTGCCTTACAGGAGCTCTATCCCCATCCTGCGGCATGGGCCTGTGAGGGCAGGATCCCCCATAGGGTCAGATCCAAGGTAGGAGGCAGGAGCCCACCCCTTTGGCTGAATCCACACAGCACCTGCAAGGGAGGAGGGGCTATTGTCCACTTGTGCGTCCTTCCAAGGACCAGCAGAGGGTCCCAGAGCTTGCCCCCCAGAGACCGAGTGCCCTCAGGTCAGGCTGTAGTGGGTTTCCAGACCTATGGCCTGTGCTGGGTCTGGGGGGGGAGGGGTGGACTGATGGAGGGTCTTTTGGGTCTAGGTGATGACCAAGGCAAGATGTGGTTCTGAGGCAGGCCTGACTCCATGGACAGAGACTGAGGTCTCTGGTGGTCTCCCTAGTGGGCCCCCAGCCCCTCATGCGAGCCTCCAGGCCAGTCCTCCTCATACATTCTGGTCTGTGTGCCCAGTGGGTCCCTGGCCTGGGGAGTCAGCCTTGGGGAGGGGCCCCCCAGCTCCAGAGTCTTGATCTAAAGACCTTGAGTCTCCCCAAACTCAGAGCAGCATGCACTCACACTTCTTCAGAAAGAGGCGGTGCGTGTGTCCTGTCAACAGCCCCTCAAGCTCCGATGGTGGGCTCTGGGGCCCACAGGCAGGTGTGGCCCAGGCCAGCAAGTCCATGAGCAGCAGGGCTGAGGACACCCCTACACATGGCAGGGAGAGGCCGGCAGCAGTGGGCTCAATGGGGGTGGAGGTGCTGGGTTCTTATCCTGTTGCCCCACTGACCACAGAGAGTCAGGTCGTGTCCCTTGGCCTCCCGTCACCCTTCAAGGTGTCTGAGGCTCAGGCCACTCTGCTGTGGACATCTCCATGTGTTGGGCCGTCCTGCTAAGAGGGGCAGCCTTGCACCAGAGCCAGGTGCCTCTTCAAGTCCCTTCCTCCCCACGCAGCTGTTTCCTGAGGTGGAGGGCAGGGCAGATTCTACCGGAGGATCCCTGCCGGCCCCTGGCCCTGGAAACCACTGGCCCCATAGGTCACCCTGTCCTGCTGGTGGGAGGGGCTGCACTGTTGCCATGGTGATTGGAGCCAGGCTGGTCTCCGGGACAACGAAGGAGGAGGGGGGTAGACAGAAGATGGCCTGGATCACCCACAGTCTGTGTCTCACACACGCGCACACACACACACTCTCACACGCATATGAGCACACCCACGGAGCTGGGCATCATCACAGCTGGGGAATGAGGGAGGGCACATACTGGGGGAGCGCTCCCCCATGCTCGCCCGGACCCCCAGGCCTCCTGGCTTCCTGGGGCTCAGTCCTGCCCCGGCCTCTTCATACCCCCTGAACCTAGGGCAAGCCTGCAGGATCCCTCATCTCCCCCCATCCATCGCCCAGGCCCGTGGTTCTGTGCCGTCCCCCCGCGCCCCCCCCCCTGTGCTCCCCTTGGCCCCCCCCCCCCCCCCGCCCCGCTCCCAGCCTCAGCCAGGCCAGTCTTCCCGGCTCCCAGCCGTCATTACTGTGCTGCCGCCCCTGCCCACAAAGCTGGCTGTCAGGTGAGGCCCAGTGACCTGGCCACGGTCACAGCCCTCACCCTCAGTCCCTCCGGCCCCCACACCCACTGCAGGAACCCTTGGCCTTCCCGGGGCTGTCCCGTCCCCAGCCCGTGCACCTGGCTTGCTGTCTCCCAGACACCCACTCGCGCCCCGGCCCCCAGCTGGGCCCTGAGAGCTCCGAGACTGGCCCAGCCTGCGAGCAGCACGGCAAGGCTGCCCCTCCTCCAGCGCCCGCACACAGCTGCAGCCTGGTGAGGCGGGGAGGGCCTCCCCTCTGGCCTCCACTCGCCTCACCTCCGTGCGGCCTCTCCCCCACTGGGGAGGGGAGCCAGCAGAACCGGGCCAGGGTTTTGCAACATTTCCCAAAGTCAGCCCAGGGTAGGGCCTGGGCTGGGCTGGGGTGAAAACCAGTGGGAGCCAGCGGGCAGTGGTGGCCTGCGTGAACTCTGGCCTCCCTGCCCAGGAGACCCCAGCCTGGCCTGACCCTCAGCCAAGGCCAGCCTGCCTTCGAGAGCTTGACACCCCACCTACTGAAGAGTGTTTATCCCCCAAGCCACTGAGGCCTGGCGACGGCTCACTGCGTTCTTGGCCAAGGAGATCCTGAAAAACCAAAGAAGCCCAGGGAGTGTCCAGGCCTAACCTGGAGAGACACCAGGTCCCCCGGAGGGCTGACCCAAGTGCAGGCGGACTGGCTTGGCGGTGGTGGCCATGGGCACGGTGAGCCTCCACGGCAGGAGTCCTCTCCTCACACAGCCCCTCTGGCCTGGGATCGGGGTCGGGCTGCTCCCGGGCTGCGCAGTGTGCGCCGTCCCAGCTCCCCGGACACTTAGCTGGGGCTTCACACCTCTTGGCCTTCCCTTCCTGCCCCCCGCCCCAATTCGTTCCCCCGCAGGGCCTTCTCCTCTGACCCAAGCCGAGTAGCCTCAGCCCAGCCCCCCCCCACCAGTCAGGCCACGTCCCCACTCTGCCACTAACCCACGCCAGAACCATGGGCACGTCCCCAACCTCTCCTAGCCTGGGTCTCCCCGTCTCTGGGGACTCTGACCACCCTTGCGCGGGCCTGAGAGGAGCGTCCAGTGAGACGTGTGGGAGGGGTTTTCCATGGCCCACAGTAGGCCTCTCACACCTGCGTGCCATCAAGAGGGTCCAGGATTTTCCTGGGACGGGGAGGCCCGGCACACCCTGGCAGCTCCACCCCACCAAGCTGAGACCCTCAAGGCCAAGGAGCCCAGATGGATGGGACTGGGGAGGGCAGCCCCCCGACGCCCCTCCTGCGTGCCCTGGAGGCCCGTCCACAGGGGCCAGGGTGGTAATGCGGCCCTCTACGGGGACTCCACACCCTGCCTGCAGCCTCTCAGAATCTAGCCACGGAGAGTCCAACAGCCTCTGTGGATGGTGGCCAGGCTGGCCAGGCTCCTCGCTCCCGCTCTGCTCCAACCTCCAACATGCAGGTGAGGAGCAGATGCAGAAGGGCCCACGAGGAGGATCCCCGAGGAGCCGGAAGCTGGCTGCACCTGTGTTTGCCTCTGATTTGCATGCAGCTCTCACTGGCCCCAGTCCAGGAGGTGTGCAGGCAGCGGGTCTCACGTGGGGGCCTCCTGGAGGAGGAAGCCCAGCTCAGCTGAGTCTCCAAGGCTGACCGAGAACAGAGGGAGGGTGAGGGGGGCTCTCAGCACCTGTGACTAACGGGGTGCAGGCTGGGGCAACAGCAGGGCCAAGGGTTGGACCAGAGTTGTGCTGTTTGGAGCCGGTCGGGAGGTCTCTCTAGAGGGGAAGGGGCTGGTGTCTTGAGTCCTGGAGGGAGGCCACCACTGCCTGCTGGAGCCCAGGGCCTACAGCAGTGATGACATTGTCTTGGGACAGTCCGTGGGCTGTGGCCCGGGCCACTCAGACCACACTCAGGCTATGGAGGAACGGCCCCCTGCAGATGGATCCCCAGGGTCTCCAGAGCACAGACCCCCGAGGGCCCGGTCCCAGCAAACGGGAGCTCAGGACACAGTATGGCCTTGGAGATGCACGTTTAGTGAGTACCTGGGGCATACCTGCCTGTGCTCAGCGCGCTCACGCACCCCCCTTCAGCCCCTGGTGCTTTCACACTGCATCCCAGAGACGGCAGCGGCCCACGGGGCAGGGCAAGCCCAGGGGTGGTGGCAACCGGCTCAGCCAAACAGACACGAGAGCCACTGCCAGGACGTGAACTCTACCCAAGAACAGGTCAGGCTGGGAGAGACGCAGGCAGCACCGGTGAGGACTTCAGGTCATGCTCGATCCGGCCGCTCCCTGCCAGCGCCTGGCACCCGCACAGCGCAGAGCTGATAAGCCTGGGTGCCCCAAGCCCTGGGGGTCCTCCCTTTAATGGACCAGAAAAAGACGCTTGGAGAGAGTCCCCCATGCCGGGCCCTGGGGGTAGTGCCAGTGGTTCCAAGGACAGCCTGGCGTGGCCCAAAGTTCTGCTCAAGCATGAAGGATGAGATTTGCGCTGGCCGAGGCCTGTGTGGTCCTCAGCACCCCAGGGACACAAGTTGGCGCCCAAGGCTCCCTGGACCCATGCTTCAGCCGGCCTGCTCCTTTCCATGCTGCTGGGGGTGGCCCCGGGCCTGTGGGGAGGGGCCGAGCATGGCGGCCACGGGCTGGCAGGGGGGCCGGGCAGGGCAGGCAAGTCTGCTGGGGGCCCCAGGAGACCCCTCTGGCCTCTGTGCTGCCTCCCAGACTCCCCACACTGTGGCTTTTGCCAGAAGGACCCTGGTCTGGCTCCCGAAGTGTCTCCAGCGCCAGACGAGGGTGGCCGCTGAGAGATCACAAGACGTGGCAGGGTCAGAGGGTGGAGGCTCCAGGGACCCAGGCTCAGGAAGTGGTGCCCACTGGGGAATGTCAGTATTCAGGGGCTGCTGGCCAAGCCTGTGAGGGAGGAGGGGGACAGTCCCTGGACTCGAAGACTTTCCTGCCTTCTCATGTTGTTCTGGGGGCTGGGGGAATTGAGAACAGCTAAAGGAAGAAGGGTTTGGGGCTGCTGTAGCTCTGGGCTGCCCGCCCCCTGACTGAGTCTAGGCTCCAGCACAGACTGGGGAAGGTCAGAGGGCCCACCGCAGGAGCGGCCCTGCCCTGTCCCCGTCCCTGCCCCAGGCGAGAGGTGGCCTGGACGGAGCATCCGGTTCGAAAGAAGTGGCTGGCTAGCTTCCACCTCAGGGCCTCTTCCCTGTTCCCAGAAAGTGACCGTGGAAGGGAGGGCCCTGGCCAGGAGTTGTCCCCACATCCCCCTGCTCACTCCAGCTACCCCCCAGGTGGGGTTGTGTGCCACTGAGGGGCTTCCTGGGGCTGGGGGCAGCGCCATGGATTCCCCAGGGCCCAGGAGCCTAGAGGGGCCCGAGCTGGCTGGGAGGCTATCCCAGAGCTCCCTGGTGGCTGGTCAGCCCGCATCCGGGCTCAGACAGCAGGGGTGAGCACTGTGGACAGGCGAGCACTCAGGTGTGTGTGCTTGCAGCCCGCTGGTCCGTGTGGACAAGGCAGGCCGTGTCCGGATGGGCATGGTGGGCACTCTGGCAGGCAGGCTCCGGCCACCGCTTGCACCTCCCTCCCCCTCCTCCCAGGCCCCGGCCCAGCTGGTCAGGCACCGTGGCTTGCAACCCTGGCCCTGTCCTCCCCCAGAGGCAGGGGTGAAGCCTTCCTCCCTGCTCTGGTCTGTACCTGGCTATGGCCAAGGGCTCGAGAATTGGGGTCTGGCCAAATGTCCACCATCCAGATGCGGAGCCTGAGGCCCAGGAGAGGCCATCCCCACCCATACCCCACGGCAGGGCAACTGAGTCACCGTGGGGTTGGGGGCAGAGCCTCACAGACCCTTGTGTGGACCCTCTGCCGGGATCCAGAGCCAGGTCCTCTGAGGGCAGCAGGGGCCAAGCCCCCTGTGAAGACCTGGAGGCAGGAGGCCGGGCGGGTGTAGAGATGGGCATGGCCGGGTCCTCAGGGGGCGCTGCCGGGACAGGGGAGACGGGGGAGGTGTGGGCTGAGCTGGGCAGGACCACACCTGACAGGGAAGAGAAGTGGGGCTGGGGCACACGGCGGCGGGCGCCGGGGGGGGGGGGGGGGGGGGGCCCCCCCCCCCCCCCCGCCCCGGCCTCCGGGGGGCCGGCACGGCCGCGGGGGGGGGGGGCGGGGAGGGGAGGCGGAGCCACTGAGTCACCACAGAGAAATGGAAAGACCTCTGTGTTTTTACTCTCTGGTAAGCTCCCCCACGCCCAAGAAATTCCCCATCCCAAGCCTCCCGCACCTCCCTGCCCGACCCCCTTCCTGCTTCCTGTGGGCCTAGCTAACCCCCACTGACCTGGGAGGAGTGTTGGCCCTGGGCATTGGAGGACCCAGCCCACAGGTCACCCTGTGTCAGCTCAGCCCTGGTTCCTGGGCGGGGGTGTGTGGGCAGCTTCTTCCGGGCCCAGAGAGGCCCCCACTGGCCTGGGTTGGGGGGCACAGTTGCCCAGACAGCGGCCCAAGAGCCAACCTGGCCCAGAGTGGACGCGGGCCAGCCCCCTCTGCCTCCTTTTGGGAGCCTCCCAGGGCCTGGCTGGGCTCAGGACAGGGGCCTTGCCTCTCTGTGATCAACAGCTCAGCAACCCCAGCCCCTTTGGGGTCTGGGCCCCCAGGGGCTCCACGCTGAACCTGTCTTCCTATCTGTGAAATGGGTCCTTCAGTGACTCCCCAGCGCTGCTGGTGGGGGCCCGATGGTGGGGAGCTGCGGGTGCCCACGACTCGTAGCCGGCGAGCTCCTCCACCTGTGCCCGCCTGGCCACACCCCCACACCGCCCCCTGCCCCCCGGCCTCCATCTCTCTCTGCCACGCCCCGTCTGGGCGTTCCCAGAGTGGCTTCCCTGGCAGCTTCAGGGGGAGGGGGGCCGCTGACTTGTGGTTTCTGGGACGCGCCAGTGTGGGGTTTCGACCCAGCCCTGGAGTCCCCTCCCAGGCAGGCGAGTCAGCTGCTCTGGGACCCGGGGCTGAGGCCGCCCCATGGGCAGCAGGAGAACCAAGCTTACTGGGCCACCCACCTGCTACAACAATCCTGGTATCCATCCTGCCCCCACCCGGACCGCCCCCAGCTCCAGCCCCCGGGCTCTGCCACTTCTCGCTGCCCTCAGGGGCCCTCTGCACCCTCCTTCCGATGAAGCCTTTGGACCCTGCTTCTAAACACACCATTCTCTTGCTCAAAACCCTTTAGTGGATCCCTCTTGCCTGAGGAGGAAAGGCAGAGTCACTGGGCCTCAGTTCTCCGAGCTGCAAAATGGGTCTGCAGGGAGGACCGCCTGCCCCCATAGGGCTGCCAGGGGAAGGTGTGAGTGGGGAGGGCCTGCTGTGCTGGGCAGGTGGGGGCACCCAGCAGCACCCGGAAGCCAGTGGGACCTGCTTGTCTCTCCCACCCCTTCCTAGCACCCCAACCCTTGCGCCAGCCACTCCTGACCTCGGGGCGCTAGAAAACACACCATATTCCCATGCCACCTCCCAGGCTTCACCTGGGCCATGCCTCTTCCAAAGGCCCCGAGTGGACCGGGTCAGGGCTGGCTGGGCAAGCGATGGGTGTGTGCCAGACTGAAGTGGGCTTGGAGGTGGCCTCAGGAACGAGCTCAGGCTGGGGGGGCGTCCTTCCTGGTCCTGGATCCCAGTTCCTGGCATCCCTCCCAATGCCCACTCTTGTCTGTTGGTGAGCAGGGCTAGGACAGGGAGGGGAGGCGGATAACCACACCCCATCTCGGCTCAGGACCTGCCCACCACCCCTCTCTTCTCATGGGGCTCAGGGCAGAGGTGACGCACGCGGTCCTCCTCTTGGTCCTCATTTGCCTATTGAGAAACAGGCTTGGGAATGCAAATGGCCAGCCAGGCCCCGGTTGCCAGCTCAGGTCAGGCAGGGCTACCCAGCTCACAGGCTAGACAGCCAGCCGAGGCTGGGGGTCACTGGGCCGGTGGGGGGGGGCAGAAGGAGGGGAGGGAAGGTTGGGGAGGGGTGGGCGGCCCAGAGCCCAAGGCCTGGCCTGGAGGCTGGGCAGGAGGGGCTGGGTGTCCCTGAAGCTCCCTGTGTCAGGCACCATCAGGATGGAGGTTGGGGGTGTCTCCCACCAGAGGATCTAGGGTCAAGGAGGAGGGGAGAGGAGCTTGGGTCAGAGGGACTCCAGCCAGGCCAAGAGGAGCTGTTTTGGAGGAGGTGATCGCTGCTGGGACAGGGTGGTGGGGGAAAGGAGCCCAGGCGGGGGCAGGAGGAGTGGGCTGGGCTGAGCCCGGACAAGGGGGCCTCCGTGGAGGGTCTGCCCTCCTGACGTCTCACCTGCCAGGACCCCAGGAATCCCAGCAGAACTGACTCAACTGCACGCCTGGGTGTGAAGCCTCTCCGTGAGGCGGGGTGGGGGCCAGCGTCCGGACAGCCTAGCCACTGTGGGCCCCAGGCTTGCTGGAGCAGGGCGGCCCATCCGACCAGCATGCTGGGACTGGTCTTCTCTCGGCGAGCTCAGGGGCTGGCCAGGCTGACTTTGGGCTGAGGTGGGGTGGGCAGAGCTAGGGCAGGGCCACAGAGCAGGTCTGGGCACCCCCCAGTGGCCAGGTCCCAGGCCAAGTCTAGCGTCCGTGCACCCATCTCTGCGCCCCAGTCCTAGGAAGAGGAGCAAAGCTGATGCCTCTCGGCCCATCCGTCCCCCAAGCCCCGGGGCCCAGCCTTCAAGTCTCCGCCGCCGGTCCCGGCTCTGCCATCTGCCGCCGGCCGGGCGCCCCAGGGTGCTGCCCGTGACGCAGGCCGTGGCCTCTGGTCCGCCTGCCTCCTGGCCAGATCCCAGCCCGCGCGCACACGCGAGCACGGTCACGCATGCACACACGCACGCGCACGCACGCTCACGGGCAGACCGGTTCTAGGCGGCCGGCTCTTGGCCTGTGGAGGACAAGCCTGGCCGGCGGCTGTCCTCTCCCTTCCCTGCCTCTAGCCTTGGCCTCCCATCTGCCAGGTGGGCAGGACTGCCCAGCCGAGGCTTCACTAGGCTGGGCACATGGAGGGGGCACATGGCTGCAGGGGGTGGGGAGCAGGGAGAGGACAGACCCTGGTTGTGGGGACCCTGGAGACTCCTGTGCGGCTGAGTGGCTGGGTGAGGTCATGGAGCACCCAGCCCTCCCCCACACGGGCGCCTCCAGCTGGGTGGGTGGGTTCACCAGCAGCGCCCTCGAGCTCCACGTCATCCATGCTCGTCCCTGTCACTTGGCCCTCGGGGCCTGGAAGGGACTGCTGATGGGCCCCGAGAGCCCCTTAGGGCAGGCCTGGTGGGGCAGACCCTCAGGTCCCAGCAGCTCCTGTTACTCAGGCAGCTGGTCGGATGCCTGGCGCATCAAGGACACACCAGCCCCACCTCTCACCCTGGCCCCCATGCTCCCCTGGGCTCACGGTGACACCCTACTGTCACCGCAACCATTTGGGTATCCTGGCTTGTGGGTGCCCCCCTCACCCTCTTCTGGCCCCTGCCCCAAGGTGTGGGGGTGTCCGAGGGGCATCTGGGGAAGCTCTGTGCAAGCTGCGGAGCCCGCTGGGACTGGCGGGAGGGGGCATCTGCATGGGCAGGGGCAGTGAGCGCACACCCGTGTGCCAGGACCTGGGTGGGCTTGCCCGGGTGCTGGGTCACGGCCCGGGCCTGTGTGGACCCTGACCGGCAGGCCTGGGAGCCGGCCTCCCAAGGAGGGTGCAGGTGGCCCTCCCTGTTGCCCGAATGTCCCCTGAAAAGTCCAGACCCCCCGATGCCTGGGCGGCTGCAGCTTTCACGGCCTATGACCAGGCCTCACCCACAGGCTTCGTCTCTGGGCCAGGGCAGCTGGGCCACCGCCACTGGGCAGCAGAGCGGCACACCGATCCGGAGGCCCAGCCCTGAGCCTGACAGAGGGCACCAGGGCCTGCCCCTGCCCCCCCAGCACACACCCCAGGACCTTTGGCCCCACCCCAGCGATTGCCACCTCTCAGGCCCCCTCCAGTGGGAAGTCCCTGCAGCCTGGGGGCTGTGCTTTCCCCGGGCTCTGGCCCAGCCTGAGGCAGTTGGTTGGGAAGGTCTCCTGCCCTGGGGACACCAGTCTGGGTGGGGCAGAGGGGAGGAGAAGCAGGTTGGCCCATTCAGCGTGAGCACGCACACACCAGGGCGGTGTCTAGGCTGGGAGCCACACCAGAGATCTGGATCCAGGAAGCCTGGGCCCGGCGGGCGGCCAGGGTGTGTGTTGTCAGGGTCGTGGGCACCGCGGGAATGAGGGGGGGCAGGCAAGGGGGCGCAGGCCAGGGAGAGCAGTACAGAGGCAGTGGGGGGGGCGCAGGTGGAAGGAGGGGAGGGCAGGGACAGCAGACAAGAGGCAGGGCGCGGGTCTGGAGGTGGGGGCAGAGCAGTGGGGAGTGGGGGACCCGGCGGGAGCCTTGTGGCCCATGGCCTCGGGGCAGGGGCGCCTGGGGACACAATGGGCCCTTGTCTGGCCTGCTGAGGCTCCTGGGTGCCGTGCCGGGACCCGTGGGGCGCCTTGAGCAAACACACGCCCTGTTCCGGCTGCACACAGTGTCCTGGGACGGGCGGCCGTGGCGCTGGGCCAGCAGAGAGGGCGGCAGCAGGCCCAGGCACACACCGCCAGCCAGAGCCGCCCCTGCCCGGGGTCCTGAGTCGACCGCCAGGGCCCCCGGGGCTCCCTGAGGCTCGGCCTCAGCCGCTCGGCCAGGCGCAGGTGTTCCCGAGGCCCCACGGGCCCCGGCAGGAGCCTCTCTCGGCCGATGGCGGTGGGCTCATCACTCAGCCCATCTCCCAGGGCCTGCCACCCTGACCCCACATGGCGGCAGGACCCAGGGGCTGGCCGACGCCGGCCCGGGCACACCTGGACGCCTGGTCTGTGCCCTGGACGCAGGGGCAGGCTCAGCCCTGTGGGGGGCAGGGCTGCAGGGGGCCCTGGGCAGGGCTGAGGCCTGGCTCTGTGCGGTGGGGTGGGCACAGGGTGAAGCTCCCCTCCCTCTTCCCTCATAGTCTGCAGGCAGCCAAGGAAAGAGTCCTGGCCATCCAGGAATGCCTGGGGGACCGCGGCTGTGCGGGGGCTCCTGAGGGTGGGCCTGCACAGGGCCGGCATGGGCACTGAGGCCTCGGGGTCCCGTCGCAGGCCAGCCTGGGTCTGCAGCTGAGGCCCCTCGCTGAGGGCCGTCTCTCGGCTGCCACCCGCTGCAGGGGAAGGGGCGCAGGACCCGACAGGCCCAGCGGGGGACCTGTCTTAAGCCCAGGAGGGTGACAGCTCTCCAGCCCGCCGGGGAGGTTGGCAGGGCCCCAGGAGGGGGCATTTGCATGACAGATGAGTTCCCTGGAAAGCTGCTGCGCCCAGGAGACCCTGATGCGGTCGTGCCCTTGGGCACCGCGCCCCAATCCTGAGCCCCCAGCCACCTGAGCCTGGCCACCCTCACAGGCCAGCCCCTCCCACTCCTTTGTCCCCCAGGCCTAGGCAGGCCTGTGTCCCCAGCTGGTGGTAGGCTGCTACTCCCAGGGAAAGCCCGGCTCCGGGCCACACAGCCAGGTCCTAGCCCCAGCCGGCCTCAGAACTTTTCCTCACCTGTTAGGAAGACCTCATCCAGGCCCAGAGCCGCTCGGTGCCCCTGGGGTCCCTACGCCCTGCTGGTGGTTCTAGGCCAGTGGGGACAGAACTGTCTGCCATCTGAGCCAGGCCTCCTCTGCCTCCCCTGGCTTCCCAAGGTCGCTACCCCACTCCACAGCTCTGTAGGTGCGGGGGCTCCCTCCCAGATTCCTGGTCCCCAGCGTCAGGGAAGAAGGGGAGACCTGGCCAGCTCAGGTAAGGGGAGGTGGGAAGGGAGGGAGGACGCCTGTCTGGCTGGGGGAGCCGGTGTCAGGGTGCTGTCAGATGGGGCTGGGGGCCTGAGGGGGCCACCTGCTTTCCCCCTCGGCCCCCTTGGAGACATCAAAGAAAAAAGGCGTCTGACCGTGATTCACTGGTGGTGGAGGGGCGCCCAGACCAGTGCCACCAGGTGAAAAGTGAATGTGGGCCACGTGGGTCATTGAACGTAGCCTGAAACAGGTGAGATTAACAACTGATCCCAGACCTGCTGTCCGAAGCCCTTCAACACGCGGTCCGCATAAACCAGCGTCAGTGACACCGTGCACGTCTCTCCCCCTACGAAGGCCCTCACCTCCTGCACGTCCCGCATCCCGGGCAGTGCAGGCCGCGGCCAGACGGGGCGCCTTTCCCGTGGTGCGGCTCTGGACCCCGGCTGGGGGCCCGGAGCCCGTGACAACAGATCGCCCACCAAGGACGGACTGGTCGCTCCCTGGAGATGCCAGGGCACCTCCGAGCTCCCCAGCCCGGGGCGGGGGGCCTTGGGAGGAGGTGGGGAGATGTGCCCACGGAACGTCTTTTTAAAAACTACGCACATTTTAATATCCAAATTACTAAATGCAACATGCATGCAGAAAAGGGCACCAAATTCTGTGCAGTTTGAACAATAGTAACAACGCAAACAGTGTATGTGACCCCCGGTCACCCAGCGGGGCTTGCAGGACCTCAGCCTGCCCTCGCGCCCCCTCCTGCAGAAGACCACGTTCGTCGTCCCCTGGCTGTCCTTATACTTACCACCTGTGCTTACGTGGCACTCCGTGTCAACACGGTCCTGCAGGATGCCTTCTCAGAACAGCCTCCCCTGCAGCTCCCCACCTGAGCCTGAGGCCAGCCCCCTGCCCTCCCTGCCGGCCCCCTGCCCTCCCTGTGAACCCCTGCCCTCCCCGCCGGCCCCTGCCCTCCCCGCCGGCCCCCTGCCCTCCCCACCGGCCCCCTGCCCTCCCCGTGGGCCCCCTGCCCTCCCCACCGGCCCCTGCCCTCCCCGTGGGCCCCCTGCCTTCCCCGCAGGCCCCCTGCCCTCCCCACCAACCCCTGCCCTCCCCACCGGCCCCCTGTTCTCCCTGCGACCCCCTGCCCTCCCTGCCGCCCCCTGTCCTCCCCACTGGCCCCTGCCCTCCCTGTGGGCCCCCTGCCCTCCCAGACGGCCCCTGCCCTCCCCACTGGCCCCCTGCCCTCCCCGTGGGCCCCCTGCCCTCCCTGCTGGCCCCCTGCTCTCCCCACCAGCACCCCCCATACTCTCCCCCCCAACACCCCTGCCAGCACTGGCCCAGGGACCCCTGCTCAGAAAGCAGGAAGAAGTGACACTGAAGGAACTGAAATAAGAACTTTTTCCTTTTTTCCATGGTCTTTTTCTCAACTAGTCATGGTGGTTTTTGTCATTTAATGTTGTTCTGAGTAAAACATTAAATTGTGAAGTCGTTATCGTCGATGTTCCCATTTTTACTTTGTGTGGCCCGAGTTTTAAATGCAAATATCAGCACAGAACTCACTACAGACATGGAAATCCCGTGGTTTTGTTCCGTGGCTCCTGACAGGTGTGTGTACTGTTTTCGGAACAGAGCAGGGAACAAGACAGCACCCTAACCCATAAAGGGGTAAAACATCCATGACTCGAAATCCACCCTCTAACCACAAGGCGTGCAGTTCGGGGGCGCTAAGCACATTCGCCCCTCTGCACCCGTCACCGAACTTTTGTCTCCCCAGACTCTGTCCCCATCACCCACTCTCCCCACATCCCCCTCCCCGGCCCCGTCATCTGCTCTCTGTCCCCCTGGGTCTGACCACTGCAGGTGCCTCCTGGAAGTGGAACCAGACAGGATTTGTCCTTCTGGGTCTGGCTTATTTCACTCAGCACAGTGTCCTCAGGGCTCCCCCGGGTCGTGGTAGGTGTCAGCAGGCTGAGTACTACTCCATGATGCCGATGGCCACATTTTGTCTGTCCCTTCGTCCGGCGGGGGACACTGGGGTTGCTTCCACACTTGGTCCACTGGAATAACGCTGCCAGGAACATGTCTGAGTCCCTGCTCTTGGTTCTCAGAGCCATATGCCCACGAGTGGAACCCCATGTCCCATGGTGACGCCCCCGCTGTCGTCCACGGCGACGGCACCCTTCTCCATCCCCAGCAGCCGTGCACAGTCTAGGCCAGCACGTGGTGCTCTCCGGTGTTGGGGTTGTAGCTGTCCTGGTGCAGGGAGGGGGATCTCAGGTGGTTTTGATTTGCAGTGTCCCTGGGTTTTCCTGCCCGACACCTTCTCCCTGTCCTCAGGGTCCCCTGCACCCAGCTAAGATCCCCAGCCACCATGGGCCCCCTTCCCCCCTCAGCGCCCCCTGTGGCCACTCCCTCCTGACCCGGGCAGCTGCTTGCCCGCTCCTTCTGCTCCATCCTCTCCTCCTGGCCCGCACCTGCTCAGGGAGCCCCTCCAAGCCTCCCCGTCCCCAATATCAGTTTCCCCACCACCATGTCCAACAGTCACATCTGGGGCATCATTTCTCATCCTTACAAGCCTCTCGGCGCCCCCCCCCCCCCCCCCCCGGCACTCTCCCGGGGCTCCCCTGCCCCGGCCCCCCCGCCCCCCCCCGCCCCCCCCCCCCCCCAGCCGTGAGACTTTACCGGCCAGCTCCTGGAGCGGTGGCCCCGGTTGCCGCCTGCTGCCCTCCTGAGCACCCTGGGCTCCACCCTCAACGTTGTGTGCGTGAGCTTTGGCCACGCAGCAAACCATCCCGAGCTTTGCCGGCACCGGTTTGTGACCTCACGGTCTCCGTGGGTCCGGAGTCCAGGTGCGGTGAGGCTGCTTCCCCCGTGGGTGGTGGATTCTGGCCTCCCTGACGGGGCTTCCCGCAGCTCTGCACCACATGGGGTGCACCTCCGTGGGGCACCTACCTGCGGAGTCTTACAGGTCAGCCTCCCACCGGGCCCACACGGGACAGGAGGGCGTGGCACAAAACGTGAAACCAGGAGGCCGGATCCAGAATCTTCCCGGTGCTCACCACCCGCCCTGGTCCTTGTCTCTGACCTGGATGACCCCAGGGCCCCTCCTCGCTGACCTCCCTTCTCCCCCGGGAGGGCCTGGGATCACCTAAGTCCTGTCCCTCCACCGCTCTGTCCTTGGCCCTCCCTCCAGCTGAGGCCCCTGGCAGCTCCGTGGCGGCAACTGAGCAAGACGGAGGTGGACAGCCTGGCCCGCCCACTGAAGAGACGCCCTCGCGCACGTGGGGACTCGCCGGCTCTCCCCGTGGGGCCCGCAGCGGCGCTCTGGGGAGAGGGGCGCGGCCTGTGTCCGCCTGGGTATCTGCAGCCCCTGAGCAGCACTGCGGCCCCAGAAGCGCCGGAGCACGTGGGGCCGCGTCCTAAGTCCACACACCACAGTCCCCAGGTGAGCAGCTGGGGTTGAGAACTCAGCCTACACACCGGGGCTGTACTGCGGTCGCAGGGAAGCTTCGGGAACCCCCCCACCCAGCCAAGATCTCAGACCAGCAGAGCACCCCTCCCGGGGGGCAGGTGTGGCACAGCGACCCCACCCCCACTGCCCCAAGCGAGCCGCCCCCGTTAACTCGCCGGCCGGCCCCACAGCCTGGCGGCCACAGGCCCACCGCACAGCTGCCCGAGAAGAGTGGTGGCGTGGCGGGAGCAGCTCTGCCGAGGGCGCCACCGTGGATTTGGTGAACGCACGCTTCCCTACCCCAGCCAAGAGGACCAGAAATGGCACCCCCACCGAACAGACCACATGGGCTTTTCAGTTTGGCCACGGAGGCAGAGCCACGGGTGTGAGGTCTCCTGCATTCATACGACAAGGTCTGGGGTCCAGAACCCTCAGTGGTGCTGTCCTTACGGTGGGAAGGTCAAGCCAGCCGCAGAGGGACCTGGGTGGTGTGGTGCCGGGGTGGTCACTCCCATGACTGCGTGGGGACTCTGTGCTCCTGTCCCCAGCGCTCTGGGCTCTACCGGCCAGAGGTCCTGCTGCCCCACGAGCCCCAGTCTCTCCAGGGAACACAAGGAGCCCGAGCTGGGCGGCCCCAAGCTGCAGGGGAGTGCAGTAGCCATCTCGCTGGGGCGGCTGGCCCTGCGGTGGGAGCTAGGCTGCTCTCAGCCGTGCCCCAGCATGGCCCCGATGGACAGATCGCCAAGGCCAGACCCCTCGGGGATGAAGGCTTGTCTCAGGGAGGAGTCGCCAGCGGGATACCCCAGCGGCAGGGACCCTCATGCGTGGAGAAAACCCTGGGGCACTGGGGGCCTGAGAGCCGGGGGGCTGTGGGCCATGCACCCCTCCAGCCACACGGCCCCCACCCCCTCACCAGCCCCCGTGGGTTCTGATCTGGGCACAAATACCTGAGGCTGATTTTTGGGGTAAGTGATTTTCAAGCAACATGTCCAAAACTCCCGCGGTTGCTCCAGGCGAGAGGCAGCGACCTCCTCGCCCCCCGGGGCCACCGCTTCTGCAGCCCCCATGAAGGGGCGCCCCCTCCCCACCTCACCCCTTGCTGTGACAGCCAGCTCCTGTCTGGGGGCCCTCGCTGGCGATGATGGGGCTCACCCCGCGGGCCAGGGCTGGGGAGCCTCGGGGGCCACCCCGCACACCTCAGAGCCCAGCCTGGGCCCGGCCTGAGCAGCGCGGCCATCCGGCCACCGGGCATGGGGCTGGCCCCGGGGGGGGGGGACAGCTGTGGCTTTGTGTCCCCCGCGGGCAGGAGGCGGCCTCAGCCACCCAGATGCCTCAGCGCTGCCTGCGGCTTCAAGAAGCTCCACGCACAGCGTTTTGGGCCATTTCTCCTGTTTGCTCCGGAGCGCCAGACGGGCTCGGAATGCACGGGGTCAGCAGTGAGCAGAAGCGGGGGCTGGGCAGCCCGACGGCCATCCAGCACTCCGCTCCGCCACCGCGGACTCGTCACGTGTGCGCTCCGGCCCTCACTCGCTCAGCACTCACCCCCTGGTTCAGGCACTCGTTCATTCACTCACTGGTTCACTCACTCATTCATTCACTCACTAACTCATTCATTCATTCAATAAGTAGTTTTTTCCTGAGAGCCAACTCTGAGCCAGGCCCACATCAGGTTTCAGGGAGGGCGGGCAGTGGCTGGAAAGAGAGGTGGGTTTATTCATTTATTCGCCATTAAACAAAACTTTCTGGAGAGGCTATGGGTCTGCAGCACTGCGGATGGCTGGACAGATGGACGGATGGACAACAGACACACAGAGTCCCCGGCTGTGCGTTCTGGGGAAGCATCCCTGCCATCGTCACCTGAAGCGAGGCCGCCCCCCGCCCGCTGCCCCCTTATTTTCTCCGACAGAGGCAACCATCTGGTCGGCTGAGGTGGCGCCTCCAGGGGCCTCAGCAGGCTGCAGGCTGTCGGCAGGCCCACAGAGGACATGGCCCTGTCGGCGTGCTGCAGGTGGGAACCGAGAAAACGGTGGACCTGGACCACAGGTAACACATCCAAACCGTGCGCCCCGCCCCGGCCCTGCCCAAGCCTGGCCTCCACCCGGAACCTTGCAGGGGCCCTCCTCCTACTCCACACCAGGCTCTCAGCAACGCCCTCCACGCTGCTCCGAGGCCCTCATTCCAGGCAGGAATTTCTCAGCAGCGACCCCAGCACTGTGCAGCAGAGGGATCCGCCAGCCTCTGTCAGTTCGTGGCCGCTCTGTGCAGAACCCACCGGGTGCCCAGCCCACAGGGAACGAGCCAAGTCCTCCCCAGATCTGCCCCCTGAAGTCCCTCACACCAGCTCCTCTTGACCCTCAGCTCCCACTCCCCCGGCCTCCATCACTGGCTGTCCCCCTGCCCCCACCCAGTGTCCTGTACCCTTGTGGCCCATCCCTCACCTCCACCCAGTGCTCCCCAGAAACTGAGGTGGGCAGGTCAGGGGCAAGGGTCCCCCTGAGGCCCAGGGATCTTCTGTTGAGCCCTCCAGGCACCAGGGCCAGAGCTGAACTCAAATACCTGGTCAGGGGGGTGGGGGAGCTCTCATCTCCCTGTCCACCCCTCAAGCCTTCGAGCAGCCCCTCTGAGCCTCTGCAGGGGTCACTCCTGATGGTGCAGACCCAGCCACTGGGGCATGGGAGTCACCGGTGCCTGGCTGCCCGTGAGCTCGGGAGGGTCACTCTCGAGGCCCAGGGCCCGGCGCGGACTGGCTCAGTACTCTTCTTCTGTTGGCTGAATAGAAGAAAGAACAAGATAAAACCTCATTACAGCTTGGGTGGGGGTCCAAACACTGGCCCACCACCAGCCTGAGGAGGTTGCAGTTCAGATGTAAGGGGAGCCCTTCCCGCCCCCCCCCCAGACAGCAGGGACACAGCTGGGCACTGTGTGGACAGAGGCTAGACTGGGCAACCTGAGGGGAGGCAGCTGGATCACAGGCAGGTGGCAGGCACCTGCTAGGGGGCCGGGGTCCTGGGGCCGGCACAGCCTCCTGGGCACCCACCTCCTTTCTCCCTCACTGCTCCTGGACACCCCCCCCAGGCCTGCAGTGTGAAATCCACACCACCCCAAAGGGCCGACCGAGGTCGCTGGAGAACCATGGAATTGACTCTGGCCCACGAGAGCCCAACAGGACATGCAGTGGTGGGGATGGGGCGTGCCCAGAGTCACAGAAGCCCTGGGTAGTGGGGAGACGCGACGTCGGGGGGGCGGGGGTGGGGAACTGTCACCCTGACACAGGCCTGCCCCCCCCCACAGCTGCACCGGGCAGGGGGACAGCTTGGGGACCATGCCTGGGATGGGGGCAGGCTGGGTGAGTGAGCCGACGGAGCCTCCTGGCTGGGAGCAGGGGCAAGAGGGTGCAGGTGCTCACGCCCTGCCCCTGAGGACGGGGTGGCTGTGCTGACGATCGGGGCTTGGGGGCTGTGCACACGTGACTACACACATGCGTGTGGGCAGGCGTGTTCAAGCATGTGTGCACGCGTGTGCGCATGTGTGAGTGCAGATCTGTGTGTGCACAGGCTGGGTATGGTCCTGGGTGGCAGGGACGTGATGCCCACTGACCCCAAGATGCCAGCTGCCCCGGGCAGGAGGGGAAGGAGAACGTCTTGGGCTGTTTTGGCCACCACCTCCCCCCACCCCCTCAGCGAGCCTGAGCCTCATCCCTCCCTCCCCGTGCCTGACCACGCCCTTCTCTGTGCTCCCGGGGTCTTCAGTCCAAGGCCGCACTCAGGGGCAGCCCTGGTTGCTGTGACCTGACAGAGACCCCTGTCCACACCTGTGATTCCTGCACCTGCCCGCTCACAGTGTGAGGCTGCTCTCTTTGTGGGCTTCCACATGGGGCTGTGACCCCACGGTGGCCAGGCCTGCTGTGCTCCCCACTCTGCCTGAAGCTGGGGGCCCAGCGGGCCCGTCTCAGGGGTTGGTCCTGTGTGGTCAGGGGGCAGGAGAGAGCAGCCTCCAGGCGACTCCCCCGCTCCCCCACTGTGGGACTGAACACTGAGGGCAGCTTTACCCCCAAAGCTGGAAGCCTGGGTCTCGTGGTCAGAGGAACATAGAGACAAGGGGATAGACAGACAGGCCCAGCTGGTGGCCAGCAGAAGCTGCGGAGAATCGGCGGAAGCTGGGGCGGGCGGCCGGCGGGTGGCCCGATGGGTCCTGGAAATCCTCTCTTCCTGTTTTCCCAACAAAGGGCCTCTGTCCCCCCAGGAAGGCTGCTGGTCAGTGGCGGCGGACGCGCCTTTTCCGTAAACAGGGTTGTTTTCCTTTTCTCCTCTTGTCACAATAACAGCGGGCTCCAGGCCCCCCATCCTGGCCCTGGGTACCACCGGCCACAGGGCCTGCAGGGGAGGGGTCACCACTAGCTGAGAACAGGCCCCCCGGAGCAAGCAGGAGACAGGAGTTCAGTGGTGCCCGTCCCATGGGACAGGTGGGCGGCGGGATCAGCCCCGGGGTCCCCCAGAGCCAGAGAGTCAGGGGGCTGCGCTGAGCCTGTGACCGACAGGGCCTGGCCCAGCAGCACCTGCACCGGAGGGCCAGGGCCGAGTCCACAGGGGGCTGGTTTCCTGGGCCTCCCTCCAGACTGGAGGGGCCACAGTGCCGGCTGGGGTGCCGCCTCGGGATGTTCAGCCAGGTGGGGGCTGTGCGGCCTGCCCCGCAGAGGAAAAGCTCAGGGTCTGAGAGGACCTCTGAGGGCACCCGGAGGAGTAGACTGAGCCTGCCTGCATTCCCGGAAGGCCTGCTCTTGCCCACCGCCCGCCTGGCCTCAGGAGGGGATGGCAGGGGAGGGAAACAGCCCCGCCCCCCGCCCCCCGCCGCCGGCCCTGGCCCCAGGAGGACCCACGAGAGTGTGGGGACCGTCTCGCTGACCCTGGCGGGGAGCTGTGTGCACCCTCCTGCGTGCCTGGCCGTACGGCGGAGGAGGAGTGGGCTCCGTGCCCGGGCGTGCACGGCTCTGAGTGCGCCAGTGTGCTAGCGTGTGGGGCTGATTGTGTGCGCCCCGGCAGCAGGGTCTGAAGGGGCCTGTGTGAGGGGCTGGGGGCTATTTATAGCTGCCTGGCTTGGGGAGGAGCTATTAATAGCAGGATGGAGGGAGAATGGACAATATACTCAGGGTGGGGTGGGGGCGGATGCCATTCTCTGCCAGAGACACCCCGGGGCTGGCACCCCAGCCCCCACCCAGGCAGCCAGACAAGGGCCACTGTTGTGTGGCCAGCAGCTGAGTCAGGGTGCACGCTCACCTGGCAGAGCAGGCTGGGGGAGCCCCAGGTTGGTGGCCCCCTCCCCAGTCACCCCTCAGGGGGCCATGTCCCAGCCACCCTTCACCCTAAGGAGGGGTGTGCTGATGGTGGGGCAAGAAGGGGCTTGTGGGCCACAGGGGCACCTCAAACCCTCACCCCCAACCTGTGTGCTTTTTGGGGAACAGCCGATTTCTAGCCTGAGACCAGAGTAGATTTGACGCGGGGCCCTGGCTGAACGCGCAGGCGGCCTCTCCTCTGTCGTGACAGCTAGGAGGTCGAGCAGTAAATGGGTGTCCGGCTGGACCTCTGGGCCACACGAAGGGATGAGGATGGAGGGGATGGACGGAGGTTCACTTGTTTGACCGCTGTTTGAAAATTCAAAGGCACGCTCAGCTGGAAGCACAGAGGTCAGACCCCACTCCACAACAGTGCAGCCTTCCCTTGGGTTCCCAGCCTCCCTGGGTCTCCCTGAGAGTCAGAGGGTTCAAGAGGGTGGGAGGTGCCCAGGGTCCCAGGGGGCAGAGCCCTGCCTCCCAGGGGAGGATGGACGATGGAGGAGCCGGGCCCCAGGAAGCCGTGGGGGCTCAGGCTCTGATGAGGCCAGCCCAGACACTGCCTGCCCAACTCCCCAGACCCCCGGCCCTCCGGAGACAGAGCCTGAGGTCCCAGAGGCGTGGAGATGAGTGGTCATCCCTCCGTGCCTGGCCATGGAGGGCAGCGGGGCGGGGGCAGGAATGGCCCTTCCTGAACCTCAAAGCCTGGAGTAGGCCTTGCCTAGGCTGGGCTGGCAATGGCGGGACTCCGGGGTCCTGGGGGCGCCCCCAATCGAACATGGGGGGTCGGGGGGTTCCTGGGGGCCCACACCCCGGCTGGAGGCAAGGCGTCTCCCGGACACAGACCCCCGCCAGCCTCTCGGAGCCGGGGGGCCACATCCTCCCCCGGCGGGGACGCGGGGGCGGCCGCTCTCACCGCCCCCCCTTGAACTTGCGTCGCATCCACCCGCCCGCTTCCGCCGGCCGGGTTCCTTTGGGAGCCCCCCCCCGCAATGACGTAACGAGGAGCGCGTGCGTCCCGCCCGCGGCCACCTGTCGTCAGGCGCTTTCCAGAAGGTCGCGGCTGACCGCGCACGCGCCGCGCCTACGTCCCCGAAGCCTCGGGCTTTCCCGTCAGCGTCACCACCCGCGTCCCCCAGGCTCCGGGAATGGGGGCGGGCCCGGCGGACCCCCGCCCCGCCCGCGGGGGGGGGCGAGCCAGCCGCCGCTTCCGGCGCCGCCCCCTTCCCGGCAGGGCCCCGCCCCGTTCCCGCCCGCCGCCGGAGCCCGCACGTGGGGGCCGGAAAGGGGGCGGCGGCCGACCCTCCCCCGGCTGCGGGGGGCGGGGGGGCGAGGCAGCGCGCGGCTCGGGCGTGGGGAGTCGGGGAGCGGGGCGGGGAGCCCCGAGGGGCGCAGTGGAGGGGACAAGGGCAGGGAGACCCAGAAGGGGGAGAGGGGGTCGGGGGGCCGGAGCGGGGGCGGGGAGGTCCTCGGTCCGTGTTCTCTGTGCCATGGGGTCTCCCGGGGGGCTGAGGTGTGGGGGGGCCCCAGACACTGGGCGCCGTCAGGAGGGGCCCGCTCCCCTCCCCCACCACGGCGGGCTGCGGGCCATGCGCCCACGAGCCCAGCAAGGACACAGGCCCGCGGGTGACCCCTCTGGGGGCAGGGCAGGAGGGGGAGCGGGGAGGTGGCTCCGCGGCTGCTCTGTGATCCGCAGGCCTCCGGGGCGCTGCCCTGGGCCTTCAGGGTTGAGGGGCAGACATGGGTAACACTCTCTCCCTTCCTCCCTCCATTTATTTCTATGCACCCTTCCCCTCTGCAGGTGGGGAGGGGAGACCCTGGCCCTGGACAGCTGTGCGGTGGCTGAGAGCTGGGGGCTGCCCAGGCCCAGCCTGAGGATGTCCCCTGGAGACTTGGGTCTAGAAGGAGCCCACTGGGTCTGGGGGGAGGGGTCTCTGGAAAGGTGGGTGTCCCACACCCCACACAGTCTCACCAGGACAGGCTGGGCCTCCTGCCCCTCACTGGTGTGGAGCCAGCCAGCCTGGCGTCTGGGATGATCCCAGCCACAATGAAGTCTTTGAGGGACCCCTGGACTGGGAGGGGGCTTGTGGCATGAAGGGCAGCTTGTCTCTGCAGAGGCGGGCGGCTGGTCCCACCCAACCACAGGCCGGGCTGAAGCCTTCCCCGCCCTACCCCCTGCTCTAGGCCCCAGTGCCCCTCCCCCGAGTCCCTGACCCGCCCCCACCCCAGGGACGATCAATGTGGCAGCGGGGGTACCGGGGTATGAGAGAGAATGACTGCACCCACACGCCCAGGGTCCCCCAGTCATCTGTTTAACAAGCATCCTGCACCAAGGAGTGGGTTGGAGCCCCCCCAGGCTTGCCTGAGCGAGCCCAGTGGTGCAGGAGGGCCGGAGGGCAGACCCAGTGGGGGTGGGAAGGCAGGTGGGGGGGCGTGTGTGAGCTGAGAGCAGTGCCTGAGGGGGGTCCCCAGGAGTCCGGCCTCGTCCAGGACCCGGCAGGGAGGGAGTGAGGAGCCCAGGAGATGGCCCCCACAGCTAGCCCGGAGAACGGGCAGGACGAGTTGGGCCAGGGACTGGGGGTGGGCACAGTTGGGGGTGGGCGCGAGGGAGGCCGGGCAGGCCCTGGCAGTGCTGGAGGGGCTGGTGTGTGTGGGCAGTGGCCTGGACGCAGCGTGCAGACCAGGGCCCAGCATCAGGCCAGGGCCAGGGAATAGGAGGGGACGGCCTGTCCTCAGCTGCGGGGACCTCACCCTTGGGCCCTGCAGGGATGGCCACGGCCATGACTTTGCCCAGTGAATAGTCACTTCATGGGGGATCAAAGGCTGGCCCCCTCACCACCGTGTGGACACTTCCCAGGGGGTCAGCCTGGACTGACAGCCCTTCTGGGAACAAGCGCAGGTGGACAGAGCTGGGGTGGTCCAGAAGGGCCAGTGCAGAGACAGGAGGACCGGGCCCGCTCTGCACTGTGGGTATACCAGGGGTCACAGTTGTCGCCATGGGGACTTGGGAGGGGGCCGCACGGGCCGGGCAGAGTCCAGTAGTGGAGAGTATGGGATGATGATGTCCCCTGTCACTCTGGGAAAGGGCCACAGGTTGCAGGGAGGCTGTGAGGACTGAGTGGTCAGAGGAGCCGGCTCCCACGGGGTGAAACCCAGGTCTGCTGTGTGCCGACCAGGGTGCTGGCTGGAGGGAATGGGCACTCAGGGATGACCACACAAGTGGCCCACCCCTTTACGGGAAGTCTTCCTTCAAGAAAACAGGAGCCTCACCTCTCAGGACCCTCCCGCCTCCCTCTTGGAAATAAGTAGTGATGTAATGTGTTGGGGACATGGTGGCTCAGTGCAGGGCAGAGGGGACTCAGGCCCCAGCACCTTGTCCCAGGCAGCTGAGGGGAGCTCACTGACCAGGAGCCTTTCCCGAGGTCTGAGGCTCCGTCCCAGAAGGTGCTGCGGTCACAGGGCTGGGGAGGCAGTCTTGAAAAGGGCAGACTGTCACAACGGCCATGGCCACAGTGGAAGGCTGGGGTGGGCTCCCCAGGTGGCCTGGAGGACACGTCGCGCAGCCAGGCCACCAGAGCACCAGCATCGTGTGGTCAGTGGAGGCCCCTGGCAGGGTCTGCCGACCGTGGGAGAGGCTGTCACGGAACGGACATGACAGGGATGGTGGCAGCTGGCCACCAGAGGCCAGGTGGACACAGCAAGAGTGGAGCCAGGCCAAGGGCCTGAGGTGCCGAGGTGGTGGTGAACAGAACACAGTGTTCTTGGAGACTGGACAAGCGTCCAAAGAGAAGAAATCAAGGATGCGTGACCAGGAGGTCCCAATTAGAGGTCGTGGTCCTTTGCCCAGTTTCCAGGCTTCAGGCAGATTCCAGACCCAGAACCCAGGGGGTAAAAGGGGGCCGGGTCCTCAGGAAGCAAACTGTAAGTCTGCGCTGTGGGGATGGTGCCAGGCCCTCCCCATGACCCTGTAACTGAACTTGGACATGCCCAAGCACGTGAGGACTGCTGGACACAGGGTTCCAGTTGACGCTGGTAACCTGAGGCCCAAAGCATGACCGCAGCTCCCCGATTAGAGTGGGGGTCCCACAAATGCGATTCCAGCCAGGGCCTGATCCCTGACTTTGGGTCCGCACACCCAGCCAGCGGTCATTTCCCAAAGCCCAGAGTGGACAAGTGGAGTGCACATACTTGATGGTTGATGTCCCGTCCTTGGCCACCGGCATGGACAAGTCCAGTGGGAGTGTCTGTAACTGCCCCCAACCGAGACAGTGACGAGCAGCGTGCCCTCCTGGGTGAGTGACGACACATTTAAAGACCGAAGGGTGTCGGGGATGGCCCTGTGGCACCTGTGTTTGCCCCACCAGTCTGACCACTACAAAAGGCCGGGGATGGGTCCAGGAGGACAGCGGACAGCTAGAAGAGCGAGCGAGGCTGCGTTCTCCTCCATCCTGATCAGGAAGGAGAATCAGAAGCCGGGTACAATCACTTGCAGAGAACACGTGGTCCCTCCCCAGGTAACGGTAACTCTTCTGCCCAGGGTCCCCTGGACCAGCCTCACATCCCCAGAACAGCACAGCTGTCCCCCAAATCGACACCCCTGGGTGAATCAGACCAGATGGTGGAGAAGGGGCTTTCGTGGGACACGTGCACTCCAGGGAGAAATCCAGGGGTCCCGGGCACACGGGAGCCCCTCCCCAGAGGACGGGGGGCTGCACCGGCAGGCCACCACGAAGGAGCGCCGCAGCTGGGGGCTTCTGGGAGTCCTGCTCCAGCACCTCCCGGTACCACGGAAGGCCAGCGGGGCCAGCAGGGACGGCCCCAGGTCCCTGCTGCTACGTTTGAGCTGACTCTGGGGGGCTGGGGGCAACGTAGGCTTTGCAGCAAGTGTGGGTGGGAGAAGCCGCACAGGGGTCCCTGGGTCCAGGGCGGGCATGTGTGGTCTGTGGGAGAGCAGCTGTGGTTCTGGTCCTGAGAAAGAGGGCCTGCCTGGCCGCGGGACCATGGCCGGCTGCCCGGCCTGGCTTCCTCAGACCTGCCCTGTCGTGAGGTTGGGAGAGACATGAGCAAGGCCCTGCACGCACAGGTGGTCCAGACCTGCGTGAGCTTCACCTGTGCGACCCCCTCACACCTGTGGCCTCCCAGGGGTTTCTGTGACCAGCTGAGGAGGGGGAGGAGCTCCGTCGTGGTTCAGGGCTGGTCGGCACAGCGTGTGGGCCCAGGTGGACAGTGGCAGTGGTGGGGGGTGGCCCTCTCAGGTTGTAGGGCTTTGGGCAGTGGGCCCAGCTGGCGGGCCAGGGGGGTGGGAGGAGGGAAATGGCCGTTTCAGGGACAAGGAGTCCAGGGAGAGGCGTACAGGGGACCATGGGGTGGGCACAGGGGCGGACGTTTTAAGCCCCACATGGACACCCACCACGCGACAGGTAGACAGAAGCACTCGGCTGCGTGGCAGCGACCGGCCGGTCATGGGCCCGGGGTGGCACAGTGCGCAGACAGAACGGCCAGGACAGCAGAGATGAAGGCTGCTTGCTCGTCGGTCCCATGGGTGAGCCCAGACAGCCCAGCCCCAGGCAGCGACTCTCACAGGGGCCTCGGCTCACGGCGCCTGCAGCCCACGGGACGGAGGCCGGGGCCTGAGGTCAGCCTCCCCCCACCGCGGGGGCAGGGGCAGGGCCGTTCTCCGTGGGGGCGTCCTGGGCGCTGGGGGGTTCGAGCAGCGCCAGGCGTCCCCCCACCCAGTTGTGACAAGTGTCCTGGGCCCCATGTACCGACACGGCAGGCAGAGCGACCCGCTGTCCCTCAGAGTGGGGCACGGTGGCCGTGACCGTGGGGCTCTCCGGCACACTCCGGAAGCTTCTAGCTGGCAGGGCGTGTATGGAAGGCCATCCTGCAGGAGGGGAGCCGCCAGGACCGGGGCGCAGTGCTGTGTCCCCAGAGGAGGACCCCGGGGTCCAGGAGCCGAGAGGCCTGGAAACCTGAGGCTCCCGGCCCTGCGGGGCCCCGGTCCGGTCCCCCAGGCCCCATGCGCCAGGGCCGGTGGGGAGCAGAAGCCCAGCCAGCGGGAGAGGACCGTGGGAGAGGCAGGCTGCCCGGCTTGGGGCCGGGGAGGGCAGCGTCTGCACCCTGTGATCCTACGCAGCGAGGCGGTGTCCCAGCCGTAACGGGTGGGTGGGGGTGGGGTTGGGAGCTGACTCGCTGGCCCCGTGAGCCCCTCCCTGAGCAGCATCCAGGGTGCGGAGAGGGAGCAGAAATGCACGGTTCCTCTCTGCCACTGGGTCACTCCAAGGTCATCAGTTTTGGGGTTCCCTGTGGGGCCGCTGAGGCTGAGTCCCACCCTGCTTCCAAGGTGCCCAAACTTCTTGCAGAGTTTGGATCCTGGGAGCACGACACTCTTGTCAACGCTGGGGGCTGGGGGCCCTGGCCACAGAGCGTCCTGACCTGGGACCCCAGCCCTCCTGGGGGCCGTGAAGCCCAGCACCCACCCGCCTCACCAGGCGGGCTCCGGGTTCCAGGCTCCAGGCAGCCGTGCGGCCGGGGCTGGTCCTGCAGCGCCACCTGCTGGCCGCGCCCCTCCACCGGGCCCGGCCGCGGCCGCTCTGCCTGGGGCCTGGACCCGCGGTCCCTTGGCCAGGCCTGACGGGCAGCCCGCAGGGGAGGCTGCAGGGCCTGGGCAGGGGTCGCCGCCAGAGGCGGGGGATCCACAGAGTCACCTCCAAGCCTAGCAGAGCCAGAGCCCCAGGAGGGGCTCCGACATCTAAGTGCTCAGCACCTGGTCCCCGCAACTCGGCGTTCAGCACCGCGGTCCCCGGGACCCTGCCTGTACCCACAGCCCCACGCCAGGCCTGCTGGGGTCAGGCCCACCGTTCCTGCCCACGTCGTACCCCAGGACGACCCCTACACACACCGTGGGCCAGGCTGGGGACCCTCCGCCTCCTCTGTCTGCAGGTCCCTTGACTGGGAACATGTCCCTCTTTACAGGTGAGGACACTGAGGCGGGGGCGCTCCGCCGTTGGCTCCAGACCTACGCGCCTTGGGGAAGGGGCCAGGCCGTCCTCTGAGAGGTGACCACTGAGCGGGACCCCGGAGGAGGGACGGAGCCAGAGCCAGCCCCCGGGCGCCCCCGCGGGACAGCAGGTCGAAGGCCCTGAGGAGGGACCACACTTGGTACATTCCAGGAGCCCGGTCAGCCTGACGCTGCCATGCCCTGCTGGGGGGCCCTGAGTTGGGGTTCCGGGCAGAATGAGATGGGGTTAATGGGGCACCTAGGCCCGTGGCCACAGCTGCTGTCAGCACGGAGATGCCCGCCCTGGCCGCCTCCCTCCCCGGGCCCGCGGTGCCGTGGTGGCGGTCTGGGGTGGGGCCGTGACACAGCAGAAGGCAGGTTCAGACCCCGTAAGGGGCCCCACAGACCGCGGCAGGCCAACGTGGGGGCCGCAGGAGAGCCAGCTGTGGGGCTTTCTCGCGTCCAAAACAGCAGGGCCTGACCCCTCCCCACTGACACCCGCCTGCCCCCCGCTCTCAGGCTTGCCCTCCCTCCCTCCGAGAACCCCCAGCCCAGTTCCCTGGAAACCCCCAGCTGCAGTGGCGGCCTCTCCCACCGCTGGGCTCCCACTGTCCCATGGCCCAGACCCTGACGCCCGTCTCCATGAGCAGACCATGCGCGTGGACCCCCCAGCAGGCCTGGCCTGGACGAGAGCAGCCCCCGCCTGTGCGGCAGCTGCCCCGTCCGGCCAACGTGACTTGTGTTTCCCCTAGGAATTCAGGGGCGCCTGGCCTTGTCCCCCACCGCAGAGACAGAGGCAAAGCCAGGGAGGCCAGCTGAGGCCCGCGGGGGTCCAGGGAGAAGCCGACACGAGACTGGGCCGGGGTGGGATCCACCTGCCAGCACGTGGTCCCCTGCCCGGCGAGGACCCGCACGGAGTCCGGCCTGCAGGAGTTCCCTCGCAGTGCCGTAGACGCAGCAAGGGATGTGTGGGCGCTGAGGTCCTCGGTGCCAGGACAGTGGGGCCAGGCGGCCGCCCCCAGGGTGACAGCCGCCTGGACCGGAGTGGAGGTGCGGGTGCTCACTTGGGGTTGGCTGAGCCCGGGGGGCTGGCCGCTCCCGCCGGTGAGAACACTCTCGGGGGGCTCGGAGGGGCCTCCCCATGAAGCCACAGCCTGCGTTTTTCTCAACTTCATTCCTGGATGAGAAACTGGCCCCGGGGCTTACGATGGACTCTCTTCTGCAGCTGCAGCCCCGAAGGCGGGATGGCCGTGTCCGGCCCCGGGGGTCCCGCCTCCACAACACCCACTCTCCCAGTCAAGACTCCCAGGACCCTCGCGAGCCCGTGGTGGGGCCGCCCCAGGGCCAGCAGGTCGCGTGGGGCACACCCCATCCTGAAGCATTCGTGTTTTTTCAGTGAGACAGACTCGCACGTGTTCTGTGCCTGATTACCTTCAATGGTCAATTTTATTATAAACAACGGTATCAAAATATACAAATCTGTGTAAGAACAACCAGGAACTGCAGCTTTTTTAAGGGCCAAATGGGCATGAACCATTTCCAAGGTGGCAGCTTCGCCTCCACCATCCCCTGGAGAAACGGGGGTGTGAGGACCGCATTTCCAGGACGTCAGTCTGAATAATTTAAAGGGCAGGTCTGGCCTCCGAACGCGCATCATAAATCTTCACGTGAGGGCGGCTGTGTTGGGTCTTCTTCTGTGACTTCTGCCGAGAAACAAACACAGATCGTTGGGTAAAATCCCAGCACGAGAGGCGCTGAGGGTGTGGCGGCCAGGTTTCCGCGGGGACGGTCCCGAGCCCCCACGGCTGGGGGCATCTAGGCAGGAGGCGCGGCCGCAGGGCGTTTCGGGGCTGCCCTCTGCTTCGGGTGCAGAAGACAGGGATGGCGAGGCGCTCCTCCATCAGCCGGGGCCAACAGGAGCTTGGACGATGGTGAGGGGTGCAGGCGGGGAGGCCCCCAGGACATGTTGGGGGCGGAGGTGGCACGTGGCCCTGCTCCCCGCGGACATTGGGTTCGTCCCTGTCCTTGGCGCCCAGGGTTGACTACGAGCACCTGGCTGTGCCCCCGCGCCTCTCGGCCCGGCTCGGGGTCGGGCAGCTCCTGGAGTCTGCGTCTGGTCTTCCTCGTTCAGGAAAACTCTGCGTCAGTGTCGTTTGGACACCGCCCCTGCCCCTTCGGCTCCACGTTCTTCCACAACTTCTACGAGACTGTCACGGAAGAGCCGTGTCCCCAGAACACGGGGCCATCCTAACCCCAGAACTGTGAATTGGGGGCGCTTTACAGACGGTCAGGGTGAGGGGAGGTCACTGGGGTGGGTCCGTATAGGAAGAGGGAAATTGGGACATGGACACACAGGCCACGAGAAGGCCACGTGGACAGAGGCAGGCATCGGAGGGTCGCAGCTGTAAGCCACGGCAAGCCGAGCCTGACCCGCCGGAAGCGGGCACAGGCGGGCACAGACGGGCCGATCCTGCCCCACAGGCTCGGAGCGGTGCTGGCCCCAGGCTCTCGGGAAGCTCACGCGGGGACGGCCGCCGGCCTCTCCTGCCGGCCCGCCTGCCGACCCTGGGGTCACCGACCCCCCTTCCCGCCCGACCTCCCACACGACGTTTCCCCTCCTGTCTTCCCCGACCCCCGCCAGCACCCTCCTCGGGCCGCTTTCGCCGTGAGCTTCCGAGCCGGCCGCGCCCGCCGCGCAGCGCCACACCACTCACCGCCGCCCGGGGCCTGCGTCCGCACACACGCGTCTCCCGTGTCCTCGAAGCCCTCGGGACACACGCACACGTAGCTCCCGGGAGTGTTGTAACAGTTCTCGTCCTGGCGCGTGCACGCCTCCTCCGCACGCGCGCACTCGTCTATGTCTGCAACAGAGACGCTCGCTGGGCCGGCCGCTGCGTCCGCACACACGGCACCACCACGGACGCGCGCTCACGATTCGCTCCCGCACCGGAAAGTGACATCGGGCAGGGCGGGTCTCAGGGGTGGGGTCAGGGACGGGCAGAGGAGCCGAGGGGACAGCGCAGGCGTGTGACGGTGGGAAGCCCCGCGCGAGCTCACGCCGTGGGGCATCGGTGGATTCGCTGCCTTTTCCAGGCGGGTTCCAGCCGGGCCCCGACCACGGAGGGCCTGACGTGCAGCCACGGGGGCCGTGGGGGGCGGCAAGTGGGGGGGCTGGGCACGGGAGGCTGGAGCAGAGCCCCCGGCCACAGGATCGCCAGCACCACGCACACCTGACAGCTGGGGGCCGGCCGGGACAGACCCTCGGTCCCCACCTGCTGCTGCTGCATCTCACGCTTGAGAGGCTGGGGGAAACAGAGTCGCAGAAGGGGCTGGAGCCGGTGCCCCACCCCCACCAGCTCTGCACGGGACCGTCCCCATGGTGGCCCCTCTGCCACGTTCCGTCTTAGTCCAGCACGGACGCAAGGGCACCGACCTGCACACTGGCCGCTTTCTTTGGTGTAGCCCGGGATGCACTCCTTACAGTGTCCTGGGCCCTTCCCCGAGCAGCCCACACACGTAGAATCACATTCTAGAACAAGAGCGGACAGGCATCGACGTCAGACAGCCGCCTGTGAGCAAAATGGGACCGGAAGCCGCGCCACGTGACGATCTGGGCGTCCCCCTCATCAACGTGTGGGTGCCACAGAGAGTGTCCTCGACACCCCAGCCCCGTCTCCCGGCAAAGCAGCAAGGTGCACCCCCAGAGCCACGACCACACACGGACGCCCCCCTTCTGCAGACTGTCTTCTCAGAGCAAGACAAAACCACCTCCAGCTCGGGCACTGCTGGACCGGCCGGCTAGGAGCTCGGCAGGAAGAGCCGGGGAGAAACGCAGGACGCTCTCCGGGTGAGGGCTCACTACTGTCAGGGCCGTTGCCCTGGGGGGCCGCAGACGCGGCGGGGGGGGCCAGGCAGCCTCACGCACTGCTGAGAGCACGTCAGTGCAACCTTCTGGGGACGCCGGGGCCCTACAATCCACTCTCCCGAGCAGTTTGGAAACAAATCCCAAGAAAACAAGGAAGAACACGCAAAGCTCTATCTAGCGAGGTATTCCGAGTGCACAGCTGTGGGAGAACTGGTAGGACCTGAACATCGCACAACAGACTGCGAAGAAAACTGTGGAATGGGGGCCGGCTCCAGCATCACGAACGTGCACGTTCACACTGCGGACGACGTGACACGGCGTGAACAGTCATGGCCCCGTGGAACGAGGCTGAGCGCGGTAACACTATTAACAGAGCTCCCCACTCCATGGAATTGGTGGTTTTAAAAATTACCGTCTTTTCAACTTATCTGAATTTTCTGATTTTTCTGCAGCAAATATCTATTACGTGGGTTGCCACCTTCCACTTTCTACAGCAGGCAGAACCCACAGAAGTCACGTGGGCAAACCGCGGACAACGGCTCGCAAAGGAGGACCTGGAGCCCAGGGCCCGGGGAGGTGCCGGCCCGCCCGCCCACAGGAGCCGGGGCCCAGGCACCTTCGCACACGAACGAGCCGTTGACGTTCTCACAGTACTGCTGGTCGCTGCAGGGAGGCGTCTCTGCCGCACACTCGTCCACATCTGGAACACAGCAGTGCAGCTGTGAGGGACAGGCCCCCCGGGCCCCCATGGACATGACACGGTTGGTGGCCGGACACAACCCACGGCCGGCCTGGAGAGGGAGGTGGCCACTGTGTGGAGGTCGCGTGTCCATGTTTCTCCCGGAGGCCTTCCACGTGCAGGGGGGACAAGGAACATTTAGCGTCCCCGGGGGAGGGGCCACTGTGAGGGCCCAGGAGCTACCATGAGCATCCTGTGCTTCCGCGTGGACACGCAGAAGCTCCAGGTCGGTGTTGGGACCACCACCCACTCGAGACGAGCCACTAGGGACAGGTCTGCCGCCCACAGCCTGGCCTCCGCCTGCCGTTCCTCCCGCTGCCCGCCAGCACCCGGGCCTGAGGGGGAGCCCCTTGGCCCCACTGCCAGGCCCTCCCCGGGGCTCCTGAGGCACTGGGTTGGAAGCCAGGGCTCACAGGCAGGCTGGAGCTCAAAGGAAAGGGTACAGCAGAAGCACACGGTGGCCACCAGGCTGGGCGCGTGGGGACAGGTGGGGACAGGGCCTGGACTCTGCGGCCTTGTGTGTGTGTCAGGAAGGCACGCCTCCTCTCTGTGGCTGAGCGGCTGGACCAGGCCAAAGGGAGGTCTGTGCCTCAGTTTCCCTGCCTGTACCTGGAGAAGGGAGGGGGACGGAGGAAAGAAAGAAGGAGCGGAAGAGGAAGGAGAGGAGAGAAAGGGGGAAGGGAAGGGGGGAGGAGAAGAGAGGAGGAAGGAGGGAGGGAGGGAGGAGGGGAGGGAGGAGGGGAGGGAGGAGGGAGGGGAGCCCGCCCGGCCTCACCCACGCAGGCGCCGTCCTCCTGCACCCAGCCCACCGCGCACTGGCCGCAGTCTCTGTTGGTAGGGCCCGTGCACGTCTTACACGACTCATCACAAGCTGGAAAGCAGAGGTGGGACACCTGTCAACATGCGTGAATCCCATGCTCAGTAACAAACAGGACACAAAGGTCATTTCAGAAATTAGGAATTTACCTTCACTAGGACGAAAACAAAAACCAAATACAAATAAGAAAAAAACCCCAGTAAAGCAAGGCTCATTCAACAATATAAAAATCGACTCTCGTGTTTCATAATATTCCTCAACTTAATGAGAAACACACCACACGGGCTTTCAGGGCCCCTTCACGGTCACGTTCTTAGCGGACAGGGACCCCAGGGAAAGGGCTTATGACCCGAGGAAAGCAGCTGCCCAAACCCCGGAGCCCACGCCCGCCAGGCGGCCCCCAGCCCCGGTGTGCCCCGCACGGCACCCGTGCCCCGGGCCAGGCAAGTGCCAGGCGCCAGAACCAGAGCGGCCACGGCCTTCCCGGTGCCCCAACACGTCCTGCACAGTGCGTCCAAGGGAGCCGCGGAGCGACGACGGGCCCTCACGCAGGAACCCAGCTCAGTCGCTGATGCCAAGACGTCTCCCAACGTCGGCGAGAGATCGATGAGAAAACGTACGCAGACGGGAGCTGTGCTCGCCGTCCTCCGCGGCAGTCTGCACAAGCCGCCGTCGGGCCGCGGGCCCACGCCCCACGCACGGAAGGCACGGCCGGCGTCCGCCCGGCGCTCAGTGCGCTCACTACCGACGCGAACGACCCCACGGGCCCGTCGGAGGCGCGACCGGGAGGGAGCCCAGAACAATGGCCAGGCCCCTTTGAGGACCCGGGTGGGAAGGGCCCGCCTGACCCAGTGCCAGGGTAAGGGAGGCGGCGCGTCCTCTGACGGGGCCAGGGGGCCACGCGCTGTGGCCCCGGGCGTGCTAGTTCTCGTTCGGGCCACCGCTCTGCCGTCTGGTGCGGGGACGCGGGCCTCTGCGGCCTGCACCACGCAGGCGGGTCATCCTGCCCAGGCAGCCGCGGGGCGACAGCAGGCCCCTGCGAGGACGCGGCGGGTGCCAGGTCACCCAGAACCAAGGCTGGCGTGGATGGGACACGGCCGCCGACTCCACACCGTCCACCCGCTCGGTCCTTGTCCGGAGGACGCGGGGAAAGGTGGACCCACTCTTCCCTCCTGGGCTTGTTCAGGGACAGACAGCAAGACCGTCCGGGGCCTGCACGTGCTGCTGTGGCCCTTGGCGCAGTTCACAAGGGCCTCCTCGCTCCGGGGGTGCGGGGGGAGCCAACGGGCCCCCACGTGTGGCGGCAGCTCCAAGAAAGGCTGCTCCCGCGAGCCCCGGCGCGGCCCACGTACCTGTGCACACGCTGTGCGTCTCGTTCCTCAGCGAGCGGAAGTAGCCGTCCATGCAGTCGGTGCACGTGGCCCCCTGGTAGCCGAGGTGGCACTGGCAGGACCCGTCCCCCTGCCTGCTGCCGTCCCCGCTGCAGTGGCCGTTCCCGCCGCAGGGCCTCTCGGACCCGCCCTGGCACGCTGCGGGCGACACAAACCCGCCACTCAGACGCTCCCCCAGGGAGCGCGGCAGCCTGCTCACTGACCTCTTCACAGCCAAAACCGCGTTTGCATCGCTCCGTGAACCCATTCTTCCTCCCTCAAACAAGCTCCTCTCGGGAACTCACAAGCCCGCAAGCGCGGCAAGGCCGTCTGGAGGACGCCCTGGGGTCTGCAGGCACGGGGGCTCACCTGCTCGGGAGCGAGGGGGGCCTCGGGCAGCCTCCCTGAAACACGGGGACAACGGGGACGCTGACACGTGGCGTGGGTGCGGCCGCCTGGGACAGCGAGGACAGCCCGCCGCGGCCACACGCCAGCAGGACAGCAGGAGGCGGCCGTGGCCAGGGAGAGGGTCCCGACTTGCAACGCGCGCCGCTCCGTCCCGCTGAGCACCGGGGTGACTGGCAACGCCACACACGGACCGTGGCTTTGGTTCAACGCGCGCCTCTTCACTGTGGCTTCCCCCCTGAAGGCTGAGGTGACGCATCCCACCCGCAGACGCCCGCTGCCCCCTCGCCTCCCACAGACAGGTCTTTGCTGCTCCGCGGGCAGAGCCGGGCGGGGGCCACGAAAGCCACAGAGCTGCCTCCTTGCACTCAGAGGGTGGCACCCGCGCAGCTGGGTTAAGACCGACCCACAGGGGCCCCACCGAAGGCCTGCAGACCCCTGAATTAGGAGCCCTCTTAGGAGCAGGGACTCAGGGCTGTCCGGCCCCCAGGAGGAGGCCCTGCGGCGTGGAGGGGGCAGGGACCCGGCGCCCTGGGCCCTGTGGGAGCTGATGGCCCCTGGTCCCAACCACGCCTCTGCCCACCTGGGAATCACGACACGGATACTGGGAATGATGCAGGACACTCAAGATTTCCCCAACGACGTACCGAGGCAGTCTGGCCCATATGTTCCCGGTGAACAGCAAACTTTCAGCGTTTTCACACAAAACCATTCAAATAAGTCGGGATACTCCTTCTTCCTGAGGAATCAAAAACATGTTCATTAAAGCTCATGTGACAGATTTCTTCAAAACAAAAACACAGTTTATTACAACATGTGCTCCAGAGATCACGTCAGGGAAACAACGGCCCAGGTGTGAACAGCTTCTCCCGTTACCGACTCACTAGCGTTATCACGTTAAGGTAATAAAAGGTGGTAACACATGGGCAAGAAGGAGAACAAGCGTGTGCAAACTCTTCTAAGTGTGAAGTTGTTTCAAATTTATAAACTAAAAAATAAGAAGTCATGAATGCTAGAGCTTCACTGAACACGCAGGGGAGAGCAGTGGGGCCAGGCTGCAGCATGGCGGTGTGTAGCGGGGGCAGGGGTGTATGTGGGGGGTATGGGGGTGCGGGGCTGGGGGACAGGGTAGGGGTGG